>NC_135233.1:66370000-66685000 GCF_051348905.1 Ranitomeya variabilis
AGGACCCCTTTATTCTTCATTCCAGGAACACTAATAGTGCAGCATTACATTGATTTGGTTGTGGAATCAGTGGTACGCCATTCCTGTTTTTTCATCAGAACCCCACCAGGCCACATGTTGATTCTGCTTCTGTGAACAGCCTTCATGGCCTAAGGCTACGTTCACATTTGCGTTGTGCGCCGCAGCGTCGGCGCCGCAGCGCACAACGCAAACAAAAACGCGGCAAAACGCACGCTAAAACGCTGCGTTTTGCGCCGCATGCGTCGTTTTTGCCCGCAAGTTGGACGCAAAAAAAATGCAACTTGAAGCGTTTCTTGCGTCCAACGCTTGCGGCCATGCGGCGCAAAACGCAGCACAACGCATGTCCATGCGCCCCCATGTTAAGTATAGGGGCGCATGACGCATGCGGCGCCGCTGCGGCGCTGACCGCAAATGTGAACGTAGCCTAAACGTGCTGCCATTGCCTACAGCATCTCCAGACTTGTCTACCATGATGCACATTCAGGACCTGTTTGGTCGGCAATTGCAAAGGAAGCGGCAAGCAACAGGTCTTTTCTATTTGCGTGCCCAAGTGCATTCAGCATGGCAGATCATTCCTCAACCAGTACTTTTATATTGATGGCCTATCCTTAGGATAGGTCATGAACATCACATTGGTTGGGGTCCAACATCTGACACCCATGGGAATCAGATGTTCCTAGTGCCAGCTGTGGAGCTGCACAGCACAATTTTGGCAACTATATAAAAGCAGCGGTCGGGGACTGGACTATTGTGGCTATGACGCAGTTGACATTCTGTTTCCCAACAGGTCATATCTGGCTGTCAATTAGAACAGCTGATCGGTGGGGGTGCTGGATTTCACACCACTACCGATCTCATATTGATGACCTATCCTAAAAATAGTTATCAATATAAAAGTACTGGAAACCCCACGAAAAACCTCACTGACAGCATGCCAAGGTGTGTAAGTGCCGGGAGGTCATACATTGAATACATTTTGTTTCCAGCTTTGCCATATCAGTAACAAAGCTATCCAATCCTGTGATTTCCATATCTCCAGGACTCCTTGGTGTTACAACTTCATAGTTGAATGTGTATACACCTGGTAACAGAACAAAGCAGTCTCTATGGCCGCGAATCATAAGGCAATTTTTGCTAGAATTCTGATGTAAAACGTCTTGAAGCATTGGACATTTTTTGTTCAACTTGAGAAAAATGTGTACGGTACCTTTTTGGTAATTTTTTTTTTTTTTTTTTAATGCCAGTCCCAACCAGTTTCACCAAATTTTTGAAAATTGGAAAGAGCTCATGCAGGACAGGGGATGACCAAGTAAGCCTGGCAATTTCATCCTGATTTAGGGCACAGAGGTGGTGTACATTTCTGGAGGTGGTGCACAGGGGTTGAGGAATGTGCCAAATTCATGGAGGCGCATACTTCAATGAATTTGGCGGTCCTTTCTCTAGTGCTCCTTTCAATAAAGCAGACTTACAGAATGCCAGCTTTAATGAATCGGGGTCTATATATTGAGGTTGACAGTCCATTAAAACTTTAAAAGGGGTATTCTCATCTCAGCCCAAGTGATGGGGTCGGCAAATCTGCCTAAATCTCCATCTTGCGCGACTGGGAATAGAAAGGTGGCCGAGCATGCGCAGTTCTCTCCATTTACTTGTCACATGGCCCGAAACGCATTCTTGAAGGGATCAACATCTGAGAGACATTTTTGTAATGTCCTTTGAAAGCACCATAAATGTCACTAGTGGCACAACCCCATCATTTTATTAGATGTATATAGTGCGTCAATACCAAAAAGGTGGACAAGCAGGTAATAGTGAAAAATGGTAATCTCATGGTTAGGATCCACACATTGTGGATTCGACTTGGCATTTAATTATGGCTTCTTCACATGGATCATCCATGTCTGTATTTCCTTACTACACCCAGAAAATGAAACTCTCTCAATGGCTTGATGTGGACATACTGAAAATCAAAGAAACATCATTTCGGTTGGAGTGCTTACACTTTATTGCAACTTCAATACACGTTGCCAATAGAAGAGGCACCTAAAATTACTATACATTTGTACATAAACTTAATAGTCACCAAACTTGAGATTTGTCAATAAAAACTTAAGACAAACATTTGTCATATTATGTATTTATATTTACATGGTAAAGCAGTAACTATGTTGATCATACATATTAGAAACAATTAAAAAAAGTTAACTAAAAATGTACATCATTACACTTGTATAGATTTTTGTTTGCTTTTTTTTGTTTTCGTTTTTTTTTTGCTTTTTTTTTCTTGCACAGAGGTAAAAAGGCATATAAAATTACTACAACAGGTTTGACTTTTTTTTTTTTTTTCTTAAGAATACAGATACATAGTGAATATACTTTAGGCACTTTCATTTGTTAATGTAAGCAATAGCTGAAGGAGAAAATAAAAAAAACAAAACAAAAACATAACCCCTACCACCACGCCCAAACCTTAAACCTCCACCCCAAAAAAAAGCATGTTCAAGACACCAACTGTGAATGAAACTGGTTAATCCCTTACCACAGATAGAAAAGAAAATCAAATGGTTCTGAAAGGTGCAGGAAAGCAGATGAAATGGATTCCAAGACATTATGAGTCACGATTTATTATTATTTTTTATTTTTTTTAAGTTCTGCAAAAGGAAAAAAAAAAAAAAAAAAAAGAAAGGGAAATGACAAATTAAATCCCATATTAATGTAGAAGAGCAACTCCACTCATTGTAATATATTAGTAGTGACCTTCTGTCTTCTCAGAGCACCGGGGGTCTCAGGTCTGCAATCTTTGCGAGAAAAATATCTTTTTTGAAAATTATTCTCTTCTTGTTTTTTTATTTTTTGACTGTGATGGTCAAAGCATTTGCTCAAGTAACAGCTGCCTTCATAATAGATGCCGAAACCAAAGAACACTCCCAGTTATTAAGTAGCCGACCCTTCTCCTTTATAGAGATTTGCTAATAAAGTGTTACTATGAGTGGAGTTTATAAATGGGTTGCCCAATTTACAAAAGAAATGTGAAGTGTGCTTATACCTCTAAGCTGTACAAGTTACTAACATATTTTACTTATCCAAAATGCCCCGATCTTTGCACATCCATAGAGATGAGTGGACCCGTTGAAGTTCAGGTTCTGGTACCAGACCCAAACTTTAGTCCAAATTTCATTTCGGGTACAAGAACTTAAACCAGAACCCATTTAAAAACAATGGAGACCCAAACTTTATATCTGGAAAAAAAAAATAAAAATCTCTCTAATGGATGTTCCTCGGAACTCCGAACATTGCAACGGATTTCCAGAAGTTTGTGTTCGGCATTTAGCACCGGATACTAACTGTCCGTAACGAACCCCAAACTTAAAAGCTCATCTCTACATATCCCTAACAATCAAGGGAGCTCTACTTTCATTTTGATAGAGGAAAAATATTTTTTTGTGTCAGCGCGTTATTAGTGCGGTGTGGGAAGTTGGCCAGTTTCAATACCTAAGCCGCCCCCCTCCTCCCTGACTCATTTCCATGGTCCTTTTCGGTCTGATAGGACAAGCAGCCAGCCTCCTTCATACACAGCAGCGGAGCCGCCAGGGTCCATATAGGTTATCTGAAGAACTGGGCACAATGGATAAGTAGATTATTAAAGGGAATCTGTCAGCAGGCTTTTGCTATTTAATCTGAGAGCAGCATGATGTAGGGATAGAGTCCGATTCCAGCGATGTGTCACTTGCTATAGTTTCAATACAAGTGTTTTACCAGCATAAAATTATCACTAAAGGACTCCTGTACCAGGTAGTCCAGATAATTTGTTTAATCCCACCCCCACCACTGATTAGCAGCTTGCAGCCATCAATTTACCAATCAGTGGTGTAGGCAGAGTTGTACACAGCTCAGCAGTCATAGCACTGCTACATCTACAGAAGAGAAAACCAGGATTTTATCAAAATTGCACCAAGCAGCCCAGTAAGTGACACATCACTGGAATCAAGTTCTCTGCTCCTACATCATGCTGCTCTCGGATTCCATAGCAAAAAAACTGCTGACAGATTCCCTTTACGTTGTATACCTTAATATTTTAAGCACATTTCAGTATAACTTTTTTTTTAACTGGACAACCCCTTTAAAATAAGGCTATATTCACATTTCCATTTGGGATCAGTTTGCAATAACGGATCCAGTTCAGCTTAAAAAAGGAAGGAACAAAACCCATTACTTTGTCATCAACCGACTTATTCCGCTTTGACTGGATTCATTTTTACTAAAGGCTTCTCCGTTTCCCATAGATTAATGTAAAAATACAAACAAAAAAAAACGTATTTTTGGGGGTTTGTCCAAGAAATGGAAAATAGACAGTATAGATACATAATGAAGGTATTTTAGGGGGAAAAAAGGCAATAAATGGGTCCGATAAGATTTTATTTTCATTATTCCGCTAATCAAAAAGGATCAGGAAAACAAAATTACAAATGGAAATGGAAAGACAGCCTGAGCCGAGGATAGGCAACCAGTGACTGGCAGAAGTAGAGGAAAATGTGACAACTGTAGTGCAAAAGATAGCCTACCCCTTCCGGTAAGCCTTGTGGCACCATCACTGCCATATGATCAGCACAGCTTTCCTTACACTGTATGTAGAAGAGGACTAGTCAGAACAAATAATTTCAACTGAGATATGAAGAGGCGTATAGACAAACCCAACTGGCTTAGTGTTGTTCCCCTTAAATTAATGGGGTTGTACGAGATCAGAAAATTCTCTCTTCTCCCCAAAACAGCACCACTGTTATTGATTGGTCGAGTCTGGGCTGCAATTCCAGCACCGACCTTATGGATGAGAGTGGCGCTGTTTTTGAAAACAGAAGTTTGCCCTTAATCTTACATAACTCCAGCGTTCAGTTCAGGACTCACACAGTGACATGTCAAGAGGACATTAAAGAATTTGCCTGATATCGCGGGGTAGGAAATAAGACTCCCCCATTGGAAATGTATCTTCTAACATTCGCAGGTTCCTTCTCCAAGAGGAAATTTGCATTTCAAGATGGAGTTATAAAGCTGATCATTCTGGCAGTGAAAGTGGAAGAGAATTGAGAAGCTCTGACCAGATTTGGAAATATTTGTATTCCCCCGTGAAAATTTTTTGGAGTGTCTTCTTCGTAAACCTCTACGTTGTGTCTCAGTTATTTCTCCTGGAAATGTACGAATAAACTGATAACCATTACCGTATCCCCCCTAAAATTCCTTACAGACTCTGATAGGGTTACACTACCCTAGTAGAGTGCAGAATGCCGACATTCGAGTGCCGGTAGAGAAAGTTTGCACTGCCATGGTCCTGCTGCCACGGAGGAGTACCGGAGTGGATGCCGGACCAGGGTAGTGCGAGCCTTTTTGCTCATCTTTATCGAATGGCAATTCATTGATAGATTTTCGGAAGGAATAACCAGAACTGCGGCAGAATACAAGTATTTGCTAAACAGGTATTTCCGGAGAGTTTTTAGGTGCGCGCTAAGCCCCAGCCAGGCACCATGGTTGTGTTGGGTATTGGAGTTCAACTGCTGGAGGCACAAGTTACCTAAATTTAGGCTAGGATGACATGAAGACCATGGTGTTCCATTGCTAGATCGCTTTTAATGATTGTCGATGGGGTTACAAAATTTGGGCACCCTAGAGACTTTATTGGAAGTCACATGCGACATGCGTGCAACCCGTCTGTGATTTGGCTTTTTTTTTTTTTTTTTTTTACTACAGTCAAATCGCAGTTCTAAAATACGGAATGATAAGTTGCACAAATATATTGGCTGGTGTAACCATTGTCGACATGTAACCCTAGCCTAAAAAAAAAAAAAAAAAAACACCAAGGCAATCACATTTCAGATTTTGCAAAACTAAAACAACAAAACAAAACAAAAAAAAACCAAAACATCAAAGCAACATACTGCAGTAAGTGACAAATGGGTTAAAACGAACCTCTGATAATACAGATCTTTCTTATGGGAAATCAAATCTACTTGGCATAAAAAAGGAAATCTCTTTAAGAATAATGTCAATGTGCAATCAGAGGATGGGGAAAGGCATGCACCCGCTGGCAATTTACTGCAAAGAGAAGTTTATGGCAGGAACAGAAATGCCAACTTTAGGAAGCCAGTCCCCAGCTGCCTCGTAATATTCAGATTGTACTATGCTAGTAAGCTAGAGCCGTCTCACGATATGTAGATTTATATAGATTTATAGGTATAGTTATACTTTCAAGATACAAAAATTATTTGGCTAATCTTGCAATATAATTTCATTTCATTAAAAAAAAAAAAAAAAAACCTTACACTTTTTTTACCCTCCCCTGTGTCCGTTATATACAGGCCTCAAAGAGATTGGACCGACATGGGTTAAATCACAACATCATTAGTCTGTGTGTGCCATTGTTCTCACCCTTATGGACAGTATTCGCTCCAGATACATTGTGCACAGCTGACCATCATTGCGGTATCCCGGCAGTCTGGCAGGACCTGCTGGTATTTGTAGTTCCTAAATATCTGGAGAGCCATAGTTTGCCCAGATCACGGAATTTGCTGCACTGAAAAAATCTCGCACCACAATTAAAAAGGGGGCAGTAATCGTGATGAGCGAGTATACGCGTTGCTCGGTTGACCTCCGAGTATTTATGACTGCTCGAAGATTTAGTTTTCATTGCGGCAGCGGAGTACACTCACTCATCACCAGGCAGTTAACGTAAAGTTGGAAGATTAACATACAAGCCCCATGAACGTAAAGGTCTAAGTATTGCGGGATAAGTGATGATGGGGGGCAGATACTTTTCTGGTCTTCACTGACCCTGTTAAAGGCCATTGCAGTCAGCTTTCCCCTTAACTTAGAGACTGAATAGAAATGTGCAATAAGTCCAGGCTAGGTTTAGTGTCCCTTTAAATCGCAAAAGATGCCAACAGATTGGAAGGTCTGTCTGCGGGTGGAACGTCAGCGCCATCGGAGGTGCTCGGCCCCGGCCAGCAATGTTAGTGTTCAAAATTATTCTGAAATGTAATCATGGCCTCAAATTGTGTAAATGAGGTCAGAGGGAAATACCTGAAAAAGGATATTAACAACGCGGCCATATTTCCACAGGGAGTTCTAAAAATTGCTGACCATATCTACGCGTTTATGGCCCACAATATTAGCCAAAGTATGCCCGTTTGCCCATTTTATCCACTGCATTGTCTAACCTGTTCTTTTATAGCAAAATCTGGCACTTACATTGTGGACCTGAAGTTATGTGTCCTGTATACCAGCTGCACACGGAAGTCACGGTTGGAAATCTAAGAAGAAATTGAGGGGCTTCAAAATGTCAAAAATTGCATTTGTTGGCCACAAGGTAATAAAATGTGTCATTTATGGACTCGGTGCTTTAGACTATCGACTCCTGATCTTTATTAAAAATTAATAAGAGCATCTAGAAGGCGGCTACTGGTTTAGTCAGTGACAACATGGCAACTTTGGCGCTACATAAGGTCAAAGATTGCAGCACATCGCAACAAGATTGTTGACCCTTCAAGTTGGCGAAGGACACACGTCACAAGAAATCCAGCGACATGAGCTTTGCAACGTGACTGCAATCACTTACTACATTGCAATGTGGCAATCTACGACATCGTGCCCCAAAGTTGCTGTGTAGCCACCAGCCTTAAAGTTTAACTGTTACCAACAGGTTCTGGCCAAGTGCACAGGAAAATCACAAGTGACCTGCAGCACAATGACCTCAGCAAAAGAAGAGTCTCCCTTTGGGGATTCTTTAAAGCGTGCCTCCAATTTTTTGTGATCATTGAGACAAGGCAAGTCATGAACGAGGACTCCCGTCAATTAGTAGAAAGTAGGAGCCGATGGTTCTGTACTTGGCTCGCAGGTCACAGATTTCCAAATCTCTGGGAAATGCCGATTGCAGTTGGTGTGGTCCCAACCATCATGTCTCAGTAGAATGAAGGCACACCCTTAAAATCACCCTAGAACCTCCGGGTCCACGTAGGTGAGAACATTGAAGACGACACATTCTTTCTCCAGACCCTCTCCATTATTTGAGAAGACACTATGGCGATCAGAAAGCTCGGTACGCCCTCACCATACTCCTTCACTATTGAACCATTCCCAGGGGTCAGGCCACCATGCAACCCAAGGCAGATTATAAAAGTGCTATACCGCGCCATAATGTGAGGGCCAAAGGTAAACCCTGAAAGCCAGGAAAAAAGTCTTAGTATAAAATCTTGCAGCAAAAACCCAGGAGCAGTGCAAAGCTAACCCACTGTATCATCGTATGCTGGACCATTAAGTAAGGCAATTATTTACAAGTTAGTGTCTTAAACTAAAAGAAGCTCGTCTAGAGTAGAAAAGTTTGGAACTAAGAATGGGGGAAAACTCCCGATAAAATAGACTGGATATTATAAAAGAAAAAAAAAAGGCACCTTGTGCCGTCGACACCTCTTTGTGGCGTATTACTAGATAATACAAAGAAGAGCACTAGAATGACAGAAGGCGAGGTGCATAAAAATGGCGGTCGCAAGCGGAAATTGGAGCCAACGGCAACCAATGAGGCTCCAGCTTTCATTAATCTAAGGCAGATTAAAAGAAAGCAGAGACTTGATTGGCCGCTACACGCCAGATCCTCTTTATCATATATCTTCCCCATAGTGTATGGGAAGAAGAGGTAAAAAGAAATGCAAAAGGAAAAGTCCAAACTGTAGAAAAAGCAGAAAGTAATATTTAAGCTCTTAAAGACCGTTGATATAAGTACATTTTTTTTTACATAAAGGACTGTGAACAGTAACACATTCTCTTAATATAAGAACAAGTAATTTGGCTACACCAGCAAAGGTTCTTCCTTAATTCTGGTCCGCCTCACGAGTCTTCAGGAAGTGTGGGGGGAGGGGAGGGATGAGAAAAGTCTATTATACAAACTGCAGAATACATGTTTTATCTACAATAGCTTTTTTTTTTAATGCAGCTGCCATTTTAACTTTCTGCAACATAACGTATACTACTATATTGAAATTGTAGTGTCTGGTTGGAAAAAAAAAAGTGGAAAGACACACAGACCCTATACAGATTGCAAACAAATGGAATAGGACAAAATAATAATAATAAAAAGAAAATAAATGGATAACTGGTTTAGAAAATTATTAGCATATTCCATTCCCTTTCCAAAATAAACTAGAAAAAAAACAAAAAAAATAAAAACACACAAGTTTTGGTTGAACCATAAGAAAACCTCTTATGTAGTCACCATGGTTATGAGACTATAAAGAGGGGAAATAATTACTAATAGTAACAGGAAAGGAACTACAAATTCTATGTATGAGAACACCAAATATATTCAAAACCTCTAAATAATTAAGAGCGGTTTTCCAGGATTTTACAAAATTTGGCCAAAACATAGGGAATGCTGATACTGCCCGTTCCCTTTAAAGGAGTTTTGGTTCTTCCAATTCACCAACACATCCTGTATACATTGAGAAAATCTGGGATTTTAAATTAAGGTAAAGTACCGGGGGAAAAAAAAGGAAATGGTAAAGGACATCAAATACTACATATGCATAAATAAATTGGTTTTGGCATAAAAGAGAAATAGCAATACTGCAAGATGGAACTCCGGTTACTGTCGGTTGTAAGCACAGAATACCTGGCTGCAGACAAATACTCATCATCAGTTCAACATTAACCATTTTCCTTCCAGGACTCTGCAATCCTCCCCTCTCACATATGGCGTTTGGATACCACATCTCTGGAAGTGCCAAGACTATTTACATGTGACGTTACACTGCCAAAATGGCTTGACAGAATTAACATGTCCGCATTCCATTCACACAGCTTAGCTCCCGCTACGTGTTTAGTAATGCAGCTTTTCAAGCTCAAAGCAAGTTCGCTAGGAGCCTCCACTGAAATTTTTGAGGCTCGGTGCAGCCGGCTTAGAAGCTTGGGCCCCTGGCACCCAAAATTGTTGGGAGTGTTTGGTGCCAAAATGCTTCCTAGCAAACAGCTACCGGAAACACATGGTAGAATGTCCCGGTCTTGCGCTCGGTCACCCCACCGCTTTGTGTTTGCCACCACAGCACCCACACATGACACCACAGTTATAGCAAGCTCGTAGTGGGAGGTAACAGCACATGCCAGGAGCAATGATTGACAAGGGGACGAGCAGCATCCACCGGAGGCAAAACTTTTCATCACTGGTATCACATGAACAAGCATCTGTGTATTCCCCTTCTGAGTCAGACATGCAGTGGTAAAGGACACAGTCTGCGAATCCCATGCAGCTGACGCGGCGGATGCAGTTTCGGACTGAGTCTGGAGCATCCTGACATTTCCCCCGGCCGTTCTCATCATGGTTAAACATGTCTCTGCAATATACACATCTGGACCTTTCACCCTCTTTTCTCCTGGACTTACATCGGCTAGGCTGTGTATTTATAACGGGGCCTTTAAGGTCCTTGCATGTTCCAAAGTCTGTGTGGTCTACGTAAGGATAGTTGTAGTCGTGTTTCGAGGATTCGTTTTTGGCAAACCGAACGTATGAGTCCGCGTTCTCAGTTTCCAGGTATTTGCGTTGGACTGGTGCCTGGCGGTAATCCTCATAACCGGTGAGCCAGTTTCTTTCCCTTGGGTTGATGCGAACAATCTCATCGTCGTCATCTGGAAAGCTGACATGTCGAGGTGGCCTAGGTAATGACTGAAGGAGAGACACCATGGTCAGGAATCTGGACATTGTCTGGTGTGTTAGAGCTTTTTTCCCCTCAATTACAAAGTATTAAATGCATTATAGCTTTGTGTCTATAACCATAATGTAGACTGCGTCACCATGGTATAAGATAAAATATATGGTGTGATCTTGCAGTCACATTGCCATCTATTCAATTTTATAATCTCCCACGGCTGCACAGAAGGTAGGATCAGACTACATTGCATCTGTTTGTAGTCTGTTACCATGGAGACCTACAAATCTGCATAGAATGTGTTGTTTTTTTACCCTAACTTCCGACTCCACAGCACTGGCTCACTACTGAGCATATACATAAAGTGCAGCGCAGATTCATCTCAACTAAAAGAAGAGATCCTTCGATCAGGAACAGAACAGACATTTAAAGGACATTTCATAATTTTCCTAAATTCTTATGAAAAAATTTTACAGCACATCCTGCATTGTACTACTGCACCCAATGTATTATATATTTTAGGAGTTTGTCCATTTTATACCAACTCCACCAAAAGGGACACCAACTCACACTTCACAGCCCTGGGTTGCTTTATTTAAGATGCAGTAGAAGAATCATAAAACTTGTGTTGAAGGTGGACTCTTACCAAAACATTCATAATGCCCTATGTTTCTATATATATTTCATTAGAAACGGGAAACTTACTTGTTCTGGAGGATAGTGTTCGGTGCTGTAGAAATCAATGTGACTCAACGTGCTGTATCGACAACCTCCACCCATCATAGGAGATGAGATGGTCCTCACTGGTGCCTCTCTTTTCTGTGACGAGTTGGAGGAACTATCTGTACCAGTCTGAAAGTGTAAAAAAAATAAAATAAATAAAAACTACATTTTTAGGCTAGAAACATTTTATAGTGCTCTGCAATTTTAACAAATTAGCTTCCAAAACGTTAAAGTCCATCATTAACTGTCTGGCTACCTCTCCTCCTACTCCCTCTGACCGGTTACAATATGGCTTCTGACCGCATCACTCAACTGAAACTGCCCTAACTAAAGTCACCAATGACCTACTAACCGCCAAGAGCAAGCGACACTACTCTGTCCTCCTCCTCTTGGACCTGTCTTCTGCCTTTGACACTGTGGACCATTCCCTCTTGCTACAGATTCTGTCATCTCTTGGCATCACAGATTTGGCCCTATCCTGGATCTCATCATATCTAACAGACTGGACATTCAGTGTCTCCTTCTCCCACACCACCTCCTCACCCCGCCCCCTGTCTGTCGGTGTTCCCAAGGCTCAGTTCTAGGACCCCTGCTCTTCTCCATCTACACCTTTGGCCTGGACAGCTCATAGAATCGCAGGGTCTGCAGTATCATCTCTACGCCGATGACACACAGATCTACCTATCTGGACCTGACATCACCTCCTTACTGACCAAAATCCCACAATGTCTGTCCGCTATTTCATCTTTCTTTTCTACTCGCTTTCTAAAACTGAACATGGACAAAACAGAATTTATCATCTTTCCCCCATCTCACTCTACCCCTCCACCAGACCTATCCATCAATGTCTGCTCACATTCCCTAGTCAAGCATGCTCAGTGCCTCGGGGTGATCCTCGACTCTGCCCTCTCTTTCAAGCCACATATCCAAGCCCTTGCCGCCTCCTGCTGACTCCAAACCAAAAACATTTCCTGGATCTATTCATTCCTTGACCAAGAAACTGCAAAAAATGCTTGTGCACGCCCTCATCTCTCGCCTTGACTATTGCAACCTCCTGCTCTCTGGCCTCCCCTCCAGCAATCCTGCACCACTCCAATCTATCCTAAACTCTGCTGTCCGTCTAATCCACCTGTCTCCCAGTTATTCCCCAGCCTCTCCTCTCTGCTAAGCCCTTCACTGGCTTCCTATTGTCCAGAGGCTCAAGTTCAAAATCCTAACTATGACATTCAAAGCCATCCACAACCTGTCTCCTCCATACATCTGTGACATGGTCGCCCAGTACTTACCTACACGTAACCTTCGATCCTCTCAAGAGCTCCTTCTCTACTTCCGTCTTATCTCTTCTTCCCACAACCGCATACAAGACTTCTCCCGTGCTCCCCCCATACTCGAACTCTCCACAACACATCAGACTTTCGCCTACCATGGAAACTTTCAAAAGGAACCTAAAGACCCACCTCTTCCGACAAGCCGACAACCTGCAGTGATCCTCAGTCTACTGAACCTCCGCACAACCAGTTCTACCCTCTCCTAGTGTATCCTCACACATCCCCTGTACACTGTGAGCCCTAGCTGGCAGGGTCTCCTCTCCTTCTGTACTTGTGTGTGCATTATATTGCTCATGTTGATTGTACTTGTCTATGTATGCCCCTTTTTACACATGTAAAGCGCCATGGAATAAATGGCGCTATAAAAATGAATAATAATAATAACAATAATATCTATAGTAATGGTCAAGTAGATTTACAGACCGCTGTGAGAAACGAGGAGTAACCAGAAGATCATCCATGGAAGACAGACATCCAAGAACATCACAGACCACATCAAATTTGAAAAAGCATAAAAAGGTATCAACCACATATTAGAGTAAAGTAGCGTTACAAGATAATCAGATATTTGACCATTTTTGACAACACAGGATCTCCTTTTTATGGCTGCTGCACAGATAGTCCTTATGACTGCCCAAACACTTTGGGTGAACGTCAAGTCTGCAGATTTTATGGACCATCTAATGTGTGTAGGGCTGCCCAAACTCTGGATTTTAACATACCCCAGAAACATAACCCACAGTCAGAACAGACTCAGGGTTGTTTATTTCTTCCTCTATCCATTTTTCACATGTGCACACTTGGCTGAGCATACATGTGTCTGAGAAGGTTTTGAGTAATGGTGGTGGTTCGGCTGGCAATCATCTAAGGTTAAGCTCACGTGTCCATTTGTACATTCAGTTTGCTCTGTTTTAGGAACAGAAAAATGGAATCAGTTATTGTTATCACAGTTATGGAATGGAAGTAGAAGAGTCGGCAAGCCAAACCTCCGACTCCCCAGTTTCCATGACACCGACTCCACCAAAATGGGCTCCGACTCCACAGCCCTGCCTCCAGTAAAACTCACCGGCCAAGTGGGTATTGTTTGTGGGTCATAACCTGTTCCCACTAGAGAATCCAAAGGATTAGCTCTGTTAGTTAACTAAATATTAGTGGATGAGAAAAGTGAGATTAACAAGGCACAAGATCATTGGAGGTGGGTGGTGAAGATCTTTCAACAATAAAATCTAATAATTTATTTAAAAAGTTCATCTTAATCATTATTACTAGTGATGGGGAATAATGGGAAGACTTTGAGAGCCTATACTCCTGTAAAAAAAAAATGATAAATTAATGTACAGAGGTGAACTGACTGCATTTGATAGAGAAGGGGCGAGACGTCCTCTGTGGAGCCCCATATTCTTTGAAGTAGTCATTAAAGGTCATATAACCATAGGCTGAAGACCACTACTTCTGAACAGCAGAACTGCCCATCTAATATCAGTAATTCCACACATGCTTGACCCCCATTTGCAGCCAGCAGGCATTTCTGCAATTGTAAAATGAGTGATAATGAGTTTCAAGATGCCAGTCATTGAGAACCCATTCACATTCCAGCATTTATCAAAGAGCAAGGAGAACAGACGTTGGGGTAGACATCTGCAGCTTGCAAACTATGAATCACTGCCTGCATTTACAAAAAAAAAAACAAAAAAAAAACGCTACCATCTATAAGAAGATCTGAGGCTCTGGCCACCAGCAGAGACCAGGAAGCGTCCACCCCCTCTCATAATGATAGCTGAGGTCCTGGTAAACAAGGAACGGGATCATCGAAAATAACCTGAATGAGCCAAAATATCCTGCAATTTGGGATTCAGCTGCCAGCAAGTACACCCCTCGCTATACTTACAGACCTCAGTATAACATGATGACCAGATCGCTGCATGTTTATACATGGTATTGTGGCCATTTAACTGTCGCAGTATTTTTTTACTACTGTGTTGCTTTTAGAGCAGGCAGTTTTCCCATTCCAGATTTACCTAAAATATCCCACTTAAAGCTAGGTTTACATGAGCAGATGCAAAATCATCTGTTAGGTCCGGAACTAAAAGACAATTTTTAATTCATGTTGACATCTGTATGCCATCTGTGTCCATTTTAAATGTCCGTCTTGTCCATCCGTATGGTATCTATTTTTTACATGACTAGTTTAATTATTAATACATGAAAAATCCAGTTTCCGATCTTTATAGTTGTAGACGAATGACATGCAGATGATGGCCCGTGATATTTTTTTTTTGCACCCCAATAGACTTCTAATGGGTGAGTGACTTAGAATTCGGATCAAAGGAGTCCAAGCTGAAATTTATTCATTTTTGTACATGCAGATCGTTGGTAGTGTGTAAAACATTCATGTGAGCAACCACGTTGACTTGCATACTACCACGTTGACTTGCATACTACCACGTTGACTTGCATACTACCACGTTGACTTGATTGGTCATTGTACTGTCCGTACGCTACCTGTTTTGCATACAGATGTTTGTCTGTGCCTGGATCTAACCAGATCACATCACAAATCTCACACTGCTCAGGATAACCTGCAGCTGTCACTCAGGCTGGGTGGGCAAAGACTGAATACACTTGGGACTCCTGAGATCTTTGATGGACTCTTAAAATGCTCATCTTAACATGCTGCCATTCTGCCATGGATATTTAAAGTAAGTACACCAGTCTCATGGGGTCTAATGGATCTAAATAATAATCTATCTCATTTTTTTTCCTGATGTACAGCTAGATAGTTTTTATACACCTTACATATCTCTCTGTAAACCTTCCAAATTTTCCAAAACTTTCTAAAATTCCCAGCTAATGTTCTTGTACTAGGTCAAAAGTATTTAGGCAATTTCAGAATTTCAGAGCTCTGTCCATAGGATGTGCAGCTCAAAGAGGTTGAACCCAAACTGATCACCAAATAATTATCAATTATTATGTGGACAGGTGATCACTTTTAATCCTCAAAAATATGTAGTCATCCAGCAATTTTTTGTACCTTTATTCACATCTTCATGGCATGCTATAAACATGGCCTATTCTAAGGCTATGTGCACACGTTCAGGATTTATTGCAGAAAATTCCTGAGAAAAACCTGAAATTTTCTGCAAGAAATCTGCATGCGTTTTTGGTGCGTTTTTACTGCGTTTTTGGTGCGTTTTTTTCCGGACATTTCCCAATGCATTTTATAGTGGGAAATCCGCAAAAAACCCGCAAAATTAATGAACATGCTGCGTTTTTTACCGCAATGCGTTTTTTTTTCGCGGTAAAAGAACGCATCATGTGCACACAAATTGCGGAATTCATTCTAAATGATGGGATGCATAATGTATGCTCTTTTTTTGCGGTTTTATGGCGTTTTTATAGCGAAAAACGTGAAAAAAACGCGAAAAATCAGCAACGTGTGCACACAGCCTAAGAATGAAACGCGTTGGGGGTTTGCACATGCTGTCATGATTATCAATATGAAGATGTGAATAAAATTACAAGGGGTATTGTTTCTCTTTGTGGAGAGTGACATGTCAAGCATGCTGAGCTGAGGAGACTTTTAAGCCGCAATGCTCCTCTAGGAAATATGCAAATTGTCTCTTTAGAGTTCTAGTTCTCTTCCTCTCTGATGCCACCTGTAGGAAGTAGCCCAAGCTTGACATGTCACTCACCGCAAGGAGAAACGATACCCCTTGGATCCCAGTCAGACGGTTCTCACCCAGGCAAACCAGATCTCACACTTTGCACTGACGAGGGGCAGTACCCCGGAACACAGTGTCTGCAAATTGAGATTCTGGTTTTGGCTACTATCCCAAGTCACGTGGCTCGTTAAAGGGTCGACACTGACTGTAAATTGTAATTTTTGTGTGTAGACGGAAACCACAGTACCAGTCGGAAACTCCTACAATCACAAGAAGAATGAACAGATCCCATTCAGATGTGGTCCTTGGTAGGATTAGGATCCAGGACCCTAATGCTGTAAGACAACACTCCCTGAAACTTCCCATATCTAGACTATACTTTAATTACACTACATCAATATGTAAAAGAAAAAAAAAAAAGATTAAAAAAAAAAAGGAGGCGGAAAAGCAGCTCCTTTATGAGGATCTTTTTTCAAAAAAACAGTCTAAAAAGATGAGCGGCAAATCATTAGTTACCAGTAGTAACGAGACTAAAGGACTCAATGTCCTTCAGAACGATATAAAAACAAATCTGTGGCGACTTCTAAAAGCTTCTCGACACAGGCATTTCCCACACTGCAAGCAGAGGTGGTATTTTAAGGTCTGCCAGTGGTCACTTATGGAGGGTTGAGATCACTACCCTGTATTTTCACTTGGCAAACCTTAAAATAGAAAGCAACAGCTGATGCAACCCGAAATGCTTAAAATATACTTGTACTCCGATTTTAAACCAGAGGAAATAGTTTTACTGAACAATGCCAAGTGGAACACAAGATATTTTAATATTCACGGTGCTGTGAACCAGACTGCCAGCTCACTAGCCCAATGGGAATTACATTACTCACCACCAAAGCGTCTCTCCTTGGAACATAATACCCCGCACCGCGCTTCCTGCATACTGGAGTTTATCCTGCATTTCATGCCTGTGCAGGCAAAACAGGCTTTACTGCAAAAGCTGCTGGCTAATCGTCAATATGGGAAGAATAATATAGAAAGGCAAGGGTGCCCGTTCCCTTAAATGTAAGACATCCAAACCCGCGGGCAGGCAGCTCGTTTTTTTGGACCTGCTGACTAACATGTATGGAACTGTCCCAAATCTCCCCCCAATGGCAGCTAGATGGGGAAAAAGTATTGGGCATGTCAGATTTCAGCAAGCCCAATCTTTTGTTCCTGTGGGAGATAAAGTGCTGCCAGATGTGTTTGACAGCAGCTTATTCCTCTTAGGGGAAAAAAAATAAATAAAAAAGTAATAGTCAGGCATGTGCACCGCCCCATAAAACAACATGTGTACGAATACTACCATGGATGGATAGCATGTGCCATAAGGCTGCGTTTTCCAGTGGTATTTGTGGTACATAGTGGGTAGTGTGGTTGACCACCACCTATCTGCTTGACCTGGACTTTTGGTGGATGATTTTTTTTTAATGTGTTTGACGAAAAATCATAAAGCCAAGAGCGGTTTTTGCCAACCCAGCCTAAAGGGCACTCGATCATGCCTCGCTTTATAGCACTGGTCTCCTCCAATGAAGCAGAGGGGCTTTTTGTCTTCACTGAGGTTCTAGTTACCCAGGTGTGGCTTCAATCTCTGTGCCCCCCTATTGTTATACCCAGTGACGGACAAACAGAAAGGGGCCCCTGTGCAAGAACAGTATATGGTGGGCCATTTGCCGTCCGTTAGCTCATCACAATGCACAGTCGCACCTGCTTTGGAGGTAGAAATGACCCTGTCACTTCTTGAGCCCTTGTGTTGCACCAATGCCATGTCTGCTTCTGGATACACCCTACAAAGTCGGAATATTGCAACATCTCTATCCCCCCCCCCCCCAAACGCCCAGTTATTTGCAAAAATAGTTTCCGACAAGCCAAAAACACATAGCGCAGAGTAATGTTCCATGTCCGGGGAGAGAGAGGCGCACCATTTTCGAAGATCCAGGTGTCTGAGCGTCTTTCCACACAATTGGGGAGTGCAGTTTAGTTCTGTGGGCCAAAGTGCACACTGCTGCTTGGTACAGTGATGCAATATGTACTTAGAAGAGAGATTCCGGCATTCCTACAGCTCTTCTACTCCCTCTCTGGCCGCTGCCGCTCCACGCACTGAAAAGCAGGTCTAATCTGCTAACAGGAAGTTGTCAATCATCCCGCTGTCACCGGGCCAGCATCCACTGCTCACAGTAACTGTATGCAGGGCCCGTGCAAAGTGTCACCTTCACAACGGAAGAATCCAATCTTAACAGTTACCTTAAGAGCGCAGATTTTCCTGCAATCTTCACCGAAATCAGAAGACTGATCTGTGATCATGTTGCTCTGAATGTATATCAAATATAATGCGATCCTCGACTTTTATATACCGTATGGCGTGTATCGACCCATCAGTACTCTATATAAGACAAGACGAGTTACCAATGTCGCCCGATTGCCTGCATCGGTGAACGTCAAACTGCCAAGGACGTCCGATGTCACTAACAATTCTACTTTGGTCTAGTTGGTCTCATGCTAGAATTTTCTGCAATAAAAGATATACATGAATAGATTAGTTTTTGGGGAGGGACAGCTATAACTAAATTTCCACAAAAAAAATAATCTAAAATTTATGGCACAAAAAATTGAGATACCGGTTGTAAATAAAAAGGTCTAAAACTATATGTAAAACTAGATGGCAGCCCGATTCTAAAGAATCGGGAGTCTAGAATCCATATATACTTTATTTATTCAAATGTAAGAATAATTTGGTGGGCGGGGACCCTCGGCCTCCGATTTGGTTGGCGGGGCCCCACGGCCTCCGATTTGGTGGGCGGGGACCCTCGGCCTCCGATGTGGTGGGCGGGGCCCCTCGGCCTCCGCTTTGGTGGGTGGGGCCGGGCCCCTCGGCCTCCGCTTTGGTGGGTGGGGCCGGGCCACTCGGCCTCCGCTTTGGTGGGCGGGGCCCCTCGGCCTCCGCTTTGGTGGGCGGGGCCCCTCGGCCTCCGATTTGGTGGGCGGGGCCCCTCGGCCTCCGATTTGGTGGGCGGGGCCCCTCGGCCTCCGATTTGGTGGGCGGGGCCCCTCGGCCTCCGATTTGGTGGGCGGGGCCCCTCGGCCTCCGATTTGGTGGGCGGGGCCCCTCGGCCTCCGATTTGGTGGGCGGGGCCCCTCGGCCTCCGATTTGGTGGGCGGGGCCCCTCGGCCTCCGATTTGGTGGGCGGGGCCCCTCGGCCTCCGATTTGGTGGGCGGGGCCCCTCGGCCTCCGATTTGGTGGGCGGGGCCCCTCGGCCTCCGATTTGGTGGGCGGGGCCCCTCGGCCTCCGATTTGGTGGGCGGGGCCCCTCGGCCTCCGATTTGGTGGGCGGGGCCCCTCGGCCTCCGATTTGGTGGGCGGGGCCCCTCGGCCTCCGATTTGGTGGGCGGGGCCCCTCGGCCTCCGATTTGGTGGGCGGGGCCCCTCGGCCTCCGATTTGGTGGGCGGGGACCCTCGGCCTCCGATTTGGTGGGCGGGGACCCTCGGCCTCCGATTTGGTGGGCGGGGACCCTCGGCCTCCGATTTGGTGGGCGGGGACCCTCGGCCTCCGATTTGGTGGGCGGGGACCCTCGGCCTCCGATTTGGTGGGCGGGGACCCTCGGCCTCCGAAGTGGTGGGCGGGGCCCCTCGGCCTCCGATTTGGAGGGCGGGGACCCCCGGCCTCCGATTTGGTAGGCGGGGCCCCTCGGCCTCCGATTTGGTGGGCGGGGACCCTCGGCCTCCGATTTGGTGGGCGGGGACCCTCGGCCTCCGATTTGGTGGGCGGGGACCCCCGGCCTCCGATTTGGTGGGCGGGGCCCCTCGGCCTCCGATGTGGTGGTCGGGGCCCCTCGGCCTCCGCTTTGGTGGGCGGGGCCGGGCCCCTCGGCCTCCGATTTGGTTGGCGGGGCCCCTCGGCCTCCGATTTGGTTGGCGGGGCCCCTCGGCCTCCGATTTGGTGTGTGCTCTGCCTGGGGCCACTGTGCTCTGCCTGGGGCCCCATATGCTGCCTGGGGCCCCTGTGCTCTGCCTGGGGCCCCATATGCTGCCTGGGGCCCCTGTGCTCTGCCTGGGGCCCCATATGCTGCCTGGGGCCCCTGTGCTCTGCCTGGGGCCCCATATGCTGCCTGGGGCCCCTGTGCTCTGCCTGGGGCCCCATGTTCTGACTGGGGCCCCTGTGCTCTGACTGGGGCCACTGTGCTCTGCCTGGGGCCCCATGTTCTGCCTGGGGCCACTGTGCTCTGCCTGGGGCCCCATATGCTGCCTGGGGCCCCATATGCTGCCTGGGGCCCCTGTGCTCTGCCTGGGGCCCCTGTGCTCTGCCTGGGGCCCCTGTGCTCTGCCTGGGGCCCCTGTGCTCTGCCTGGGGCCCCATGTTCTGCCTGGGGCCCCTGTGCTCTGCCTGGGGCCCCATATGCTGCCTGGGGCCCCTGTGCTCTGCCTGGGGCCCCATATGCTGCCTGGGGCCCCTGTGCTCTGCCTGGGGCCCCATATGCTGCCTGGGGCCCCTGTGCTCTGCCTGGGGCCACTGTGCTCTGCCTGGGGCCACTGTGCTCTGCCTGGGGCCCCATATGCTGCCTGGGGCCCCTGTGCTCTGCCTGGGGCCACTGTGCTCTGCCTGGGGCCCCATATGCTGCCTGGGGCCCCTGTGCTCTGCCTGGGGCCACTGTGCTCTGCCTGGGGCCCCATAGGCTGCCTGGGACCACTGTGCTCTGCCTGGGGCCCCATATGCTGCCTGGGGCCCCTGTGCTCTGCCTGGGGCCACTGTGCTCTGCCTGGGGCCCCATATGCTGCCTGGGGCCCCTGTGCTCTGCCTGGGTGTAGGACACTGGTGACGTCACTTATCTCCGGACATTAGCTCCGGACATTAGCTCCGGACAAAGCCACGGAAGTTGGCACAAATTGCAGGAAGTAGTATTCTAGGCAATTATATATTAGATAGGCAAATGAGGTCTTCATTATAGGACAGATTTATGAAAATGGTCAAATAAGCTTAGTTGCCAATAGCAACCAATAATAGTAATTAAAAAAAAAAAAGCAGCTTTAATTTTACACAAGGCCTTTAAGAAAGGAAAACTGAGTTCTCGTTGCTGCAGGCAACAAAGACACATTAAACCTACAGAAGCTTCTCTGACCAGAGCCTTATATACACTATACGAGCGAAGGTATCGAGACACCTCCATATTACACCTACAGAAGCTTCTCTGACCAGAGCCTTATATACACTATACGAGCGAAGGTATCGAGACACCTCCATATTACACCTACAGAAGCTTCTCTGACCAGAGCCTTATATACACTATACGGGCGAAGGTATCGAGACACCTCCATATTACACCTACAGAAGCTTCTCTGACCAGAGCCTTATATACACTATACGAGCGAAGGTATCGAGACACCTCCATATTACACCTACAGAAGCTTCTCTGACCAGAGCCTTATATACACTATACGAGCGAAGGTATCGAGACACCTCCATATTACACCTACAGAAGCTTCTCTGACCAGAGCCTTATATACACTATACGGGCTAAGGTATCGAGACACCTCCATATTACACCTACAGAAGCTTCTCTGACCAGAGCCTTATATACACTATACGGGCTAAGGTATCGAGACACCTCCATATTACACCTACAGAAGCTTCTCTGACCAGAGCCTTATATACACTATACGGGCTAAGGTATCGAGACACCTCCATATTACACCTACAGAAGCTTCTCTGACCAGAGCCTTATATACACTATACGGGCTAAAGTATCGAGACACCTCCATATTACACCTACAGAAGCTTCTCTGACCAGAGCCTTATATACACTATACGGGCTAAGGTATCGAGACACCTCCATATTACACCTACAGAAGCTTCTCTGACCAGAGCCTTATATACACTATACGGGCTAAGGTATCGAGACACCTCCATATTACACCTACAGAAGCTTCTCTGACCAGAGCCTTATATACACTATACGGGCTAAGGTATCGAGACACCTCCATATTACACCTACAGAAGCTTCTCTGACCAGAGCCTTATATACACTATACGGGCTAAGGTATCGAGACACCTCCATATTACACCTACAGAAGCTTCTATGACCTCCCATTCTACATCCATAGCCATCAATATGGGATGGGTCACTATAACAGCTTTCACTAACTTGGGAAGACTTTCTAAAAGATTTTGTAGGTGTGAGACTTTTTGCCCATTCATCCAGAAGAGCATTTGTTAGGTCAGACACTGATGTTGGAGGAGATGACAGGGCCCACAATCTCTATCCTAGTTCATCCAAAAGTTGATTGTTGGGGTTGAGGTCAAGGCTCAATGCAGCCAACTATGATCTTCCACACCAAACTCTCCCCAACCATGGCTTTATGGACTTTGCTTTGACACTGGGGCACAGTCATGGGGAACAGACAAGGAGGGGGTCCCCAAACTATATACATACATACATACATACATACACACACATAAAAAAGTTAAGAAATAACTAAATAATGAAAAGGAGAATAACCGTAATATCATCATATTTTTTTCAGCTAAATTCCGATACAGCCGAACTACTTCATGGAGAACGCAGAACACAATGCTAATGGGATCTTCTTGCGGATAAATTGGGGTGAAATTTTAGTGGGTACATAAACGCCAACTATCTTCTATGTGTTAGGGCCTCTTATACTTTTATTCTGGGGCCCATGAGCATATTTCTTTTTAGAAATCTGGGCGCCTTTGTGCAATCCTCCTGGACATAGACTTGGGTCATTTTTAGAAAACTGCAGCTGCTAAAGCCAAAACAGCACAAACTGGAATGATAATATAAAAAGGAATAAAAAAAAAAGCTGTTGGAGAAAACAGGATGTTTGGTAACAGAGTTAATAGAAACAAAGACAAGTCACATAACAAGTGTCGCCTGCTGGAGCGGGTGATATGGATACCATCTGAGGTCATTGGCGGGAGATGCAGGGTCGTAAACCAGCGTTATCCAGCAGGGGGGCAGGCGGACTACTTTGTAGGTTAGTTTAGCAGTCAGCTGTCACGATGGACATTTTGTTATTACAATATTTTATCAAATTTGTAACGCCAAGAAATAGTACTTTATACAATCCAGTCAACAGCGGCTTTGACAAGACAGATTGTGTATTTGGCCCTGATTAATAGCGGTTTAAGTCAATATATATGGCACGCTGATCAGATGATCCATTAGGACCCATCATGATCCGCAAGGAAGCCTCAATGTTGTACATATAAAACTCAGGTGTCCGCTGCTCCTATAAAGAAAATTTGGCACAGGCTTTATTTCGAGGCTATACCCATGAAAACACAGGAGTCTACATAGGAGCTGCATATGCAAATGGTGGTATATTTTTTAATCAAACAGTATTTAAAGAAAGTTGCTCCATTTCTTTTAGTTGCACTGGAACAATACAAGAGGATTTTCCCCTCCGCTTTCCTGGGAGGAGTTGAACGGAGCAGCACATTTGCTCTTCCACTCTAACCAAGTCTATGAAACGCATGATAATAGCCAAGGTCTACGCTCAGTGTCAGACTTTAATGGTTCAGTTTGCATGTCTGACACATTCAGCTCTTCCTGATCAGAGGAGGACATTTTTCCCAATGTGGCGTTTGGTGGTGACCCCAGCAGTAAGATAGGCGATAACTTTTTAAGCTGGAAAATCCTTCCAAATAAATGCTATAAAATACCAGCAATATTACTGCTGCCCTTTTTCTTTTAGTCCTGTGCAAGCAAACAAGCCAACCCTGTACAGCCTATTCTATATAGAATAAGCCAGGTAATGGTGCCATTACAGTGTATTGACATAATGGATAACCAGCAGGAGTGTTGCACCCTCATGGACAGGTGTAAAGTTGCATTTTAGGAGGCGATACAAGTAGCTCTTTATTCTGTCCTAGCTATGCGGTCCCACCTGTGTTTTCTTTGCTGTATTGGATTACATTTTTATTTTACCTCCATAAAGAACCGTGTGCAGCTAGCACTGAGTAAATAAAATAAGTCTTCTGGAAAACATAATCCTGACAGCAGATTGCATTGTCTCTTCCCCGAATCCACCAACCCAACCGGCTCTTGCTGCAAAAATTGGACTGGATGACACCCTTTCCTGCTTCACATGACTGTTGATCCTGTGTAATTTCCTGCACCTTCAGGAAATCCTTCTGCACAGACTACAAATAACCTGGACTTAGAGTATGACAATTATTCACGTATGCTAAACACTGTGATATGTAATTGGAAAGCGGGGATGTTACAAAGGACAAGGCTGCTAAAAAGTTCAGCTCATCTACACTGAGGACCTTTTAAAAGGATGTCATGCTAAGGCTACTTTCACACATCAGGTTTTCAGTGTCAGGCTAAATCCGGCGAATGTTGGAAAAACTGGATCCGGCGCAGATTGTGAAAAACTAATGCGACTGATCCGTTTTTTTGACGGATCCGGCTAGCATATCTAGATTATTGGATAAAAAAAAAAAAAATTTGGAGCATGCTCAATTTAAAAAACCGGATCAGGCCGCCGGATCCGCCTTAATCCGGATCCGGCACCTTCCGGCTCCCATAGGCTTCCATTCTAGCAAACAGCCAGAAGTCAGGCTTTTTCGCCGGAGATAAAAAACGTTGCTATGGACGTTTTTTTTCAAGAAACCGGAAGCGGCAGATTTGCCGGATCCGGCGAAAACCGGACGAAACGCAATGTCATCCGGTGCAATCCGGCACCAATACAAGTCTATGGGAAAAAATCCTGATCCGGCGGCAACATTCGCCTGATCCGGATTTTTTAAAATTAGCCGGATTTAGCCTGACACTGAAAACCTGATGTGTGAAAGTAGCCTAACAAAAAAAAAAAATTAAATGTGATTGCGGTAAAATGCAGTTCATAGAGAGTTAAATAAAATGATACCTTGATATCTGCAATTTGTTGTCTTATTCCAGAGAAATTCACTTGTTTCTCAATATGTAAAATGAGCTGTTACGATCTGTGGGCCGGAATTAGATTTCCCTGAGAATGACTGACAGGACACTCCTGATCTCACTGCAGAGCTGTGCCTGATTCTAACTAACACAGTATTGCAAAACTGAACTGTGTCACATTACAAACACATTTGCAGTGACAGATGTCCTCTGTGAGCTTCTATCTCACAGGCAGCCAGTGTGGGTGGAGGGGCAGGACAGCAGAGCTGTAGCTCTGTGAGAAGAGAGTTGCAAACGTGCCTGTAATGATAAAGTGTTTGTGTAAGCTTTAATCACACACAGCCATAACATGTTTTACACCGGTAACCGCCGATTGAAAAAAAAAAAAAAAAAAAAAAGCCCTGGAGGCAGATTCACAGGGAGATGTTAATCTGGCCTACAGATCTTAACAGCTCATTTAGGCTGGTTTCACATTTGCGGTTGTGTCCGCAGAGTTTCTGACGCATACATCTTGATTTCCTATCTTTAACATTGTAGACGCAGGTGCATGCGATCGGCCATATTTGCTTACGCATGCGTTTGGTGATCCTCAAATTACTCATCTTAATATTTGGGTTATACAGCCAATCCAAAAGCTATTTCTTAATGCGTGGTGTTTGTATAATGGAATCTGGTTACAGATTTGCTTTAAATGACTAAGTTATGCTACCTGCTAATATAGTTAAGGTCTGAAAGGTGCCACAATCTTTAGCTACAAGCTCTTCTCTATTAAGAGATCGGCTTAAAGAGGTTACTGGGTCTAGTTAGATTTTTTTATTTTATTTTTCTTTTAAAAATGGGCCTAAGAACTAACAGGCAGGTAGTTGCCAACAACCTGCCTTTGTGCCAGATGCCGGTCTCTGCCGGTACAGAGTGGTCAAAGACCTCTCCTGCTGGCGATTAAGCTGCTTCTGCTGATATCACGTTGACAGAGCAGCAGCTTCTATTCCACTCTGCTCTTTTGAAGGGGTGCGACTGCCGATATCATGCAGATTGACAGCCAGCTCCACGATGCCAATGCAGTCATGCCCTGTCAACAGAGCAGCCTGGAAGAGGAAGAGCTGCTCTGCTGTCGATTAGCAGCTGAATAGCCGGCAGGAGTGCTCAGTGACCTCTCTGAGCCACTGCTGGGTAAACTAGGTAGGTGATTAGCACCTACAAGGCTGATTTTTTTTTTCTTTTAAATAACACAGACCTAGGATAAGGCTGGCTAGCTATTGAAATGAGCAGCTCCCTTCGCACAGCACTACAGCCACATGTGAACGCGGGAAATGTTGTCTTGTGTTGCATACAAATTGGAAAAGGGCTTGTAGGGCCTGGAGCTTATAACTGAAGACTGGGGCACCTTTCAGATGTGAACAATATTACTAAATAGCATAAACTTACTCATCTAAGCATATATAACTTTTTTCAGACTTTTTCTTTTTAGCTTGATAATCCCTTTAAAAGGTTGTCCATTACTTTAGCATTGATAACCTATCCTTAGGAGAAGTCATCAATGTCTGTTCGATTGGGGTCCGACATCCAGCATCCTCTGATCAGCGGTTACTGGGTTCGGCGGCCAGAAATACTCACTTGCGGAGCTGGCCATCTTCTGGCATTGGCCACCGCAGGGTACTACACTTCCTTCCGCCTCCTATCAATTTGAATAAGAGGTGGATATGTAGTACCCTGCGGTGGCCACTACCAGAAGACTAAGCAGCTCGGTAAATGAGCACCTCAGGCCGGCAGCCGCTGCCACCAATAACAGCTGTTTGGCGGGAGTGCTGGGTGTCAGATCCTGACTGATCAGACATTGATGACCTACCCTAAGGATAGGTCATCAATACTAAAGTAGTGGACACCCCATTTAAAAGAAATGAATAGACCATAACATTTTTGCAGACCGGTCACTGAAGACAACTTCTGCCTGAGCTGGAAGCCTGGCTCACTGTCAAAATAAAGTTGAGGCCAACCAATGATAAAATAGAGGCACAGTATACCTCATGCCTGACACGATATTCCTTTAGTGTAGGATCCACCACACAAAATGGCTAATAGTCTAAAGGAGGAAAAGAGGAGTCTCGCAAACAAGCAAAAATATCTTCTGGCAGCGTAAGGCGGTGCTGTATAACTAGAGTACATCCAATTTTAGGTGGCCATTACGCTAAAGATTTTGTGCGTGACTTGAACGAAGTCCTGGCCTGACACACACACACAAAAAGGCCAGCTCGGCCCCACTGCAAGTTTACTTTTTATGCTGTTTGCATAAGGAAACACTACCCTATTCATTGAGCCTTCTGCTTCAAAGACTCCAGAGACACAGAACAGTGAGTTGCTTCATCAGCTTTAGCAGAGAAAGACAATAGGGCTGAAATCTCACAAATCCACGAGCGAAGCTGGAGATGTAAAGGACGTTCTGAGAAGGATGTCTGGTGGGATCCTCACAACCACTGACTACAATGAAGAGTCAAGAACCACTACCACCTCCAGGATCATTCACTATAAATGTAAAAGGAAGATTTGTGACATGGGCTGCAGATATGGTTGGTCAAATGGGAAATTTACTAAAAAAAACAAAAAGAAAGCAACAAAAACCTACTTTAAGACTAACTAATTGGTAAGCCAAGCTAATATAATTACCAGATTCCAAAATGTCCTGTGGATCGGCTAGGGTTGGGGTTGTGGAGATGGGGCAGGTGCTTTTCCTCATGAATGTCCTAGCATTTATAATGCTTGCTCATACAGCGCCAACATATTCTGCAGCGCTTTACAGACATCATCATCGGTCACAATCTAAAATTCCCCAGCAGTGTGTTTTTGTTTGTAGGAAGAAAAAAAACAAAAACGAAGAACGTGGAGGAAATCCAGACAATTACAGGGAGAACTTAAGACTCCTTGCAGATGTTGTCTTTGGTGGGATTTGAATCCAGGACCCCAGCGCTACAGAGCTATAGTGCTAACCACTGAGCCACCATATGATGATGTTTGATGAATGGTCAATAGGACCAGATAGCATGTATCTAAAGACCATTGATAAATGCGAGGCTCACCTTTAGATCATTTATTCCACTTTCTAGTAAACAAGGATTAAATAATATGATCGTTAAATGAGTTTTGCAGTTTAGAAAACACATTTCGCCTACCCTAGACGTCTCCCATACACTTTATATATCATCCAGCTAACCAATCACCTGAGCCATTATTGGGCCATTAGCCATCACCACTGCCTTTCCTATACACGAAAAATGTTTCTGCTGGATCCGTTTTTTTCTCATAGACTTGTATTAGCGGTGGATTGTGACGGATGGCCACGTTTCATTCGCCGTGCACTGGATCCATCGTAAAATCGCTGTCAGTCGGGCGGACACAACGCACATAGAAACGTTTTTTTTGTGCACATCGGAATATCGCGCAACGACGGATCCTGCACCGTCCGTCATTGGCCGTCCGTCGCTGTTTGTCAAAAGCAAGAATCCAGTGACGGGTTCCGTCTTTTGAAACTGAGCATGCGTGGAAGAATTTCCAGTCAGGGAAATTCTCTCTCGCTCTCTTTTTACTATTGATGCTGCCTATGCAGCATCAATAGTAAAAAGATATAATGTTAAAAATAATAAAAAAAAAAAAATTGATATTCTCACCTTCCGGCGTCCCCGATGCTCCCGTTCCCAGTAATGCATTGCGAGAATGACCTGTGATGACGTACGGTCTCGAGAGACCGCTACGTCATCGGGTAATTTTGCAAGGCATTACTGGGAACGGGAGCATCAGAAAGGCTGCAAGGGACCCCGGAAGGTGAGAAAATCAAGATTTTTTTTTAAAAAAAATTATTATTAACATTATATCTTTTTACTATTGATGCCTCACATGAAAAGTTGGTCACACTATGTTTGACAAGTGTGACCAACCGGTCAATCAGTTTTCCAAGCGATGCACCAAGATCGCTTGGAAAACGCTACGGATCCATCAAAAAAAAGGATGCAGTGGATCCGTGTTTTACAATCTGCACAGGATCCGTCTTTTCAACATTTTGACGGATTGTGACTGATTGTAAAAAACAGAAGCGTGAAAGAGGCCTAAGGAGGCCCCCATATAAAATAGACTGTCAGTCAAACCAGTGACTATGGGTGCCGTTTACGAGGGTCTTCTGGGTATGGGCATGTGAAAAAAGCTGATCAATTTCTCAATACGAGCCAACTTAAAATGTAAACCTTTGGAAAATAAATAAATAATAATAAGCAGCGTTTCCTGAAGAAAAATTTGATTTTTTTTTTTTTTTTTAAGTGGCTCTGAAGAGATTTTTTATTTTTTTTTACCAAACTGCATTTTGCGACCTTTTGATTTCAAAATGTCAAGGTTGGAAGAGTCCTCCTCAAAGAAGTGACATATTTGTTTGCTTCCTGTGGCGAGGTTTTCATACCATTGTTGAAAAGAAGAAAAACAATGCTCAAAAAACTTGCATGAACAGCATACTGCATTAGACAAGCCACTTAAATTTGAACGGACTTAGGCAATGCTTTATTTCCCCTGCGGGGGCGCTGCTGGGAGATTAAACACTTATTTTTGCAAGGGTCACAAAGGATCGCTAGTGGTTCTAGGGTTAGAAATTATTACAAACATCTGGATCATTCTCAAACGCTCTCTCCAAAATGAAATAATAATGGCCGACTACGATGGAGAACGTATAAAACTAGTAAAGTGCCGTTTACACGTCAGAGCTGGGAGTGGTAGAATTCAAAGGGGTTGAGAACTGCGCAGACCTAGGAGGGGAGCGAGAGCGCTCCATCCCCTCCCCTATAGGGTCCCATAAATCAATCTGGCAGGTAGCTGGGAAGCAGCTGCTAATGATAGCTTAACTCTGGAGCAGAGGAAGTCACCTTTTAACCCAGCCTGCTGTTGTTTGTCTTTTAAAACTGGGACAAAAGAACAGATGGGAAGAGAATGCCAACTGCTAAAAGAATGTGGTCAGCGAGGGCTAGGATCCTGAAAGGACCCTCTAACCCGCACCTCTCAGTACCACCACTCCAGGACCCCCGCCCTTGCTGCAGCCTGCCTGCCATGCACTTGCTAATGAATTATTGGTTAGCTATGCAGTAGTCTCACTCTATCCTTTCAAGTGTATTTGATATGCCTGCTGAGGAAGAAAGGGTGTTACATGGAGAAGGAAGCGGATGACTCACTGATTCAACAATACAGATAATACGCTCCTCCCTTGTATTGCCTTGACCTTGGTTGATCTGACCATTAAGATCTTGTTCACGTCAGCTTTTCAATGATTCATCTACTATGGTGGAGAGGAATCTGATGCGGCTTTACAGGCAGAAGCATTTTCATCTACTGTTGAGTTACCAAATGTGCAAAGGATTCCAGGCTGACTATAAAGGCAATTTACGTGGATAGTGTTCCCTCAGAAAAAGCTCCAATCCAAGAGATAGCAAACCGATCAGTACTCAAAGGGAACCTGTCAGTAGGATCAACCCTCCCAAGTCATCTATATGGGCATGCAGGTCATAGAAGCTGAATAAAATGATACCTTGATATCTGCAATCAGATGTCTTATTCCAGAGAAATCCACATTTTTCTTAAATGTAAATGATCTGTTCAGGGCTATGGGCTGGACACTGATCCACATGAAGATCTGCCTCCAGAGATTACTGTGATTGCTAGGGGTACCGTTACACTAAACGATTTACCAACGATCACGACCAGCGATACGACCTGGCCGGCCGTGATCATTGGTAAGTCGTTGTGTGGTCGCTGGAGAGCTGTCACACAGACAGCTCTCCAGCGACCAACAATGCCGAAGTCCCCGGGTAACCAGGGTAAACATCAGGTTACTAAGCGCAGGGCCGAGGTTAGTAACCCGATGTTTACCCTGGTTACCATTGTAAATGTAAAAAAAAAACTACATACTCACATTCCGGTGACTGTCACGTCCCCTGCCGTCAGCTTCCCGCACTGACGGTGTCAGTGCCGGCCGTAAAGCACAGCACAGCGGTGACGTCACCGCTGTGCTCTGCTTTTACTTTACGGCCGGCACTCACAGTCAGTGCGGGAAGCTGACGGCGAGGGAAGTGACAGACATCAGAAGGTGAGTATGTAGTGTTTTTTTTTACATTTACAATGGTAACCAGGGTAAACATCGGGTTACTAAGCGCGGCCCTGCATTTAGTAACCCGATGTTTACCCTGGTTACAAGCGAACACATCGCTGGATTGGTGTCACACACACCGATCCAGCGATGACAGCGGGTGATCCAGCGACGAAATAAAGTTTCAAACGATCTGCTACGACGTACAATTCTCAGTGGGGTCCCTGATCGCTGCTGCGTGTCAGACACAGCGAGATCGTATGTATATCGCTGGAACGTCACGAATCGTGCCGTTGTAGCGACCAAAGTGCCACTGTGAGACAGTACCCTTAGGGTATTACCAGTGCTAGACATGTAATGTGACTGACAGTCACCTCTCCTGATCTGCATGTCTAAACACTGATAACGCCTCCTTTCATTTAATATAAGCTCTGGAGGCAGATCCTTGGGGAGATCTATGTCCCCATCCATAGATCTTACCAGCTGATTTACATAAGAAAACCATGGATTTCTCTGGAATAAGACATCGGATAGCAGATATTATGGTGTCATTTCATTCAACTTCCTATGACCTGCATGCCCATATAGATGGCTTAGGAGGGTTGATCCTACTGACAGATACACTTTAAGAAATTATGTCAGGATGTCTGTTTAATCCTTCATAAAAGGTGAAAGAGTTTTTGAAGCTGCGTACTTTTACTGTTTAAAAAGTGCAAGTGCGCTGAGCTTTATATGCGTATTTGCCCTATAAGACTGCATTAGATGTGAAAAATCTGCGTATTAGAACAAGTCTGCTGCAGGAAAAAACACTAACAACGCAAGCAGTTCGCACGTGACTGTCAACTTTTTGTGAAAACCAAATACCAGGAAGTATCAAAAACACAGCTTTATTTAAAACGTGACATACTAGAGACAAAAATTGACAAGTGAGGAAATGTTGCAGATTTTCTGCACCATCACAAACTCCTCAAGTACTCATGGTGGGAAAATAGCCTGAAAAGGGTTTTACAGCTCAATGATCATAAAACGTATGGCTTCCAATGGTGTAAAATAAGGAAATCAGTAACAGTCACTAATTCCTGGTCACTCCCCCATCGATCACCCGACCCAATGGATGACGTGTTGACGTATTTCACAGCTGAATTCCATAATCAGCAGCAGCGACGCCGACTTCAGGTGCATTGATGTGTCACCGCAACGACCTGGTGATTGGCTGCAGAGGTCACTTTTCAGGTCGCTGGGGTGAGGTGAACTATTGCCATATTACACCAATGAAAGCGGGTTTTCAAAAAACATCACAGGGTTGGACAACCCCTTTAAACACACATTTTCAGTCGGACAGAGTGCTCAGGTTTTGAAAGTGCCAACTACGGGCTATGGAAAAAGATTGTTAACAATTGGTAACGCTGTTCAATAACCGCAAAACAAGAACCACTAAGAGAAGGCTAGGCCAGGGGCCAAGCAATTTTAACAAGTAACTCACGAAAATGTCTGCCCTCCCCAATAATGATGGCTTTTAATGCACATATCTTCATTCTGGGGACTTCAAAAACACTTATTTACATATGTGAATGATATCAGAAGCCTTTTTTAGTTATAGGCTGTACCTTCATAAAATGTAGGTTTAGTGTTCCTTTGAGAACAAAAATGTATTTAAATCCCGGTAATTACCGTACTTACTGCAAAAACGTCATCGTCTCCAAGTTCAGCTTCATTATGGATCGTGGAAGATGAAGTGGTGGAACCTAAAGAAAAAAAAAAAAAAAGGATTAAAAATAAATGACTTTTCAATGGGGGAAAAAAATGTTCAAGCTGTAACCAAAAACACTCTTCACACCTTGTAATAATTTAATATGTAAAATGACTTAAAAGTGTAATGGTCTTAAATTATTTCATAAATCAATAATACACAGGAAAATAAGCAAGTCTGTAATAGATCTTATCAGATAAATCTGCTTCTTTCTCTGCCAGAATTGATCTAAATTCTGAGGTAAAATCTGTATTCCGTGAAGACAGACTTTCCCATTACTGAGATTAGAGATGGCTGTTGCTACGGATACAATTCTCTCTCAGTAATGGGAAAGTCTGTCTTCACGAAATACAGATTTTACCTCAGAATTTAGATCAATCCTGGCAGAGAAAGAAGCAGATTTCTCTGATAAGATCTATTGCAAAGTTGCTTATGTTCATGTGTACTATTGATTTATGAAATAAAAATTAAACCGACGGTTATACTTTAAGGAACAAACCTTTTCGTTACTAAACTAGGGTGTGGTATATATAGAACTACAAACAGTATTTTTTAGCAATCTGATACCTGCAGGGCAAGTAATGGCATATAGCCCAGTATACACAAGTAACCCGAAATACATAAACGGAAACTGTGTGAACAAGAACAAACACCACAAGGAAATTCACTTTTGCCCATAAGATTTCTAAAGATTCTCTGCCTTATTTCCGGATTCTTCTCCATTCAGTGCTTGTTGCAGGTGTGTTGAAAACATTTACTTCTTAGTCTATGTACATGGTGACTTTAATGGAGTAACATTAAATCGTTTCATCTTTACCACGTTGGCCAAATGTGGTCAAGTTGAAATCCAGCAAGTTGGGATTTTTGCCGGTTGTCTACAGATTTGTGCATTCGGTGTCATTAGGTGCAATTTACAGTAATATCAATACTGTGATATCGGAGTAAAAACACAGAGCTGAGAAGATGAGGAATCAGAAAACTACTTCTTTGCGGTGTGGATATTCTCCACTTTTAAGTTGACCAGCAGTGGAACAAAATCTCCACCCAACACATGCGGGGATTTGGCTGCAGGTAAAAAGGCACATCAAATCTCCGGCCCATGTAGTAAAAAAATAAATAAAATAAATAGCACATATTAAAGATTTCATGTAATAATTATGCCCGTCCTCTTTGCCCTCTCAAAAAAGTATGGTAGCAACTGCTACAACCAGCATAGTCAAATGAATAGGGTGTTTCCATCTTGGTAATAAATGGCATACTGCTATGATATGATATGCCATCACTTCATAATCGCCAAGGGTCTGACCTCGGGGACCTGCACCTGCGCAGTAGCGGCTCTCGGAGGTTCAGTGACCACATGCGGATTCACCTGCATGATTACAATGCTGCGATCATACGCTGCGTCCAAAGCGCTGCTACTTCCTGATCGTGGGAACATACCCTGATAGTTTGGTGGTCCTGGTCATCCAGTTGTGCAGGAAACTGCAGCCAGCCCCACCGCAGAGGGTGGCCGGGAACACCCCCTTTCGTAAAGGACTAATAGAGAAATCATTAACTAACATCACTTATATAGGAAACTCCTTAAAAAGGGCAAAAATATATGGACAGGTCAAAAACCCCGAGAGTCACGTTGTACAGTAATAGGGCATACACGTAAAATATACACAAGTGATAAATGGATTGAACTTGTACTACATGTGCACCATTGTGCAGTATTAATAATCTACAGCAGGTATAGACACACCCAACAGTTTGGTCTGGAACATTGATTGTGTTCGTATGAAGGATCCACAGAATAGTAGTGAATGCAATGGAAAAAGAAGAATAAGGGTATGTGCACACATCAGGATTTTATGCGGAAATTTCCTGAGCAAAACCGGAGATTTTCCGCATAAAATCCACACGCGCTTTTCTCGCGTCTTAGGCTACTTTCACACTAGCGTCGGTACGGGGCCGTCGCCATGCGTCGCCCCGACGCACGTTGTGAAATAAATGCACAACGGGGGCAGCGGATGCAGTTTTTCAACGCATCCGCTGCCCCATTGTAATGTCCGGGGAGGAGGGGGCGGAGTTTCGGCCGCGCATGCGCGGTCGAAAATGGCGGACACGACATACAAAAAAAGTTACATGGAACGTTTTTTTGTGCCGATGGTCCGCCAAAACACGACGCATCCGTCGCACGACGCATGCGACGTGTGGCAATCCGTCGCTAATGCAAGTGTATGGAGAAAAAACCGCATCCTGCGGGCAACTTTGCAGGATGCGTTTTTTCTCCAAAACGACGCATTGCAAAGTATTTATAAAAGTAATCATCAGCCTTGTTGTAATGATTGGCATGCAAGTACTCCATTATGGGACAGAGGTGTAGCTATAGTAAGAAAAACATATATCCATGTAAAAGGCGGCATAAAAGGTATCAAATATACTACAGGGTTTTCTATTTTTTGTGCAGAAAACTCATTGACAGTTAACTGGTTAAAAACTCATCTGTGGGGACCGCACTGATCAACAGAATAAGAGAAATCCATCTAGACATGCGAGACCTCACTCAATATAAGTGACCGGAGCGAGGCCGGGCACATCTAGTCGGCATGTGACTGCATGTATGCAAACAGTGTGCAGTGGGTGCACTGTAAGGACTCACAAGTCTGCAGTTACATAGAGTACATACAGACTTTAACACGGAACCTGGAAAACCACTTTAAGGGCTTCACTGGGAAAAGTCTAATGTATAAAGTTTCCTGAAATGTTTAATGCAAACGTTGATCCGGGTCGAGTAGCGAATCCCTTACTGTAATGAACATTTACAGGCTTTTTCCATATGGAAATTTGTGTCTACATATTCACTTCCACAGAAAGTACAGCATTCGTTATGGTGCAGCCTGCAGAATCCCTCCAGCCACCTAAATAAAAGTGGAGGCACCAGGTTTCTGTGCAAACTCCGTAGCCATAACGCTGTGTTATGGACTTATGCCTAAAGGTAAATAGATAAAAAAACAAACAAAAAAAAAAACTTACTGCTTTAACATAGTAGTAAAGCTCTTCAATAGGAGTCTCTGTTATCTGGCAGCAGCCACTAAATAGTGTAGGGAGCTGTGCTATTCCACTTCATACACTGTTTATGGGCTGGAAATGAGGTCAGTATGTATCCAGGAGACTGCCGTCTTCATTGGCTTATCTATCAGCACAGCTTCTATCCTGCGCTTATTTCCTCCTCATCTATAGCTGCTTTCTCTGCCCTCTCGGAGAGCGTAGATTCTTTCTCCCCTCTCCACAGAGATTGATGTACACCTCTCTTCAGGAAGAGCTGAAGATGGCGGCTGGTAAGTATATTACTATGGGCAGGGAACCTACATTAGATATATCATATTCATAAACTAGGGTTGGACTACTGACTAAATGCAATAGATATGGGGGAAAGAATGATCATGGTAATCAGCAAACTATGGGCGCTGATTGACGTGACATCATTGAATGGTGCTTGCTTGGGCGGGAAATCTGCCTGCGTAAACACACGAGCTAGCGTACTTCCATAAAGGAGGTATACGTCCAGGAAAATTGTACTACTACTCAGTGCTGGCACCAGAAAAGAAATGGCCCTGGTTGATCTCCAGTTTTTTAGGGATTTGTGTTTACTCAACCCCTTCGTCATAAATGCATGTACACGACTTGGGACAAATTGAACAAAAAAAAAAAAAAAAAAAAAAAAAAAGGCTCATCCAGCTTCAGGGTTATTATGGGATCACCAGCATTAAAAAAGAAAAAAAAAAAAAAGAAAAGGAACTGCGGAATGTGACGGCTCATGCAAGCTCCACACCCCAAGGCAAAGAATAGCAGGAATGCAGGTCTTAAGTTACATTTACCTTCTGTGAGGTCTTCAATTGCCTTCCGTACTCCTCTGTCAAAGGCTCGTGCATCAGCGGGACTCTGAAAGGTGAGACCAAACCTTCTGTCGTCAACAGACCAGTGGTGGAAAGTTGGGGTTGCCTTCTGATACACCAAGTCCTTCTTTAAGTAGCATTCCAGCAACACCTAGCAGCAAAAACAAAGAGAAGCACGTCAATAAGAACAGGCTGGAAAAAAAACGAACAAACTTACTAACCGGACAGAAAATTAGAATATAAAAATCTATAGAACCATGTTTAAAGGCATTCTCTCTTTTTTTTTTTTTTTTTTAATACAATGCAATATTGTTAGAAGGGTCTACTTGATAAGGGGATCATAAAGTATCCGCCTGCAATTAGCGGTAATTTATGGGAAAACCAGGCAAAAAGTGTATCATTTGCCTGTAGCGCCACCACAGGGGAAATTAAGCATTGTAGATATGTACAGTACAGACCAAAAGTTTGGACACAACTTCTCATTTAAAGATTTTTCTGTATTTTCATGACTATGAAAATTGTACATTCACACTGAAGGCATCAAAACTATGAATTAACACATGTGGAATTATATACTTAACAAAAAAGCGTGAAACAATTGAAAATATGTCTTATATTCTAGGTTCTTCAAAGTAGCCACCTTTTGCTTTGATGACTGCTTTGCACACTCTTGGCATTCTCTTGATGAGCTTCAAGAGGTAGTCACCGGGAATGGTCTTCCAACAATCTTGAAGGAGTTCCCAGAGATGCTTAGCACTTGTTGGCCCTTTTGCCTTCACTCTGCGGTCCAGCTCACCCCAAACCATCTCGATTGGGTTCAGGTTTGGTGACTGTGGAGGCCAGGTCATCTGGCGTAGCACCCATCACTCTCCTTCTTGGTCAAATAGCCATTACACAGCCTGGAGGTGTGTTTGGGGTCATTGTCCTGTTGAAAAATAAATGATGGTCCAACTAAGCTCAAACTGGATGGAATATCATGCCGCTGCAAGATGCTGTGGTAGCCATGCTGGTTCAGTATGCCTTCAATTTTGAATAAATCTCCAAGTGTCACCAGCAAAGCACCCCCACACCATCACACCTCCTCCTCCATGCTTCACGGTGGGAACCAGGCATGTAGAGTCCATCCGTTCACCTTTTCTGTGTCGCACAAAGACATGGTGGTTGGAACCAAAGATCTCAAATTTGGACTCATCAGACCAAAGCACAGATTTCCACTGGTCTAATGTCCATTCCTTGTGTTCTTTAGCCCTATACAAGTCTCTTCTGCTTGTTGCCTGTCCTTAGCAGTGGTTTCCTAGCACCTATTTTACCATGAAGGCCTGCTGCACAAAGTCTCCACTTAACAGTTGTTGTAGAGATGTGTCTGCTGCTAGAACACTGTGTGGCATTGACTTGGTCTCTAATCTGAGCTGCTGTTAACCAGCCTTTTCTGAGGCTGGTGACTCAGATAAACTTATCCTCAGATGCAGAGGTGACTCTTGGTCTTCCTTTCCTGGGGTGGTCCTCATGTGAGCCAGTTTCTTTGTAGCGCTTGATGGTTTGCCCAATTTTTCGGACTAACTGACCTTCATTTCTTAAAGTAATAATGGCTCGTTTTTTTTTTGCCATAATACAAATTCTAACAGTCTATTCAGTAGGACTATCAGCTGTGTATCCACCAGACTTCTGCACAACACAACTGATGGTCCCAACTCCATTTATTAGAAGGCAAGAAATCCCACTTATTAAACCTGACAGGGCACACCTGTGAATTGAAAACCATTCCCGGTGACTACCTCATGAAGCTCATCAAGGGAATGCCAAGAGTGTGCAAAGCAGTCATCAAAGCAAAAGGTGGCTACTTTGAAGAACCTAGAATATAAGACATACCGTTAATTTCAGTTGTTTCACACTTTTTTGTTAAGTATATAATTCCACATGTGTTAATTCATAGTTTTGATGCCTTCGGTGTGAATGTAAAATTTTCATAGTCATGAAAATACAGAAAAATCTTTAAATGAGAAGATGTCCAAACTTTTGCTCTGTACTGTATGTATGTATGTATGTATGTATGTATGCACATTTTTAATATGCAAATTGCCTCTTCTGAGAAAAAGAGGACTTAACTCTCTAGCGCCACATTTATATACACATTTTTAATACATTTGTCCAGCATGGAAATTTAGGTAACCTTGAAAATTACTTTAATTGGGGAGGAAGACAAAAAGAAATTGCACGCAAGTGGCTTCCCCCGTCTATTGCCCTGCGTTTACCTGCATTGATATCAGAACATGCTGATTTGGAGTACAGATGATGGCAGTGAAGGTATCAGCACCAGTCTCCTCCTATTGGTGTTATGCTCATCAGAACAGTTTCCTGCAGAAGCCGATCCCCAGAGTTAGTGAGACACAGGAGTTGAGCTGACGCTTTCACTGCAATCACGTGTACTCCAAATGAGTACGCTCTGATATCAATTTGGCTAAAAGCAGGCAAACAGACTGGGGAAAGGCAGGAAGGTTGTGAAGCCAATTACATGAAGTTTATTTATTTTGAAAAAGGAATGAAGACAAATCTTCAAATAAAGAGATTTGCAAAGTTTCTTTAATAAAATAAATAAATAAATAAAAACTTAGTAACTCTTTTCTCCTTACATGTACAGTGGCATATAAACAACTGGGCTCCTCTGGTCAAAACTACTGTTAAGCAAGTTGAACATAAAATGATCTCCAAAAGGCCTAAAGTTAAAGATGACACATTTCCTTTGTATTTTAGGCAAAAAAAGGTCAATTTTTACATTTTAAAAGTTGCAAAAAGGAAAACAAATGAGCCGATGCAAATGTTTGGGCACCCTTGGAGATTTGTGTGCTCAGAAAACTTTGACCAAGGTTCCAGACATTAATTAACATGTTAGGGTTATGGCTTGTTCACTATCATTAGGAAAGGCCAGGTCATACAAATTTCCCAGTTTTATAAAGACCCAGTCTCCTCTAACCTGGCGCCAAAAAACAGCAGCCATGGGTATCACAGCATAGGTGATAACTTATTGATCGGTGGGACCTTCAGAACAAGGCATGCTCCACCGCCGCTCCATTCATTCCCTATTGGGCTGCTGAGCGCTACGCTGTGGCGTTTCCAGTAGCCCCCATAGAGAATGAATGGAACTTCATGAATGTCGATCAATGCAGATGGCAGCGGTCAGACCCCCAGGGATCAGCCTGCAGATAGGTAAGAATGGGGTTCTCCGATGCAAAAAAGTTCAGCACTGCAGAACAATCATAGTAAATGACAGAGCAAAAAAGGAACAAGCAGCAAGGAATTGCTACAGGCAAGAAAAATACTTACTTCAGCTATAGGTTACTAAATAAAGGATATTATAGGTGGGGTGTGGCAAGTCAAAATCACTCGCCCTTAGGGTTCAACAGCAGCCCACACCTAGGGTGTGTGTAATATTCCGGTTACGTTCTGACACATGAATAATCCTGAAGGCAGAATTATACTTTAGCCCTTCTACTTAGCAGAGATCTTTTTCTATTATACTGCAAAACAGACACACAAACTCTGAACAAAGTGCTGACACGGATCTCGCAGGGCGCAAGTGTCGTACGGCACGTTGTGTAACCGGAGGACAAGACGGCTGTATAATAATGCTTTATTAGTGTCGCATTCTGTTCTATGACCGTTCAGGAATAAAGTAATTTATGGTGCAGATCTTTGCCCATTCACCCCGTATACCGCACTAATGGTCATTACTGGTCATAGCATTGATCCAATGATAGGATTGTACTGAACCCGATCTGGACATAAACCCCTGCTCACATTGTGCCCTTGTGGGTAGTTATTTATGGGGCGCGTGCTCACAGAACATACCCTGAAAGGGCACAATCTCCCCTATTGGCCTATGACTTAAGAGGGACATCCACGGAGATAGAATTATTTTTTATTGGCTTTCCTATATAGTTGAGCTCCTAAAGAAAGGAAGTTTTTATTCAATGATCTATGAGCTATATATGGAAACTACATGCCGTATTACTTCATACATCAGAAGACATACTAATAGTGAGATTATATGGTGATCCCCAATGGGGACAGAGATTATCAGGTCTGTAAAGCCCTTTGGAATATGATGCTGCAATATAAGTGAGTAAAAGAAATTGTAAACCACTAGTGATGAGCGAACGAGTGTCTTCGGTGTGCTCGAAAAATATGTTCGAGTCTCAGCGGCTGCATGTTTGTTAGGCAATCCCTGCATGTACTCTGTCTGTTGAGCAGCCGTGGGGACTCTAACATAGTATTCGAGCACGTTGAAGACACTTAGTTAGCAGCCGAGCATGCTCAGATAACACCTTATCCGGCCACATTCGCTCATCACTACAAACCACATGTTCAATCATACCCACATACGTCCACAAAGGACTAACACAGCCAATTTTGTAAAAGCGGATTTACGTATTGCAGGAAATGGAAGTTTTAAGAACTCTCATCCACATGTAGAAAAATCCGCAACTAGCAGCGTGTCAGTTTATGATGTGAATTTTCACGGTGGATTACATCCTTTGCAATACAAAGGTTGAATCTGTAGCATTTTGACACATGGTTGTACCCCAAATGTAAAGTGGATAGAATCTAAATAGATGTGGGGTACCCACTCCGTGATCGGTGGGGAACTGGAGCACCAGAATAGAGCAGAGATGGCATCCAATCAAGCCAACAAACCATGGCGAATGTATGTTTGCATTTTCCGATAGTCTGGGTCATTAGGGGAGTTTAGGTTGTGATTTGCATTTGTAATCCCAATGCCTCAATGCTCTGGTAATATGGCTGTGTGTCCGTCCTCTGCGGCAGACGAAGTAAGGCTGGGCTGCCATCAATTATTTGTCTCCTTTTAAGCCAAACAACTGCCGTTTCGAGCACTCTCCATACTGACCCAAAGGCCGTACTCTAATAAAGAAAGCTGCTCTGCATACCAAGTACTTTCCATCGGTGACCGATCCAACAGAAGACTATGGAGTCCGTTCTTGGATCCGCTCCCACCCAGGGAGTCACCAGCAAGCCGATAGACAGAACACCCGGATACACAGGAGAGAAGCGCTTCTTCTTCAGTCTCTCAGGACATTTAGTATAGCTAAACCAAAGATATGGCCGTTTAGGTCAAAGAGGAACAATTTCATGAATACCTGAAAAGCTCCAAAGCGATGAGCCATCCTGGATAACGAATGTGCCAAGCCGACCGGCCCCCCAACACATATCCAGACTCATTAGCAGTTTTCCCTGGCACGTCACTTTGGGGGCCACTCAGGGATGCACAAGCCTGTGTCTCCACGACCTACAGAGCTAAGTATTCTGTTTAGTGACACTATACGACCCAACAGATTCCACCAAACTGGGGGAGTAAAATACATTTATACTGTGCAGATTTCTGCTTCTCCTGGAACTACAAAGACAACCTGAAGAGTTAGAGACGTTTCATGATGTGCCCGACCCATAGAGAATCACTGTCTCATCCATATACCGGACCCAAGAGGGGCAACAGCGGGACCACCCATGCAACTTTTTGGTTTTCATCTAAGACATTTTGGCCATATCATGATAATCTGCTTTGCTTGCATGCCGTGACCACTTATCTTCTACTTTGGATATCCTTATAGTGAACATTACTTTCTTTTTTTAATATAGCAGTTGATATTTCCGACTTGGAATGACTATTACTTTTTCTCATCTCCTTCCACCTCGTTTCACCTTGGATGACTCACTTTGTTTTTAACCTTGACTTATCTCATCACATGTGTACTAATACAGTTTGCATATTTTTATGTACAGTATTTTTTTTTGCCCATTTACTTTTTTAATATAGAATCAATTATCCCTTAGTAGCAATAGCCATTAACACTCCCCCATGTATCACTCCCCCATGTATCCGCCATATCTCCGCTGGTATAAAGTTAAAAAATACCCCCGAAATTAATCTTTTCTTCGATATTTGAGTGTGTCACTCCTCGTATGTGCAATCTGAAGAAGAAAGGAGTCTAAAGGGGTCGTAGGTTCCCCTCCCCCCATGTAATCAGTCAATGGGAATGAGCACAGATGCTCCCAATGGAGAATTAAAACATATAGGGCAAACATTAAGAATTACTCTTATAATAATAGTAATTTTTATTTATATATATTCCGCAGCACTTTACAATTAAGCGGGGAAACATATTATATACACACAGTATTGTGCAAAAGTTTTAGGCTGGTGCGGAAAAAACTGCTGCAAAGTAAGAAAACTTTCAAAATTATTGAAAAGGTAAAGTTTTTTTTTTATTTTATGAGACGCCCATCAGACCAAAGCAAGCAACTTACATATATACAACTATAAAACACTTTCTGAGGTATGCAGGGGCACATCTGAGGATATAAAGGGGTTGCAGGAACCCCATTCTTATGATCTTAAAGGTCATGGGCAGGGTTTATAAGTCAAAAACTGGTGACAGGTTCCCTTTAAGAAAAACAAGGAGCCCTGGAAGTGACGATATGGCCCCTACAGAGCCCTGATCGAATCATCATCCAGTCTGTCTGGGATTATATGAAGAGACAGAAGGATTTGCACAATCCAAAGAAGATCTGTGGTTAGGGCTCCAAGATGTTTGGAACAACCTCAATAAAGAAGCTCTCTAAATTAAAATCTGCTGCAAAATGTTTTGTAACCTCAAAAATGTTATTGGTGGTATAGACAGGACTGCAGAGAACTGTACAATGTAGACGGAGTTCAGCAATTCTTCCATCTTCTCGTGTCTACAGCCCCTATACATGACGTCATGTCTAATAGCTACTGCATTGTTTGAGGATTACGAGAGAGCAAAAACAATGGGATTGGGGAGATGAGAAAGGTATGAATGGGCCGGATTCAGGGAGCGAGTTATGCAGGCTGAATTACTAGTACAATCTAAGAAACTAGAAGGAGCCTGCTGCAGAGCTATGCACGGCATTCATCTGGCAGAGGCTAAACATCCTGTCCTTGTGTTGGTAGTGGATCCGCACTACGGGGATGGACAATATCCACACAGATCGGAGGGCTTGCATGGACATGCAGTAATCTGCGGCAGACAGCTGCGAATATTACCCTCGTCATTATACACAGACTGAAATCTGCACCAGTGCGGTGAGGATTATTCATGGAGATCTGCTGCAGATTCAAATGCAGAAAATTCAGCCGGTGTTAAGAAGTGTCCATGTTTTACTGCAGAGCACTTATTCATTGCTTCTTCCCATGTTTGTGCAGAACGGCATGGAAATCTAGGCTTGGGTGCACTAAACTGACCCACCTTATTACTGACAGAGAAAGTAACACTGAGGATAAAGGGACTACGGGAAGGTTACAGGTCACCACGCCGCCATAATGCAGCCTATGCTTCACCCGCCCCAAGTCTCCTCACATCCCCGCCAATCAGCAGGTAATGGTGTCTGCCGAAACTGCACAGCTCCATTGACTGTACAGCGGCCACAGCCGAATGCTGCCCCCTATTCAGATCAATAGGGGGTGAATGTGCAGTACCCGGCTGCAGTCACTATAAAGGAGGGAACAGCTGGTATCACATCCCACCAATCAGACATTGATCACCTATCCTACAGATAGCTCAGCAGTGTTAAAGTCCCAGACAACCCCTTTAAAAGGAACCTGTCAGACTACTTATGCCGCCCAAAACTTGGTCATCATGGATCACATCCCGATTGCAGCCAGGTATATAATACTCAGGGATGCTTTGGTGTTTCAGAGATAATACACCTTGAAGATCCGGCCGGGGACCATAGGCCGAGATCAGAGCTGGACTAGTCTTTTCTTCAGCTATAATTCCCTGCTGGATCCACAAAGTAAATTTTCTTTGAAACACCAGAGTGTTTCGGAGCATAATACTCCCAGATGCGATTTATACTGCCAGGGGTTTGGGCGGCATGAATCACCTGGCAGGTTCCTTTTAAAATACCAAACGCCACCTTCCCCGGTTTCCAGCGCCGATCCGCTCCTCTTCTGGATCACACGACTCCAGATCACACAGAGCTGTGTGTAGACCAGAAGTCAATTTCACAGTGCAAGTCTGTGAGGCCAACAATGAACCCTCAGGTGTCCCAAAAGAAGAGTGGAGCGAATCTGTAAACCGGGGGAAGACCGAGATGGGCAAATATTTTATTGCATCTATACTACATCACATACGCATTCTTTACAGATCAGCCGTCAGTTCTTTGGAAATGTCTATTTTGGAAAAAGGCTTATAGTCTCCATAATGTAACAATTTTGGATCATCTTTTCTTCTAATGCTCCATTGTACCGTTCCTCTGTAACCCGTCCTAGAATTTATTAATAAATGGATACCTAGGTCTTACCAGTTGAGCTGCCCATCAGAACGGTCAGGATCAGACTGTACAGAAGAGGGAATGGTGACACCCAAGTGCCCGGTTATTCTTACGCTTCCAGGAGGAGTAACAGAGGAACGGCACAATGTAGCGTTACAAGAGACGATGCTCCAGAATGGTTACTGCATGGGGAATGCCAGTATTTATTACACCGTGTATGTCAGCTGAGCTGATCGTTCTCCTCCAGAAGTGGTGATGCAAAGTTTACAGTTTACTTGCAGGGTCAGGAGAGAAGAAAAGTCGTCCCGAGCTCAATCGTTGAGTCGTCGCCAACTCAGAAACAATGTTGTAATTAAATGGCTTACGTCCTCCTGGATGGTTACTTAACACACCGTTTTATTTTACCTTCCGCGCCTTTAACCCGAACATTTCTATTATCATGCACAATGGAGTGTTATGAAACAGCTCTGCTATGCTCCCTGAACAGGATACAACTGTAGCCAGGGAGCACCGTTTGTGCCAAAAATCTATAACTATGTTTGATTTGGACACAGACAAACTATGGAAGGAGGAACAAAAAAAAAAAAAAGAAAGCACAACAAAAATAACACAGCATTTGGTGAACGCAGCAGTCCTATAGATAAAGGCCACCTCTGATTGGGAAGATTCAAGAAAGTAAAAAAAGTTTCCATTACCAGTTTATCTTTTATTCGTTCCCCATGAATAAGAAAGTCACTTCTTCCGGTGCCTTCTGGGTACACTTTTGAGACTCCAACCCGACTAATTCCACCGCCTTCATGTGGTAACCAACCCCCGCTAGAGTCATCTCTGCTCATAACCACAGCCTTCACACGCACTATGTAGTTGTCACTGTGAAAGAGGGGAAAGAAAGTACAAAATTAGTAACGGGAGCAGATACAATGTATACGGATGGGAATAGTTACACCATGTAAAGTAGAGATAATCCCAGTCCCCAGCAATGGCGACGATGCAGCCCAACTGTAAATTATAGGAACGGACAAACTCATCCCAAACTATTAGGGTGAGGAGTATCCCCTGTAATCATCTGTTATTGGCAGGGGAACCCAGCAATCATTGAAATCAATGAAACGTGCAAGTTAACGCAGACATGTGGCCGGTTTACTAAAGTCATCAATGCGCTCTACTGCGCCATAAAAACTAATAATATATGTAATATTAAATATCCAAATTGCATCGTTTATATTAAAACTCTTCAAAACTACCCCAAGTGCTACCAGTGCTTGCACAGACACCACTTCTCACATACTGTTCAGCTATGTTCCCACGATAAGTTTTTTGGTGAGCTTTTTTTTTTTTTTTACACTGCGTATTTTTTTTTTTTAAACAAAACGCAAGTAACTTATTTTACTGAATAAAACCTCACTGTGGGACAGTCGCCTAAGATCGGGGTCACAGAGGTGAATGTCATCTCATCTGAGAGTCAGGCCGATTATGCTATTCAAACTCGGATCGAACTCCGTCACAGTGTGATCCGAGAGTCACCTTAGTGTGATCAGAGTCTCCTGCATGCGAGAATCACAGCACGGGTGCAAAGAACACAGAGAACTTAAATTTCTCCATTTTCTGTGTCCCTGAATGTCTGACTGCACTTGAATGACATCAGAGTGCAGTCAGAGATGTCACATGCACCCATAGACTTGTATGGGTGCGCGTGATCCGAATCGTCATGAGGGGGAAAAAAAAATTGCAGATTTGCACTGCCCCATAGTATATCCTTGGGCCGAGTGCTATCCGATAAAACATCTCATAGCACTCGAACGCGTTATCCACAGGTGTGAATGAGCCCTTATTTTTGTTATTTCGCAGGACGAAGATGAGCAGAGGAGTTCCTTTTATTATATTTAGGTAATGGCGGGTTATAATGCCACACACGTGTAATAAGTACATTCTGTAAGGTGGACGGGTGCACTACAGCGCTGAGGATTTTTCTAGCAGCGATGCTTCCCCGTCATGTGTTTACTGCTGAAGCGCAGCTTAGAGGATACAATCCCGATCACAGTGCTGTACACGGGCCAGAGCTGAATGAAAACAGAGAAACTGACTGAAAGAAAATCAGATGTTTCTCTGATGAGGCCTTCTTCTAGTCACCTGACCGCTGCAGCTAATCACAGGCTGCAGCAGTCCTCTCACTTCTGAATGGAGCAGGCTTTGCTTACAGAGCCGGTGCGGCCTGCGCTGGAAAGAGAATATGCTAATTTTAAAGCACAGCCAAGCCGGACTATCGGACAAGCCCTACCATTCAAGATGTTGCATAGTGTGCTGATTTTGGGGGGAAAATGTGCTATACAACACAGGCATATTTTCCCATTGAAATGAATAATAATTTTCAGAGTATCTGAAGCAATTTTTCATAAGCAGTTTGTAGAATAATCCGCTTTAAAATCCATATTAAAGAAACCCAAATCCTCCACGTGAACATATACCAAGTTTCGTCCAGAAAACTAGCATGACTACTTTTATGGGCCAGTCCCCTATCAAGTGTTTACCACTATATTTCCGCACCCTGCACACACAAAGGAGGGTTTTTTTTCATACACAACAGACACTCCTCCATTGAGAGCGGCAGGAAATTAAGGATTACAAAAACTAAAAGTGTTTTGTAAAAGCAGCTGCTCAACAACATTGCCGAAGGCGTGCACAGAAAAGTCACCCGGCCCGAGAGCGGTAAAGAGCTGCAAGGAACATACAGACTGTATAATGAGGGCCAATGTGTGCAGAGCGCACCATGAAGCCTCCCCATAGGGATGTAACAGGGGGTCCGGCTCCGCCATTGCTCCGCTGAGCAGTAAGACAACAATACAGAACGCTGTAGTCGCCAACGGATCATTAGACGTCTCTTCCAACTTCTGTAGACAATCGCAGTGCGAGTGCAAACTGGATCTATTTAATAGTGCAAACCCCGAGCACAGTTAGTAAGATTAACAATTAGGACAGTTATGTGGCCAAACTAGTCCCCATCCGGCAGCAGAATACAGGCTGCAACTTCTGAAAGGGAAGCAGATTGCTGTGTAAGGGGAAGAAACCAATTCGGCATGTCTCCTCAGTAACGGGTCTGAAACCATAGGGCTGTCACCTTAATTACAGGGGGGAAAGCTTAAAGTGCGGGACCGCTCCCTGTACTCGAGAATGTTCGCGCGCGCGAGGATTCAAACAGTTTGGGCGGGAACGTCGAGCGCACGAGACGCCTGTGAGGCGACTGGGCAGAGTAGAGCAGAGCCTGGGATGGAAAAGTGCTTGGACAGGAGACTACCGACGGAGTCCAGCTCAGACGCCGTTGTCCCCGCGCTGCCCTCGCCGAGACCGCTGCCACAGCCACTCCCACTGTGGCGCAATCTAAGCAGCCCACACAGACAGGAGTTCGACCGTGACTGGCGTCTGAGTGATAAGTTATTATTAATTGAATGGTCTGTTTTATTTGTCCTTGTTTCTATAATTTAACCCCATTAGCCATCAACTGTATTAGGGAATATTGTCCCTCCGTTTTCTCCCTGCGTGGAGTTTCTGTTGTTTAATAAATCCCTACCACCCTTGGTCTGTGTACAGTCCGTTACTGCATCCTCCGTACCTGCTATCTTACAGGTGCGCAATATGAGAAGCATGGAGGCAGCAGGGCACCTGCAATGCAAACACGAGATGTGCACAGTATCACCAAGAGCAATTGTGCTACGCTGCAATACTGAAAATACCCCATGGGAATGTGTGCCACTTCCTCTTCATGCTCAATTCGTCAGAAGGTGGGGACAGTGACACCAGCACTGATTGGACGCCGTTGTCACAACTGCATGGGAGCCCTGAGAATAGCAGGTGTCGTCACCGCTGGAACGGCGCCAGCACAGGAGGGCAGTACAAGCCTTTATTATTTTCCTAAAATCGGGGACAAGCAAGGGGTTTGAGAAGGAGTTGCCCAGGTAGTGGACAACTTCTTTAATCTGTGAAATCACCGGCCTTCAGAAGGGGTTTGCAATCATCAAGTGCGTTTAGCGGATGCAGTGTGGGCACATAGGTCCGTATAGTGCCGAGCCCCAATCCACAACTGTTCTAAGCCATACTAAGTCAAGAACCACTCAACTAAGATACACGACAATCTATTACTTCAAAACATGAAAGTCTGTCGATCTTGAAAATTACTAGAGCCTGAAGTGCAGTCATGAAAACCATTGATCGCTATAATGAAACTGGCTGTCATTGTGACCACCCCAAGAAAAGAAGACCAAGAATTACTTCTGCTGCAGAGGAGAAGTTCATCAGAGTTACCAGCCTCAGAATTTGCAAATTGACAAAACCTCCCATAACAGCCTTCATAAATGATGCACCGACAAGTAGCAGACACATCTCAACATCAACCACCAAAGCAGGCCTTTATGGTCAAATTACGGCAAAAAAAGCCACAACTGAGAACCGAAAAGAAGAATATAATTATTTGGGCAGAGCAAAATAAGAACTGGACAATAGATAAAACAGAAATCTGTACTGTGGTCTGAGGAGATAAAATGTGAGGTTTGTGGTACCAACTGCCTTTGTTTTATGAGAATTGTATCTGTGTGTGGGGTCCACTGTGAAACATGGAGATGTCATAGCGTGAGGGTGCTCTGCTGATAACACTGTTGATTGTATTCAAAATTGAAGACACACTTAGCCCACATGGCTACCCCAGCATTCTGAAATGACTACAGCCCATAGAGTTTGCACTAAAGGTACCTTGACACTAAACAGCTTTCCAACGAGAACGACAACGATACGTGACGTTGCAGCGTCCTGGATAGCGATCTCGTTGAGTTTGACACGCAGCAGCGATCTGGATCCCGCTGTGATATCGCTGGTCGGAGCTGGAACTTTATTTGGTCGCTAGATCGGCATGTATCGTCATGTTTGACAGCAAAAGCAACGATGTCAGCAATGTTTTTACATGGAGCATGAACGATAAGTGAGTCGCCGTTACGTCACTGGATCGCTCCTGCATCGTTCTGGAGCTGCTGTGTTTGATGTCTCTACAGCGACCTAACAGCGACGCTCCAGCGATCTAGTTTAGGTCGGATCGTTGTCTATATCGCTGGAGCGTCGCTTAGTGTAACGGTACCTTTAGTGGGACCATCATTTGTGTTGCAACAGGACAAAACACCTCCAGGTTATATAAGGGCTTTGTGATCAAGATGAAGAGGGATTGAGACTGACAGAAGACATGGAACACAATCACCTGACCTAACCCAATTGAGATGGCTAGGAATGAGTTGGACCCCAGAGTGAAGGCATAGCAGCTAACAAGTGCTCAGCACTGATAACATCTTCAAGACTGTTGGAAGCCATTCTAGATGGCTACTTTAAAATGCCAAGGGTGAGTAAAGCGGTCATCAGTATAAAAGGAGGGTACTTTGAGTGATCTAAGATTTAACAAAATTTGGCTTTATTTCACTTGTTTCTTTACTCCTATTTTCCTTTTGTGTTTCTTTGAGATTTTGCCGCCTTAGGTGTGAATCTACAATGTGTGCACAATCCAAAAAAAACAAGGAAAACCATTGCATGAACAAGCGTGGCCACACTTTTGTCTGGTACTGTAGATTATTAAGAAAAAAAAACCCAAAACTTTGATGGGTGGACTGGTAACTGAAGCCTTTAAACTCTGATCAGCATCTAATTGGATAACCAGCAGCGATCAGAGGTAGCTCCAGTCTCTGCTGTTAGTTGCAGGTTCCGGCTGTATATTACAGGCGGCGCTGGCTCTGTATGGAGCGAACTCAACACGTGCAACCTGACACTGCTATACTTGTATGTCAGGGTACTTAAAGGGGGGTAAAACAACAACAAACCAGACAGGCGACAGCTGCGTTATGCTATTATATCCCCCAATGAAGGTTTCTATATTAAGCCACAAATACAGAGAACACCAGGTCTATTCTGTCAGGGCAAGGGTTAAAATAACCTGTCTAGAAGGATTAGCCACATAAAAAAAACTACCTGTCAGAGCTGAAAGGACAGACATGTATAGACATTAAAAAGTAGAAAGACAGCGATGTTTACAGCATGGAGAGAAAGGTCAGGGAGTAGTTCAGAGTGAACCACCTAGGAAGTGTAGGGAGAGATAAAGAAGAAAAAAAAGAAAAGAAAAAACAAGAAAAAAAAAAAAAAGAGGGTGTATTTAAAAATCCTCCAATTTAAAGGGAACCTGTCACCCCCCCCCCCCCCCCAGTCTTTTCAAACTAAAAGAGCCACCTTGTGCAGCAGTAATGCTGCATTCTGACAAGGTGGCTCTTTTAGTCTGGGTGCTGTTACTTAAGACAAATTATAAAACTGATTATTTCTCAAGTACCTGGTCCTCAGTCAAGTGGGCCGGCGTTCCCCCCCCCTGCTTCAAAAGTAGCCGGCGCCTGCGCTCTTTTCCCCTGCCTGGTGCAGGCGCAGTGAGCGCTGCCCGTCTGTCCTCATATGCAGCCCAGCTGACTGCGCCTGCGCGGCCGCCCTGCCTGTGAGCCAAGAAGATGTGACAGCAGTGTGCTGTCTGAAGCAGGGGGGAAACGCCGGACCACTTGACTGAAGACCAGGTATTTCAGACAAATTATAAAACTGATTATTTCTCAAGTTACAGCACCCAGACCTAAAAGAGCCACCTTGTCAGAATACTGCCTGCACAGACTCTCGGGTGCACTCCATCCAGTAGTAAGCAATAATCCATAAGAAAAAATAAAAAATACGATGGTGCACTCACCGGTCCTGTGATAACAATCCTTTATTACGGCATGTGCAGGGAAAGACAAGGGAGAACGAGGACATTAGGACCCGTGGAAGCGCAACCGCGCGAAACGGCAGTCGTCCTTCTTGTCCTCGTTCTCCCTTGTCTTTCCCTGCACATGCCGTAATAAAGGATTGTTATCACAGGACCAGTGAGTGCACCATCGTATTTTTGCTTTTTTCTTGTGGACAAGTTACATTATTGTCAGCAGCACAACGGGATGTGATTATTTCTATGTCCGCAAACAACAACAACAAGCTCAATGATTGAGAACAGACGTTTGTTCTGCTGATCCACTGTCCTGTGTAAATAGAGTTTAAAGGGAACGTTATGGCTGAACAGGGTCCCATCTGGTCACTGCGCCTGGAGAGGTGGCTGTTTATGAGTGTTGCTCTTCCATTAATTCTATCAGAGATCCAAAAAGAACCAGACGCGCACGCTTGCTTGACTATTTTCAGTAAAAAAAAAAAGCCAGCTCACCAACAATTGTAGCAGGTGCTACAGCAGGAGACGTAATTACCGAGAAAAAAAAAAAACACCACTCGAGATATATGTTCCAGCTCCTTAGAATAAAATCCAGAACATATTTAGTCCATATTCATTTTTCTTAACCAGTTGCTGAAATAGCATCCATATGATTAGGATAAGGCGACGCGTTCCAATCACAATCCCACAATCTTTTCAGAACCTCCCATTGAAATTAATGGAGAGAATCAGGCACTTCACCATTCACAGCCGCAAGATGGGACTCTATTCTTCAAATCAGAGCAAGTCCCAAATGTTGGAATCGCATCTTTTAGACATTCATGGCATATACTGCATATGCTGTGGATAGGTCAAGAACGTCAGAGGCCTTGTATAAGGAATCTGTCACTAGGTTTTTTTCTCCCTCATCTGAAAGCAGAATAATGTAGGGACAGAGACCCCAATTCCAGTGACTGGTCACTTACTTTACTGTGTGCGGTAGTTTTGTTTAAAAACAGCAGTTATCTTAATGCGGATATCTGTAAAATCCCACCGAACATCACCGATTGGCAGCTTTCTGTGTACACTGTGCATAGGCAGAAAGCTGCCAATCAGTAGTGGGAGGCAGGGTTGGACTACCTGGCAGCAAGTTAACTAGTCCTCCAGTGCTAGTCTCCTGCTGACAGAACAGTGCTTTTAGAAAAAGTTTGACAAGCTACACAGTAAGTGACATATCGCTGGAATCAGGATCTCTGCCCCTACATCATGCTGCTCTTATTTATAAATTATTGATTTTTTTTTTATATATGTAGCACAATATGTGCTATACTTTTGACAGTGATTTTTACAGGTGGGTTTTTTCTTCTTCTCAGACGTAGGGGTGGGGGTAACGTTATGAAAATTTCATTAAAAAGGTGAAACCTATAGTAAGCACACAATGTGACAAAGTGTACGAGTCTACAAAAGCTGCCTGATGGCTGGAACAGTGTTCAGGTTCTTGCATGTCAGGCTGCACGAAACGGCTTGCTACAGAGATATAGCAATAAATCCGGAGGATTAGCAGGATTATGGAGATAATGGTGTTTTGAAAAGTGAATACAAAAGACCCAAAAGTCATAAAAAAGTGGTAGCGGGGTGAGGGGGGGTGAGGATGGAGGTTTCTAGGATATACATAACATTCCAGAAAGAGTAACGATGGAGCAACTATTAATATCTACAGGGAGACCCTGTGAAAAACAAATGGCCTCCAGTGAGAATTGTGGTACCAGTAGTGTCACCGGGATGGATTTCACGGCAGGAGACGTGAACGAGGTTACAGCAGTATTGTAACAGCCATCATAAAACATGTCTGAGAATATGGCTTCCTCCCTCAGTGCAATTCTACATCCTCAAGCAACAAAGAGTGGCATGTGAACGATTCATCACCAGCCTGGATTATCTGCGCTTATGTAGATGGACATGGTCACTGTAGGCCTATGTAGGCCTCCACGGAAAAGGGACCACAAAAGGATACAAAAGAAAAACAAACAAACTGCATTCTCATAATAAGGATCCTGTGTAAACAGATCTATAATACTTCCCCTATAGAACAGTAATCTGTCAACCTTGTATTGCCCTGTGTACAACTCTCCAAGGCTGGCCGTGCACGAGGTCCATGACGGCTGTACAAGTAGGTCGGCCATGAACCATCTTGTCCTGATCCCCCATACATGTACATGCGTGCATGTTCTGTAGGAAGAGAGGGGAGACACGTCTGACGACAGCTCACCGCTCCTTATAACAAAATGGTGGGGCATGTCGAAATCCAGCTGACCAACCTCACTTTGTTAAGGGAGACTTGGGGGGTCTTCATACAAATTGGACGATCAGTCACTTTCCACAGCCCCTGATTGGCTGCAGTAGTCACTAGATGCCACCAGTCATCCGAGGAAGCAGGCAGCAGAATGGGGAAGCGATACTGATCTGGTAGAAGAGTACGGCCTATTTCTGAAGAACCTCGGGGCTATTTAACAAATTTTTTTTTGTGTTGGTTTTTTTTAAATATTGAACAAGAAATTTGCACCCATGTTCACATTTGCATTGGACCTGTATGTTACTGTCCTATCAAGGCTTAAGTCACTTTTGGCACAAAGGGCTACTTTATCCCTTTAGATAATTAAATAGGGTTCATCTTGTTTTTTTTTTGTATCAGTCATATAATGGGGGTCAGTCTTAGATCCTGTTCTAAACGCAAGTCATGAAACCAGTACAATGAAAATCGGGATAGCAAATTTATGAATATAATAAATATGCAAATTTACCCCTCAGACTCCAGCCAGAGCACTTCGAGTCCAATTAGATTTCTTGTTTTGCACTGAGGAAGGGCAAACCTCCTGAAACATGTGTTTGAAAATAGAGTATCTGGTTTGGCTTTCAGCCTAAGTCATGTATCAAAACTTGATATCAAAGTCGATATTGACTTTTAGGATTGCTTGATCTATAAAACTCTCCCTACACTGGCATATCACTCTCTACAAGGAGAGACGTCACCCCTTAGACCCCAATGAACCCTACTACAAAAAAATTATATGACGATCTGGGCCTAAAACTATTTTGTCAGCCAAGTCGTAAGCCCGACGTGAGCAGATTGTTACATCCAGAACACAGACCGGTACAACCTAACTACAATTTTACTTTTGTGGCTGTTGTGACCTGAAAAATCGCTTGACTGTCCATGGGACAAATCATCATCAGGTCACAGCAGCTCCTCAGCATTCAGTAAGACAGGGGGGACAGCAGTGCAAGCCACGACCGGTGGCATTTCCAGCATTAGATCAGAATATCCGCATGGACCACAAACTCCTACTTATAAAAGGGAGCTGGCAGAGCTTCCAACCGCACATGCAGACGGCAGCCATTGTAGCCTACTACAATGAATACTTTCCTGGACAATACAAGGGCGATCTGCTAATTCAAGGCGTTTGACAGTATTTGTTATAACTGCTTTTTTTTTCTTCTCGTAGTCCCGCTTTGTCGTTTGTTGATGGCCAGGACAAATGACCTTCTTAAAACTGCCAAAATGGTGGTGGGTTCAACTAGTGCAGCATTGTGAATATTCATGCATATAAGCAGGATATAAGTGGTCTCCCACAGAACTGCTTAGCGTTTTTGTGTTGTACATGCACAGCCACCTCATTATTGGTTGGGAAAGATGGTACCTATTTTGGAGCTTGATATGGATTTCAGACATTACCTGTTCTGTGGATAAGCCATAAATGTCCCAGATGGAATAACCTCATTAACGAATTAGCTCTTACCCAAAATTGCAATCACAACTGTAAATGCAAATTGCCTATATAGAGGACTTGAACTCTATAGCAAGTAGCGATCCTACAAGTTACAATCGACCATTTAACGAGCCTTTCAATATGACTTAGGATAAAAGCCAAACCAGAATCTCAATTCACAGACACAGTGTTTCAGGCTGTTGGCCCTCGTCAGTGCAAAGCACGAGAATAAATCTGGCTAGGTGAGAGGATCTGGACTGGGGTCTAAGCGGTAACGTTTCTCCCTGTGGAGAGTGACATACCAGCTTTGGCATGCCAAGGTAAGGAGGCTTATTTGCCGTGCAATGTTTCTCTGGGAAATTTAATATGCAAATTGCCTCTTCAGAGACAAAGAGGACTTGAACTCTATAGCGCCACCTGTTGGAAGTAGCGATCCTACAAGTCACAATCGACCCTGTACACACCCATTTAAACAGGCTGAACGGTATCTACAAGGACACCCATTCCCAATTATCAGCTGGTGTAAACACGAGATGCATTTTTGAGGTTCAAATCTTGGGTTCCATGGCTGAAAGTGTGGACCTTCTACAATGATCCATATAAGTGATCCTCAGTGAGACAATATTTTGCAAAAAATTCTAAGAAACCCTCAAAGCTTATGTGGCGTAATTGCACAAGTCATCTTTCCCGCTTTGTCAAGCATGTGCTCGCGGAGATGCCTATCCAGGTGGTTTATCTCAATACAAAGCAACAAAGCCGCCACCGTGGTCAGATTTGGAGCCGTTCTCTGATGTTCAGTGTTATCTGGGCGACATAGGACCAGGGGGATATTTCAGCCGCAGGTTCAAGGGGAGATATTTTAAGAACAACATTGGCCGGAAGGATTTCTCATGTCCTTATTGTCTACAAAGGCAGCAATACTGAAAAAAAGACGTAATGTGGAGGAAATAGGCAAGCCAAGAAAACAGGAAGAGCGGGAAGCTTATTTTTATCACTTTTGGGTGGGTTACAAATTAACACGTTAGACGGGTTTCATCCTAATAACTTCTTGCTGCTTTATGAAAAGCAAGGATCCAAAGCCTACAAGGAGGCAAAATGGCGCCACGGCATGGAGGAGAGAAACCGCCATACTATGTCTGCACTGTCTTATGGGAACCCTAATAATAGCCAATTTCACAAACCCCTCTACCACATGTGTTTTGTGCTTCTCCCAAGGTGCAATTATGTGCCCTAGGGAAATGATACAAGTAATAATCAGTATTGTGCCACCAGCTGGGGACGGGAGCCACTGGCCGCAAGCTATACACCAAGACTGTCCCAACATATCACAATTAGTTCCCCCACCCCATATGAAGGAAGCTCCGACCCATCAGTAGATGGTCGAACATAACTATAGATGCAAAAATAGGGTGTAGACTTCTGTGTTATAGTCCCACTATTATCAAAATAAGTAAAAAGACTGTAGAAACGGTCCTAGAAAAGTCAGGGACTCTCGTCCTGCGCCATTGGGCACATGTGCACTGAAGCAAGGGGATAGCACTCTGCTTCATCAGCCTCAAAAGCTGCTGGGAGTCACTTGGGGGTAATTGATATTTCAATACCTATTTTAGTAGCCAATTTCTGAAAAGGTTTAGTAGCTCCCAAGCAGAGTGACCGGTTCCCTGTAAAGACTAGAGCAGCACGGTGGCTCAGTGGTTAGCAATGTTGCTTTGCAGCTCTGGGGCCCTGGGTTCAAATCCCACCAAGTCCATCGGCAAGCAGTTTGTATGTTCCCCCATACTCCAAAAACATACTGATAGGGAATCTAGATTGTGAGCCTCAATGGGGACAGTCATGACAATGTATGTAAAGTACTGTGGAATATGAGGAGGCTATAAAAGTAAAAATGCTCTGATTAACCTTTAAATATCAATATTTTACTGCTTAAAGGGAACCTGCCACATGAAAAAAAAAACTATTAACCTGCAGATATGGGGTTAGTTGCGTCCTGATCCTGCTCGGTGCCCGCACTTAGACCCCCGCTGCAGGGAGGAAACAAACTTTCTTTCCCCTGGCTGCATTCAGGTTTCAGTCATGGGGGTGGAGCCAGGGCAGCGGCTGTCACGGGCGGTGGGCGGTGAGCCGTCGGTGCAGGGGGTGCGGTTACAGCCGCCGTTCTACACTGATGTCAACTCGGCAAAATGAGGGGGCAGCAGTACGCACTACCGGACCCTACCGCCTTCACTGACATACAAGCTGCAGCTAGGTTGGGTTTGCAGTATGGAAGACAAAATCCCAGGATTTCCCTCGATCACATATTGACAGCGAATCCTAAAAATAGGCTATAAATGTAAAATCCCGGAAAAATCCTTTACCTCTATATTCTGTATTACATGTGCCAACCGTTAGATAATATAAGCGTATCAGTCACTACATCAAATAAAAAGTTTGTGGTAACCATTCTATAGATTTCAAGCTTTACCCCTATTCCCGTGACCGTCCGCATTTTGCAGGCTGAGACAGAGGCGGAGCGGAGCTTCATCTGCTCTCAAGGTTGTACACCACATGCAATAATAATCACGCTGCCCCGACATTTCCTCACTTCAAAGACATATCTTTAGGGGATTCTTAAATCAAAAACACATGTGCTGGGTTTCTGAACTAAACTATTTTTTGCTTTGGGATAAAAACAAAAATAAATAAAATTAAAAAAAAAAAAAAAGTTGTAATTTGTTAGCTGCAGAATTTTGCCGAAATCTGACGTGACAACCGAAACAAATCCCAGACTCCAAAGGAGTTTACAAATAAAGTGATAGTATATGACCTCCGCTAATTTTCTAGGTCTCTTCATGGCGACAGGGGTCGCAGATGAAAGCACTTCACATGGGTAATCCAGAACGTCAAAATCCCATAACTTCAAACGGGAATCAGACCTGCCAATATTTTTTGGCCACCTTAAGAAATTTCAGGTCGCAGCAGTACCATAAATGGACTATAGCCAAATTGCACAAGTGGTAGCCAGCATTGGTTTCCAGCAACCAACTTTGTTTGTCAATGAACAAATACCTTTTCAAGTGTCTTAAAACCAGATCTGTAGCAATGAAAACTGCATACATTACTAAGTAGATGTCAGCCTTGATGAAGCTGGTGTACATACTTAATAAACACCCAAACATATCAGAAAGGCTGTATAATCTTTTATTAATGTTCAACTCAATGGCAGCCCACAACTCCTCAGTGTCCCTCCTGCTGCCGAGATCTCACACTGCTCAGTACAAGCTGCGGCTGTCAGGATGGGCGGCCGGAGGCTGAATACACTTGGACTCAGGAGCAAATTAGACTCCTTTTCATATCTGTATTATTCAACCATTAGACCTGGATTGTCAGAGTAAGTACACAAGTCTCATCAGGTATAAGATCTTTCTAATAATGTATACAGCTTATAATGACAAACCTGGTAATAAAGTCCACTTTAAATGGTTTGTCTAGGTAGAAAACAAATAACTAGTTAATGTGAATAAATTTTGTTTTTCCAACTTGCTACTAAACCATGTCTGAAATATTCAGGTATAAGCACAGTCACTAGTGTGACCGCTAATGTCACACAGAAAATGTTGTCATATGTTGGACAAATCAAGAACGAGTCTGCGTGAAGTTGCAGATTGGGTCACCATTCAGATCTGAACCATTTTAGAAAGTTGCAGAATTCAATCATTTTAGATTGAGCGCTCGTACTACCACCGACTTGACACTAAGGATAAGTTACCAGTATCCCCTTTAAGCACATTTAACTGCAATTTTTTTCTTAGTTGGACAATCCCTTTAAATATTGAAAAACGGAAAAAGTACAATATTTTACACCCCATCTCCTGCTCATAGTCTGTTAGGAAGAAACCCAATCATTCTCCCAAGGATACAGAGACCTCCGGCCGCCTCCTTCACAAACAGCCCAGGATGAATCAGAAAACTTCCCTGGAAGATTCTTCCTATCATACTAAAGATTGCTGCAATTACTTCTCCCCTTGCTGCACACCATACACCCTGGTTAACCATTAACGCTATGATCGAAAGTAGCGTCAAATTTTTTTTTAAGCAATTCTAATAAACCTTTGGACCATTGGAAACAATTCTGGGCCTTCACATTAGAGGCCGAGATTACCACTGTTCTCAGCTAAATGCCACTTGCCCATTAGGACCACCCATGGCTGTAGATAGACCGCATTAGGGGCTATGGACATCAAAGCAGCCCAGGCTTTGGGAGACTCGGCGCCATCATATACTGCATAGTCATCCACTCACTCCATCAGAGACCATGTACTACTACATTTTTTTCTGAAAATTAATCATATGTACATATTAGTCATCAATACTAACATTTACCTAAAAACTGCGAGGGAAAAAATGATGGTTATAACTGGGCTTTTGACTTCACGACTGGACACCAATTCCATTTCTGGCAGTTTTTACTAGAAGCAAGACAGTAAAGACTATGGACAAGCCTAAGGCCAACTTAAAGAGGTCTCCATAAACCACATTTATCATCAATCCATGGGATATGTCAAGATTCGCTAAGGGTCTGGCCACTGGGACCATCATCGCGCATGACAATGGGGGTCCAAAGACCCATTGTGATTGTGTGCATGTGATCACATTGGTGTGACTGTTAATGCGATGGTGCACATGATCACCACCGATCCATTCACAAGGGACTTTTGGACGCTGAAGTCATAGTGGTCAGACCTTGAGAAAATCTGTTTGAGGAAAATACAAAAAAAAAAAAGAAAAAAAAAAAAAATCGCCTCCAATTATACAAAAAAAATTAAATAGAATTTACTCAAATTGCTTTGTGAGCATAACAAAAAAAAAAATGGTGGTCTTCTATGGTCGTGTGTCTCCTTCCTCTGTTCGCCGTCTTCTCCACCTCGTGACATTTTTGGCACTGACCCACATTCTAATGATGTTGTGTGAGGACTAGAATGTGTCGGAACATCGTGACGCAGAGCGTAGAAGGTGCCATGAGCCAGAAGAAGAGTCTACACAGGACTGAAGACATGCACCGGAGCTGGGCGGCACCGCCATCCACGTGATGTCAACGTTGCAGACACTGACACCGGGAGCAGTGGTGGAGACTCAGTGTTGGACCCGAGAATGGTGAAAAAAAAAGTTTTTGTTTAAAAAAAACAAAAAAACCCCTACCACCATCTAGGGAAAAGATGGTCTCCAAAAATGGAAAACCCCTTTAAGGCTCCCACACATATTAGGATAAAGCCATCTGCACTTGATATTAGCAGGATTGGCCAACAGTGTACTGGGTATGGGGGCCTCCCGAATACCCCCAGACAAATTATTGATTCCAAAGGCATATCTTTTCACTTTCTGTGAGATAAGCCGCAATCAGAGGAGTCTGTCCCCAGCAGCTTTCCCATAGAGAACACAGGAGCGCTCGGCTGAGCCGAAAATTCCTGTGTAAATGGGCGATGTGGTGATCGATCATTTGCTCGCCAGCTTTAGTCAGACCTTAGTGTGTGGATGGATAATAAATGTTATTTATGGTAGAAACCCTTTAAAAAGGAACTCAAAACTGGACCTAGACATCGTGACTGATGCTTGAGAAAACATGACTGATCAAGTCCTAAACAGCTCAATTCTCTGAAAATTTGCAAGAACATTGGCATCCAGCAGCTAGTGCAGTCTGGAAAAGATGGAGTTGGTCTGATGTTGCACTGTGAGGGTATGAGCATACGTTGCGGATTCGTGTGCGGATTTTTCCACGCAAATTCCCAAAAATCTGCAGGTGAAATGCCCTGCGTAATAACTGCGGTTTTTGTGCGGATTTCACATGCGTTTTTACACCTGCGGTTTTCTATTATGGAGCAGGTGTAAACCGCTGCAGAATCCGCACAAAGAATTGACATGCTGCGGAAAATAAACCACAGCGTTTCCGCGCTGAATTTTCCGCAGCATGTGCACTGCGGATTTGTTTTTCCATAGGTTTACATGGTACTGTAAATTGCATGGCAAACTGCTGCCAATCCGCAGCGTCAAATCCGCTGCGGATCCACAACGTGTGCACACAGCCTAAGCCTTATGTTCACTAGGGGGACATACAGTTGTTGATTTCCTTTTCTTTTGCATGTTTGTCACACTTAAAGGTTTCAGATCAGCAAACAAATGTAAATCTTAGACAAAGATAACACAAGTAATCACAAAATGCAGTTTTTAAATGAAGGTCTTTATTATTAAGGGAAAAAGAAATCCAAACCTACAGGGCCCGGTGTGAAAAAGTGACACTTTTTCACACACCTGTATACTTCATTTTTTTTCAAGCATTCCAGCATAGTGGATGAAAATTTTACCTAATCTCATCCATGTGCTGCATAAATTGACAGGATAAAAGTTTTAAATCCGCAAAATGTCAATTTAGTTGCTGTAGATTTTAAACTTTGCAATGCAGAAGGTGAAGTGTGAAGGAAACGCAACAAATTCTCATGCACTTCACATACGTTTTATCATGGATATGCTGCCGCTTTATTTGCATCCTGCGTGGACAGACCTTAAAAATAATTTCATATATAGCATTTGCTGCAGAAACATCTGCGACTGTACATCCGTTCTGTAAACCTGAAAGTTGCTATATTGGCATGGAAACCACTTTGGCCACTCAACGTGATAAGAAACTGACACTTCCTGTTCTGTAGAGATCAATGTTCAGCAGTCTCACTATTACACAGGATTGCATTGACAGAACCTACAGTAGATAAAGGGTTCACCATAGGTAACGTCATGGTTTACCTCCTCTCCCATCTTCCTGCACAATAACCTCTAGACAGATCCCAGAGCATACCTTCCTAGAAAAGTCATTGAAAAATTCCAGATGTTAAAGGGAGTCAGTCAGTAGGTTTTTGCTATCTAAGCTGAAAATCACATGCTTTAGGGGTTAAACCAAAGATTTCAGATGCCTCTCTCATCAGGCTGCAGGTTTTGTTTGCCTGCCATGATTATTTTAGGACCAAGAGCTTATCATTGCTGTGACCTCCTTTTCGGACTCCGCCCCCTCCTGTGATAGGTACCGCACTGTCTATGGACATTGTATATGGAGAGCCTGGTGTGGGCGGGGTTAGCTTTCTCAGCTCTGCTGCATTGCCAAATCTAAAAGCTCTGAATGTGGGAGAACGGCTGCACCCAGTAATCTAAGTGGTACATCGTTAGATTCAGCTTTTCTTTGCCTACATCAGGCTGCTCTCAGATGAGGCAGCAAAAACCTGCTCGCAGATTTCTTTTAAATGGTCCAAGTGGGTGCTGTGAAGCTCATCCATGAACGCTGTTAACAGTACACAGGGTAAGATGGCTGCCCCCGTAATAGTCTATGGACAACAGAATAAGAATTCTGCAGTCAAAAAAACAAAAAACAGCTCAAATCTATGTTAAGTCCAAAAACCCCTTTAATTATTTTTATCTAGTCACTTTGTGTAACTATAGTGTGCAATATCAGGATTCCCCTCAATGGGTGAACGGTCATGCTAAGGCAAGGGTTACCAATAGTGTTGAGCATTCCGATACCGCAAGTATCGGGTATCGGCCGATACTTGCGGGTATCGGAATTCCGATGCCGAGATCCGATACTTTTGTGGTATCGGGTATCGGTATCGAAACAACATTAATGTAAAAATGTGTAAAAGAGAGAATTAAAATAAAAAATATTGCTATACTCACCTCTCCGACGCAGCCTGGACCTTACAGAGGGAAGCGGCAGCGTTCTTTGTTTAAAATTCGCGCTTTTCTTTCCTTACGTGAAGTCCCGGCTTGTGATTGGTCGCGTGCCGCCCATGTGGCGGTGACGCAACCAATCACAGCAAGCCGTGACGTAATTTCAGGTCATTCAGTATTTTAAAATTACGCTCCGGCTTTGTGATTGGTTGCGTCGCAGTCACATGGGCGACGCAACCAATCACAGCAAGCCGTGACGTAATTTCAGGTCCTTAAGGATTTTAAAATTACGTCCCGGCTTTGTGATTGGTTGCGTCGCAGTCACATGGGCGACGCAACCAATCACAAGCCGTGACGTCACGGGAGGCTGGACACGCGCGCATTTTAAAATGCGCGCGTGTCCAGCCTCCCGTGACGTCACGGCTTGTGATTGGTTGCGTCGCCCATGTGACTGCGACGCAACCAATCACAAAGCCGGGACGTAATTTTAAAATCCTTAAGGACCTGAAATTACGTCACGGCTTGCTGTGATTGGTTGCGTCGCCCATGTGACTGCGACGCAACCAATCACAAAGCCGGAGCGTAATTTTAAAATACTGAATGACCTGAAATTACGTCACGGCTTGCTGTGATTGGTTGCGTTGCCGCCACATGGGCGGCACGCGACCAATCACAAGCCGGGACTTCACGTAAGGAAAGAAAAGCGCGAATTGTAAGCAAACAACGCTGCCGCTTCCCTCGGTGAGGTCCAGGCTGCGTCGGAGAGGTGAGTGTAGCAATATTTTTTATTTTAATTCTTTCTTTTACACATTAATATGGATCCCAGGGCCTGAAGGAGAGTTTCCTCTCCTTCAGACCCTGAGAACCATCAGGAATACCGTCCGATACTTGAGTCCCATTGACTTGTATTGGTATCGGGTATCGGTATCGGATTGGATCCGATACTTTGCCGGTATCGGCCGATACTTTCCGATACCGATACTTTCAAGTATCGGACGGTATCGCTCAACACTAGTTACCAACTTAATTTTTTTATTTTTCTGGACTGCATAAAAAAAAAAAAAAAAATGACAGAACTTTTTTTTTTACAGACACAGATGAGCATAAAGCAGATGATAAAAGTGATATATTTCTACAGACTACAAACCCTATATGAAGACATGAGCTGCATTCACTGTAAGGCTTCCGTCACACTAGCAGTATTTAGTCAGTATTGTACATCAGTATTTGTAAGCCAAAACCAGGAGTGGAACAATTAGAGGAAAAGTATAATCGAAACATATGCACCACTTCTGCATTTATCACCCACTCCTGGTTTTGGCTTACAAATACTGATGTAAAATACTGACCAAATACTGATAGTGTGACGGCAGCCTAAAAGTGTGATAAATACAGTTATAAGAATCTGTACAATATCTCCAGCATAAAAAAAAAATAATTATGGACTGTCCAGGTATTTCTGGACAGATGACAGCTCGATTACGGAAGGTATAAGATTTGCAAACTCATGGTTATATGTTGACTGGCTCCTCATCCTCTTCTCCCAGTAAAATCCCCGAGATAAGAAACTAGTATATGACCGGATATGACATACTAGCAGTCAAGTGACTGCCTGTTCAAACTGGAAATACAGGGGAATCCTGACGGTTTGCACCTTGCACACAGTCATGATTAGACAATCTGCAGTCATCACCTTTATTGGTAAGGCCGCAATAAGCAAGTTACTAGAGGACAGGCAGCCAAAAAGTTTCAGAAATTCTCTATTGGTACCTTTTTTCATTTATCCGATCTTACACCCAAATTCTATAGTAATTAGTGATTAATAATAATACAAAACATGAATTAACACCAATATATTCTGTAGGATAAGTTACCTAAACTATACCTAGAAATTAATTAAAAAAATTATAACTATATATATATATATATATATATATATATATATATATATATATATATATATATATATATATATATATATATATATATATATACACACACACATAATAGATATATTTCTTTTCTTTTTTTTCTTTTTTTTTTAAAGATGACTCCATGTAGATTTCCATCAAAGTTAAAAAAAAAAACTGCTGAATGTGAATCCAGACTAAGCAGAGACTAAACCCAGCCGGAGAACATTCCTCTGATTATTGTCGCCATGCTTAACACAGCATCCTGCATTTCAGCAGGACAAAGTCTGTCAGGAAGCAATAAGGCTTATCTATCGATCACAAGATAATTATATGTGATCCCTGAGGGGAGGAAAAACTTTAAAAAAAAAAAATTGCTGGGTATTTTAAGTGATTTCATTTCCTGTGTTTTTCGCGTCCCACTTTAATTACGGTGTCTGCGAGATTAGAACCAACCTCTGGCAGAAATTAAATACTCTGCAAAATGACGGGGTTTTCTTCAAGTAGATGTAATTCTGCACAGATGTCATTAACGTCCCGGGCACAAACAATTGTTTACTAGGCAGAAGTCAGCGACTTTAGAAATTCTGAGTCTTTAGTTTACAGATTTCCTACACTCGAGACTGAGGCAGGTTTTCCACATTTTAGCCATTGTACTACTATAGGCAATCAACACTGGAGCCACCATGGTCTAACAAAAGCTACCTGTGAACCGGCACTAGGTGAGGGTTTTTTTTTGTTTCCCCACTGATGTCTAGGACCCCCACAAAACATGAGCAGGAGGTCCAACCCTCTTCCCATAACTCAGCACTTGGTCATGTTTGCCAGTCACATAGATTATACCTAGAGCAGCGTTGCAGAAGTTACCAATGCTCCATTCAAATGGCAGACAGAGGGATCTCTCTTTTTCAGACACTTATAACCCAGGCTGTAATGATTAATTAATTAAAAAAATAAAAAAATATTACATTATTTCAATTCATCTCCTCCATGTATCTTATTAGGATTTCTGCAGGAGCACACAGCTCCCCTGCCTCCTGGCTGTTTTCTTCCTGGGGGTCAGTGCACTCCTGAGTGATTGAGAGTTTGCCCCGGCGGCCTTGTGGTGCTGCTGGTCCGAACTGTGCCCTCTCCTCCTACGCTGCTTTGCCTCTGTAGCATAGGAGAAGCGCAGGGACACTGAAGGTGGCTGGATTAGAAGCTAACAGTGCACTCCAGTGATCTGGAAAACAACACAATAAAATACAAAAAAAAAATAGTTTTGCCCTGTAGAAAGGATATTTAATAAGTAAATGACAAAATTTGCAATTTTATCAAAGAACCTGAGTCAGGAGGTCAGATGGGACCTCTAAGAGGAACTCCAATGCTATGAGCCAAAGTTGGGTCACATGTAACACTTGGACACCTAGTATTTGTTTTGTGGCATCCATTCCAGGATTTAATGAATTATCAGCTACCTAACACCCCCTTATTAAATGCTGTAGTTCCCTGTATAAAATAAAATAAAAAAAAACATTATCAGTGCTAGGTCCTCCAGCATTCGTGTGACACCCTTAGTGCTGTAGACAAGGTCACGCGAGTGACGGGAAACCTGGAGCCAACATCTCTGGATGCAGCGGAGGAGTATACCGTAGGTTTTTTTTAGTTCACATGGGAAACTACAGAGTTGAAGGAAAAGTTGTTCAAGTAGTGGATAACACCTCTGGCTAGTTTCTGCTTTCCCCCGGTAAAATTTACCACTTCCCAAAATTTAGCGTTCTGATAGCCATAATGAGGACCATATCTTGACCTAAAAATCAGCATGAAGATGAAGGTGGTGATTCACGTGGTGCAGATCCATAAGGAAATTGATAAGTAAATATATCAAGCAGCACGGTGAAAACAGGATTTTCTAGTAAGGATTGCCTTAAGTAAGAGGTCTGCTACTTCCAGACTGTGACCATACAGTGTGGCGAGGACTGTAAGCAATTACTGCTCTGAGGCATGACCCGGGACGCCGCAGGCAGACGCTCTCCCCCTTTTGTACTCCAATCATTTCTTTGACCTGATTGTATAATCATCAAGGCTGAAGCTTTCCATCCGGTGGCCATTCACATACATTTTAGATAGCAGACGATTCAAGAATGAGAAAAGATCACAACGCCCGGAAGCAAAGCCGGATACAAGCAGAATACTAATTCTATCTAAAATTCGGCACATTGCTACACCAACACCCAAACTGGTACTTTTCTGGAGATAGGTTCCTAATAAGACTAGAGTCACACTATCATTATTTTACACCAGTATTCGTAAACCAAAACCTGGTGAGGAACAATAAAAGGAGAAACACGTCACCACTTCTGTACCCATCACCCACTCTGGGTTTTGGCTTACAAATACTGATGTAAAATCCTGGCCAAATACAGAACGTGAGAACGTGGCCTAAGTCAAGGCTTCTATATCGAGCTACATACAGGTGGGTGCAAGCCAGAGTATGAAGGCACAAAAAAAAGGGATGATGGGCAGACAGTGTGTGCCTGTAGAGGGTTTGTGCAGCGTACATGAACCTTGGAGTTGCAATCTTTCTACTTCTCCCACAAAGGAAAAGCGTAAACCTTGTAGCACCGTGACTTATTCTAAGATAACCCACGCAGAAGTATCTACTATCAGACATAGCAGGACAACCTGACAAAGGGAATCGTAGGGTCAACCTTTCTAAGCCTGGGCATGTAGGTCCTAGGAAGCTGAATAAAATAATACCTTGATATCCGTGATCCGATGTTTTATTCCAGAGAATTCCAAGCTTTTTACTTAATATGTAAATGAGCTGTTGCGATCTATGGGCCGGACATAGATCTCCCTGAGAATCTGCCTCCAGAGCTTATTTCAAATGAGAAGGGGCGTTACCAGTGTGAGACATGTAGTGAATGACAGTCTGCTCTCCTGATCTACATGTTCACATTGGTAACGCACATTTAAAATAAGCTCTGGAGGCAGATTCTCGGGGAGATCGACATCTGGAGTACAGAACTTAACAGGTAATTTACATATTAAGAAAAATGTGGACTTCTCTGGAATAAGACATCAGATCGCAGATATCAATGTGTCATCCTAGTCAGCTTCTTATGGCCTGCATAACTATAGAGCCGGCTTAAAAGGGTTGATCCCACTGACAGATTCCCTTTAAGGCCCGCATGCACATTAGATAGCAGTCGGTCAAATGGTCGCTCGGCCAACAACCATCAGTCCAGATGCCCCCATATTCAGCAACACTTGGACAGATCAGCAGGCCGGATCCTTCTTTGCCCCCAGACTCATTACATTGTAAGCAGATCCAGCCGATATTAGCAGGTTTGGATAACTTTAGGTCTAATGTTTTGGGGGCTTTTGCTAATAACATACAACACTGAATGATCCTCCACTAATCACTTAAAAATTGGGATAAGACCTTGATTGAGCATTTTGACCCTTTGACTTCTGTCATCATATTACTAGAGCGTGATGGCCAACAGATCCTACTTGGTCAGTTTTCGCTATCCACAGCTTGCCGATAAATATGCCACCCACAAACAATACACGTCTGGCATCAAACACAATAGACAGAGGCCATATATAAAATATTGTAGATTACTGGACAAAAAGCAAATGCTCCTAATGACGTGTTCACACAGTATTTGATGAGGATTTTAGTGGGATTGTCATGCCTAAACCCTCATCAAATCTGCGGACTTTCTGCATCCAGTGCAGGAATTTCAGGCGGCACTTACAGCAGCGGATTTGCTTTGTGGACTATAAAATCTGTCGCAGCTCTTAACTTATGAGGAATTTACGTGGAAAAGCTGTGGTCTACTCCCAATAAATGACAATCCTCATGAGGATCAACCACCCCAAACATTCTGAGTGTCAATCTCAAATTTCTACCAGCTCTTCTTTTTTGAAAAAAATAAAATAAAGAAAAAAAGAGAAACGCACAATAGATTTTAATGTTACATTTCTTGAATGGGTAAACATGGAGCAACTTTTTCTAATCTCTGCTAAAACTATTGGCTTCTACACTTAGAATTCTGTCCAGAAAACAGCAGGTTGCAGAATACGGCAATGTTCTCACTTGCAAAAACAGCTTTATTTTCCTCTTTTCCAGTGTATTTTTCAGCATTGCATTTTTTATGTTCACACTAGGCGTTTTTGCTGCATTTTTATGCAAATTTTCAGCTGTGTTTTACAGTACCAGAAAAGTGAGATTTCAGAAATCTCACGCGCACCCATTGTTTTGTTAGTCCTTAGTATTTTGTGCTTTGCATTGGTTTTTGTTCACTAGGGTCTTTAAAAGCGTACTGGCGGCGAGTTTTCATCAAATCACTGACTTTGAACGGTTTTAACGCTCTGATGTTCAGCACAAAAAGACAGATGCAGCATTTATGTTATGCGGGCACATGGCCTAAAAAGAGGGAATAGTGGAGTGGGACACATCCGCTAGGCCCCTGACCAGTTACAGACCCATGATGATTAAAGATAGCGCAAATCTGGGACCACTGATCCGCTCTTTCACTGTTTATAGGATCAGGAGCGGTCACTACTGCTCCAAATATGCAGTGGACGTCCTTGTGATCGGAGAGGGTCCCAGCGGTTGGACCCCCCAAGAATCATATAAAATCGATCAGCTATGTGCACGATAGGTAACACAGGCCAACAAAAAACAACTTTTTTTATGTTTCTTTGATGAAAATAGGCAAATATTACTAATTTTGGGTCGAGAAACTCAAATATACCCACAGAATTGTTTAATTAGCTCTCGTTTTTTAGATACACGCCATGGAAGTATGTGCTGTAGGTAGCGAGAAGAATTCATTACAAGAGTATAAATTGCACAGTACAGTACACATATTTAGTATCGCCGCGTCCGTAACGACCCAACCTATAAAACTGTCCCACTAGTTAGCCCCTTCAGTAAACACCGTAAGAAAAAAAAAAAAAAAACGAGGCAAAAAACAACGCTTTATTACCATACCGCCGAACAAAAAGTGGAATAACACGCGATCAAAAAGATGGATATAAATAACCATGGTACCGCTGAAAACGTCATCTTGTCCCGCAAAAAACAAGCCGCCATACAGCATCATCAGCAAAAAAATAAAAAAGTTATAGTCCTCAGAATAAAGCGATGCCAAAATAATTATTTTTTCTATAAAATAGTTTTTATCGTATAAAAGCGCCAAAACATTAAAAAATGATATAAATGAGGTATCGCTGTAATCGTACTGACCCGACGAATAAAACTGCTTTATCAATTTTACCAAACGCAGAACGGTATAAAGAAATTCATGAATAGCTGGTTTTTGGTTATTCTGCCTCACAAAAAACGGAATAAAAAGTGATAAAAAATGGTCACGTGTCCGAAAATGTTACCAATAAAAACGTCAACTCGTCCCGCAAAAAACAAGACCTCACATGACTCTGTGGACCAAAATGTGGAAAAATTATAGGTCTCAAAATGCCACGTATATAAGTGCCACGTATTTAAGTGCCACGTATAAGTGCCACGTATTTAAGTGCCACGTATAAGCAAAGTAATGATGGTAAGCAGTCTTCACAAGTGGAGTAATTGGTCTTCTTTGGTTGGCAAATGTCACATAACCACACACGTAACAAAAATTGTTAACAATATTTGCACATTTACGAGGCATTTTCAAAGTGTAAATTCTCTCCACAAAATTACTGCAACAAGAGAAAGAGACTTCAATTAGTACAAACTATGCAGACACAATTTATAAAATGGCTGACATTGGTTCAACAGGTCTGTAATCAGGTTTACCAATACACATTTGTTGAAAATTCAAAATTTCCCTATTTTCCTGCATAATAATCTTAAATGACCTGTATCTCAGCAACAAGAGCTAATAATGATTTTTAAGTAACATATTCGTTTTTAGGATGCTAAAATTATTACAAACCAGCTATTTTCATTTCAGAAACATTTTCACTGTTGGCCAGTGTAATCAATTATGTTTATGGGACAACTCTTATAAAAGGAGTATTACCAGATTTTGGAATGAAAGTAGGGGTCTGTAAAACTTCAGCCATGCGCAGACCCTCATTTATGGCTTTACGCATCGAAACTGGTCGCTTTTATGAAACAAAGAAATAACCTACCAGGAGCAAATCTCTGTTTTGCCATAATTACCGTGCCCCGGGGTGCACACAGGCGGTATTACACCGCAGCACCACGTCCTCCCGTGACGCTCAGTGTACAACTGTACGCTTCCACTGGGATTTTACAAAAAAAAAGCTACTGAAATACGGGAGATTGTGTTTCCCAGGAGCTAGAACTTGAAGAAACTTGTCAGAAGGCGATAGTAGGTGTGGAAATCAGTGAAAAGAGGCCCGGGGGGATATAAACTGTGCAAACACATGTGAAAGCGAGGCTTCTGTATGTATCCAACCTGCAATTACGAAAGATCCAGACTGTTCGTATAAATAGCGGTGAGGACAGTGGGCTGCTATGAGCATTTCACTATAAATAGGGGAAGCCGAGCAATAACGTGAAGCGAGTCAATACAGGTCAGTGGAGGAGGAAGGCTAGAAATGAGGATTGCCGCAGTCGTATGGAGTGCAGCACCACGAAAAACCCCCGGAAGACGGTCCACGGCAAGAACAGGCTCAAGCGCAACAAAACTGCATCTGGAAACCTCTGACGAAGCCCCCGTTCAGATGCTGCATGTTCACACATTGCAGCTGTGGGGCATTTTTGGGGGTTTCTGTAAAGTAGTCACGCCGAGTATCTAGGCATAAACTTTGGAAAACTCCAGTGTGGATGGAGGGTGGGAGCTCCACACGACGATAACCTGTGAACGCAGCTGAGAGAACGTTTCATGCATCCTTTTTTCCCTTGTACTGTAAAAGCTTTTGTTTGATTCACAACATGGCCGTAGGAGGGAGTGTCTTTATTGCGTTAAAAAAAAAATGAAAAGTGAAAAACAAAACAAAAAAAACAGAACATTTATTGCAATTGGTCCATGATCATGATCTCTGCACAATGGATAGCACACATATAAAAGAAACTTGATGTGAAACGCCTAATTGTAGGGAGTAGTCAGCAAAATCCACATCTGAATAATAATAATAATAATAATAATAATATTATTATTATTAAAAAAAAAAAAACCCACAAAAAACTCCTGACTTTATTGGGGAAATGATGTATGCATTTCCAAAAGTGAAATATGAAGGCAATCCACAGCGTAACTGATCCATGTGCACACACCCTAAATCCGCAACTGGACATTATGGATGAGTGGGATTTAGAAACTCTAGTAAAAAAAAAAAAAATATATATATATATATATATATATATATATATATATATATATATATATATATATATATATATATATATATGTATATATATGTATATATATATATTAATATTAGCTGGTGATTCTACAGTAACTTTTGGAGTAAATTGTCCTCCATGTGTGAACATGCTCTTAGGTTCAGAGCAAGCCATATACTAAGCTTCCCTCAAAAGCATATGACAGGAAGATTTCTCCAACATATATACAAAGCGGCATGGTTAACTGTAATCAATCAAGCAGGACCAAAAATATCATCATGCGTGTGGATATAACATACAGTCACATATAAACCTATTTATCTGAGGAAACCCCAGACGAAGCTATAAGCGAAACGCGCGTCAGGGAAGTGGGCATTGTTGGTTCTTCAGTGCATGATAGCACATGGTGGGTATGCATGTCTGATTATATGGTCTTTACTGTGTGGTCGGTAATGCAGGGGGTCTGTTGACTTTCTATGGTTATAATTTTAAGTGATTTATATAAATAGCATTAGCTGCTCATGTAGGTTTATATGACATATCCATACCCATGCTATTACTTTTGATCCCATTTGACTAATTACGATTAATCATGCCGTTTTCCATCTTACCACATTTGTCTTGTGCGTGCGGCCCTTTTTTGGGGTTTATGAAGGTTTTTTGTCTTCTGTAGATTGTGGTTTTAGTGTATGATTATAAAGTTGTATAATTTTGGCATCTAAACTTGTGTCAGATAGTACATAGTATTTGGTGGTAATTACAGGACTAAGGGTACCGTCACACAGTGCAATTTTGATCGCTACAACGGCACGATTCGTGACGTTCCAGCGATGCATTTACGATATCGCTGTGTCTGACACGCTACTGCGATCCGGATCCCCGCTGAGAATCGTACGTCGTAGCAGATCGTTTGAAACTTTCTTTCGTCGTCTAGTGTCCCGCTGTGGCGGCATGATTGCATCGTGTGACACAGGTTGTATACGATGTGCGCACAGTAACCAACGGCTTCTACATCGCAAATACGTCATGAAATTATCGCTCCAGCGCCGTGTATTGCAACGTGTGACCGCAGTATACGACGCTGGAGCGATACTTATACGACGCTGCAACGTCACGAATCGTGCCGTCGTAGTGATGAAAATGGCACTGTGTGACGGTACCCTAAGGCCACATTCACATGCTCAGTATTGGGTCACTATTTATCACCCACTCCTGGTTTTATCTTACAAATACTGAAGTGGTGACGTGTTTGTATTAAACTTTCCCTCTGATTGTCAGCCAAAATCAGGAGTGGAACAAACACTGGAGGTAAAAATACCGCAAACACTGAACGTGTGAATGTAGCTTAAGGCTATGTTCACACGTATGCGTTTTTTTCCAGCATTTTTATTACTGCGGTTTTGCCAGGGTACATCGTCTCTTCTGCACGCTGATAAAGTTTAGTGCATAAAAGAATAATCTGATCCAACTTCATCAGGTTTTGGGACAAAAACCTGATACCTGTGTTTGTGCAGAGTTTTTGGCACTACCCATTGCTTTCGATTGGTGAAAAATGCTGCAAAGATGCTTTGAAAAAAAAAAACAAAAAACAAAAAAAAACAAAAACACTGAAAGAAGGGACATGCTGCATTTTGCAAAAACAGTCAGGGGAAGAAAAACAAAAAAAAAACCTGCACGAGATTTCTGAACTCTCCTTGACTTTGCTGGTCCCGTGAAATGCAGCTGAAAATTTGCATAAAAAGCAGCAAAAATGCAAGTTGTGAACAGCCTTAAGGGAAAATACAAAAATTATTTCCCCCGGTGAACCAAACGTTTTCCACTGGCCTAACAGCGCTCACTCCCACTAATAAGGCCGGGTTCACACTTGCGATTGGCTGGTCTGCGTAGTTCCTTCCTTGGCTCCGCCCACTTCCGCATGTGTCCTGCGTACCTATCTTCAACATTGGGTACGCAGGGACATGCGCTGTATGCGGCGCTTTGATGTGTCCCACCAAATGCAACATGTTGCATTTTCTTGCAGTCGGCGAGCACGTCAAAGCGACCGCATGCGGAGGCAGCCGCATACAGCGCATGTCCCTGCGTACCCAATGTTAGATAGGTACGCAGGACGCATGCAGAAGTGGGCGGAGCTTAAGTACGAGCCATACACAGACCAGCCAAACGCAAGTGTGAACTTTGCCTAAAACTTTTTTTTTTTTTTTAAACAAGCATCAAAAAATGTCTTATGGGGAATTAAAAAAAAAAAAAAACTTAAAAAAAAAATGCAAGCTTTTTAATTTCTTTTGTTCAAGACCGCAGCCATAAGAGTGTGTACGTGGTTTTATTTTACTTTTTATTATATGGAATTTGCAGAAAGTGAAAGAAGCTGAATCCAGAAACAGACGCAGAGCCGGGGTGCGCCGTTTGCACGTCTGCGTCTTGTCGCTGCGGCCAGCACTGTGTGTCCGTGCACTGGTCGCATGCTGCACACACACCCGCCCGCAGGCTATAACGTGCCCGGCGGAGACAGGACAATAACACGGCGCGGTGCAGGCTGGGAACAGGCCGCAGGATTTATGAATGGCCGCGGTCATGTGACCGGGAGACTCCGCTCTATTCACAAATACGGGGCTGCGGCTGCAGACACGGGCCGGCCTCCTCCTCCTCACCCCGGACTGTGCGCACTCCGGACATGGTCACCGTGACAAAAGGCAGCGCCGGGTGGGGGAGGAGGCGGCCCCGGAGTCTGCAGCTGCAGTCGTCGTCTTTGCCTGTGTTGTGCGTGGGTATTTATGAATGAGAAGTGCAGCATGCAAATCAATAAAGATGGAGACTGGTGGGGGAGGGGGTGAGAAACCACAGAGGAGGCTGCTTACAAACAAGGGTGACAGTCGCCATATACCACACCGCCCTCCCGAGTGTATACAACAGCCGCCGTATACCATGCACCGCCCTCCCTAGTGTATACAACAGCCGCCGTATACCATGCACCGCCCTCCCGAGTGTATACAACAGCCGCCGTATACCATGCACCGCCCTCCCTAGTGTATACAACAGCCGCCGTATACCATGCACCGCCCTCCCGAGTGTATACAACAGCCGCCGTATACCATGCACCGCCCTCCCGAGTGTATACAGCCGCCGTATACCATGCACCGCCCTCCCGAGTGTATAGTACAGCCATAGTATACCATACACCGCCCTCCCGAGTGTATACAACAGCCGCCGTACACCACGCACCGCCCTCCCGAGTGTATACAACAACCGCCGTATACCGTGCTCCGCCCTCCCGTGTATACAACAGCCATAGTATACCACACACCGCCCTCCCGAGTGTATACAACAGCCGCCGTATACCGCGCACCGCCCTCCTGAGTGTATACTACAGCCGCCGTATACCGTGCACCGCCCTCCCGAGTGTATACTACAGCCGCCGTATACCGCCCTCCCGAGTGTATACAACAGCCGCCGTATACCATGCACCGCCCTCCCGAGTGTATACTAGTCTCCGTATACCGTGCTCCGCCCTCCCGAGTGTATACTACAGCCGCCGTATACCGCGCACCGCCCTCTCGAGTGTATACTACAGCCGCCGTATACCGTGCAGCGCCCTCCCGAGTGTATACTACAGCCGCCGTATACCGCGCACCGCCCTCCTGAGTGTATACTAATCTCCGCATACTGTGCACAGCCCTCCTGACTGAGTGTATACTACAGCTGCCGTATACCGCCCTCCTGAGTGTATACTACAGCTGCCGTATACCGTGCAGCGCCCTCCCGAGTGTATACGACAGCCGCCGTGACTGCATTTGTCACATCTTATTTTATCCAGTGGCCATTGATAAGAGTGTCCAGTATGCCACCCCTTCACACCTGACTTACTTGCAGAGTGACCGTGGACAGATCGGACAGTGTACTGGGCCTACAAACACTTGTACTCAACCATGTAGATTCCACTGGCCAATGAGCCAATTCACGTGTTAGGGTATGTTTCCACGTTCAGGAAACGCTGCGTAGAGCCGCAGCATCAAACACGCAGCGTCCAGATGTTACAGCATAGTGGAGGGGATTTTATGAAATCCCGTCTCCACTATGCGTGGTAACATGCATCCGGCGGCCCGGCGATTCCGGACACGCGGCGCGTCTTTTTAGTTCGCAGCATGTCCGTTTACCTTGCGGCGACGCTGTGCCGCTGCAAGGTAAAACACAGGGCCCTATGTGTGGGGTGCGATGATGCTGGATGTGTGCAATGAACACATCCGGCATCATCGCGTCTACAGAAGGGGGTGGAGCTTTGGATGGAGCGGGTTTCCCGCTCCGTCCAAAGCGCCAGCCATCCTGAACGTGGACACGTACCCTTAAATGGTTGAACAGGAATAATTATGTCCATAATACTGCCCATGTCGGCATATAGAAAAAGCGTCCAAGCGCACATATGTATGGTAAAGCGAGACTTCAACAGCCCCCAATGTTAAGTTTTGGGGCGCCTTAAAGGGGTGTTCAGGTTTAGGAAAACAGGGCTGCATTCTTTCAGAAACAGCTCCACCCCTGACCACAGGTTGCGTCAGGTATTACATCTCGGCTCCAATAACTTCAAGCGGACATAACCAATAGCCAGTGACGCTATTTCTGAAAGAAAGCAGCCATGTTTTTCTAATCTTGCTTTGTGGAAAAAGAAAAAAAAGAGCATGAACCGCACATCCCAAAATCATACGTTGATCTAAAGCCGCTAGGCAAAAATTTAAATACTGAACATGAGGTTTTCAGTTTAACATTCTGATCAGACTGTATGAAGCCCACTGCCCCTTCACGGCAAACCTCGTAGTGGGTCCTAAGGCCCTAACGGAGCGGAGCCGTGCGGCGACCACCGCCGCAGCGGCCATGCACCAGCAGGGCGGACGGCCTGTTGCCCCACAGCACCCATGCTGCGAGACTGAGCCCCCAAGACTCCAGACCGCGCCGCCCCACCAGCACAAAGCCACAGCAACAATGGCCGCCACACAGCACCAGCACCAAAATGAAGGGAGCATTTAAACTCACCTTCCTCCAGCTCTTCAGTGAGAGCCAAAATGGGCTAGACCCCTTACTTTGCAGTCTCCTGCTAATTAAAATCACCTGTGCCAAATGGGAGGAGTGCTGGTCCAAAAAAAGAGACAAGTACATGCTTTGTGGAAAAAGAAAAAAAAGAGCATGAACCGCACATCCCTTTTTTTTCTTTTTGCACAAAGCATGTACTTGTCTCTTTTTTTGGACCAGCACTCCTCCCATTTGGCTCAGGTGATTTTAATTAGCAGGAGACTGCAAAGTAAGGGGTCTAGCCCATTTTGGCTCTCACTGAAGAGCTGGAGGAAGGTGAGTTTAAATACTCCTTTTCATTTTGGTGCTGGTGCTGTGTGGCGGCCATTGTTGCTGTGGCTTTGTGCTGGTGGGGCGGCGCGGTCTGGAGTCTTGGGGACTCAGTCTCGCAGCATGGGTGCTGTGGGGCAACAGGCCGTCCGCCCTGCTGGTGCATGGCCGCTGCGGCGGTGGTCGCCGCACGGCTCCGCTCCGTTAGGGCGTTAGGACCCACTACGAGGTTTGCCGTGAAGGGGCAGTGGGCTTCATACAGTCTGATCAGAATGTTAAACTGAAAACCTCATGTTCAGTATTTAAATTTTTGCCTAGCGGCTTTAGATCAACGTATGATTTTGGGATGTGCGGTTCATGCCCTTTTTTTTCTTTTTGCACAAAGCATGTACTTTTTCTAATCTTGGATAACCCCTTCAGGTCTGGGTGCAAATATCTGGGGACACACACTTCAAATGTGCATACTGAATATGTGCTGTATGTGAATAGAAACTGACACTTTTTTACAGAGCCAATTTATAAGATTTGTAGAAGAAATGTCTGTGCCTGTGCTATTCATGTAGATGTGAAACAACCCAACACATGTGCAGGAATGTCAGGCACAGAAACGTCTGCAAGGCATGATTATACTTCTGAAATGTCTAGAAGCGGGCCTGGGCGTCACGTAACCCACACCTCTATGATGTTCATATACAGGACATCATGGACAACCCCTTTAAATTGCAATCTTTTTCTGTAGTTTTATATCTTCAAAACTGCCGACATAACTGGATAGGCGGGGGTAAATCAGCCTCACGTATCGAGGCTGATGGCCAGCCACATTGCTTGACCAAGGAAAACGAGCTTTAATCCATGCAACTGCAAGTGTCGGGGCATTCTCTTAATGTGACGTGCCCAGGCCTGGCATCAGGGCACGCTCTCCAGCTCCTCTGGCATTCAACTTGGTGGACACAAGACATAACCCCCGAAAAGAGAAGGGGACCGATCTGTGCAGAGAGCCCTGGACACCCCAAACAAAGGGATTGCCCACAGGACACTTCAGGATGAAAACTTTGTTTCTGCAGCTAATAAGACAATCAACTTTGGTATTCTTAGGGTATATGTGCAAGACGTCTTTTTTTTCCCCCAGAGCGTCAACTTCAGGAAAAAGACCACCAGCATTTTCCTGTGCGTTGCTGGCTGCTTTGCCGCCGATGTCTGTTCTCTGTTCCCTCCACTACAGTACAAGCCGCTCGAAGAATGCGCATGCTACTTCTCATCACCTAATGGTTTCCGAACCCTGAAGGAGATTAAAAGAAGTAGCAAAAGATGAAACAGGGGTACAGCAATGTCGTCTTTACATTGCTGTGCAGTGTTTCATTTTTGTGGCGGAGTTGAGCGCTATTTCAGGTGGTTCCAGGCAGAATCCAAAGCTGTGAAACACAATGCTGTGCGTACATACCCTTAAGGGGCAGCTCTTCTCCGAAAATGCTGGAAAAAGCACTTACAAAATGCTCAAAATTATTCATTTCACTGCAAAAACAACTTGCTGTGCATATGACCAGGCTTTTAAAACACTCAAGGCTTTGCAAAACACTTGGCTGGCGAAAAGAAAGTGAATATCACTACTACTTGGAAGCGGCTCCTGGCAGAAAATGCTACAAAATAGTCATGATCCAATCAAATAAATGCAAAAAAAAAAACAAAAACACACCTTAAACTAATCAAAAATATTTCAGGAGACACAAAGCTCTTCCAAAAAGTCCCCAAAGCAAAGGGTATTTGTAAAGATTACTTTTGGCACATGCAAGACCCTCTTATAAAGGGTACTAGATGGTGGCCCGATTGTAACGCATCGGGTATTCTAGAATATGTATGTATATAGCAGCCACATAGTATATAGCACAGGCCACGTAGTATATAGGAGCCATGTAGTATATAGCAGACAAATAGTACGTGGCCTGTGCTATATAGTATGTGGCTGCTATATACATACATATTGTAGAATACCCGATGCATTAATACAGGCCACGCAATATATAACACAGCCCAAACAGTATATAACACAGCCCAGTCAATCGGTGGTTACTGCAGGTTGTAGGCTTGTTGGAAGAGGTGGGTCTTCAGGTTCTTTTTGAAAGTTTCGATGGTAGGCGAGAGTCTGATGTGTTGTGGTAGAGAGTTCCAGAGTAGGGGTGATGCACGAGAGAAATTCTGTATGCGATTATGGGAAGAGGAGATAACAGGTGAGTGAAGAAGGAGATCTTGTGAGGATCGGAGGTTGCGTGCAGGAAAGTACCGGGAGACGAGGTCACAGATGTATGGAGGAGACAGGTTGTGGATGGCTTTGTATGTCATGGTTAGGGTTTTGTACTGGAGTCTCTGGGCAATGGGGAGCCAGTGAAGGGATTGACAGAGGGGAGAGGCCGGGGAATAGCGGGGGGACAGGTGGATTAGTCGGGCAGCAGAGTTTAGAATAGATTGGAGGGGTGCGAGAGTGTTAGAGGGGAGGCCACAGAGCAGGAGGTTACAGTAGTCGAGGCGGGAGATGATGAGGGCATGGACTAGGGTTTTTGTAGATTCTTGGTTTAGGAATGTACGGATCCGTGAAATATTTTTGAGTTGGAGGCGGCAGGAAGTGGAAAGGGCTTGGATATGTGGTTTGAAGGAGAGATCAGTGTCAAGGATTACCCCAAGACAGCGGGCTTGTGGGACTGGGGAGAGTGGGCAGCCGTTTACTGTAATGGATACGTTCGTTGGGGAGGTCGTGTGAGATGGGGGAAAGACGATGAATTCTGTTTTGTCCATGTTAAGTTTTAGAAATCTAGCGAAGGATGAAATAGCAGATATACATTGAGGGATTCTGGTTAGCAGGGAAGTGATATCTGGTCCAGAGATGTAGATCTGTGTGTCGTCAGCATAGAGGTGATACTGAAAGCCGTGAGATTCTATGAGCGGTCCCAGGCCAAAAGGTGTAAATGGAGAAGAGCAGGGGCCCAAGGACTGAACCTTGTGGGACTCCGACAGATAGGGGGCGAGGTGAGGAGGAGGTGGTGTGTGAGTGGGAGAAGCTGAATGTCCGGTCAGTTAGGTATGACGAGATCCAGGATAGGGCCAAGTCTGTGATGCCAAGGGATGAGAGGGTCCGCAGCAACAGGGAATGGTCCACTGTGTCAAAGGCAGAGGACAGGTCCAGGAGGAGGATAGAGTAGTGCCGCTTGCTCTTGGCGGTTAATAGGTCATTGGTGACCTTCGTTAGGGCAGTTTCAGTGGAGTGGTGAGACCGAAAGCCTGATTGAAAGCGGTCGAAGAGGGAGCAGGAAGAGAGATGGGAGGACAGTTCAAGATGGACATGTTGTCCCAGTAGTTTTGAGGCATAGGGGAGAAGTGATATAGGGTGATAGATACAGAGGATGGGTCAAGAGAAGGCTTTTTGAGGATAGGTGTGATTGAGGCATGTTTAAAGCTTGAGGGGAAAACACCAGTTGTTAGTGATAGGTTGAAGAGATGGGTTAGGGTTGGGATGAAGACTGTGGCGAGGTTTGGGATGAAGTGGGATGGGATCGGGTCAAGTGCACAGGTGGTGAGATGCGATCTTGAGAGTAGAGTGGAGAGTTTGTCTTCTGTAATGGTGGAGAAGTTGGTTTTGGAGGTGGAGGGCTGGGTAGTTGGGAGGAAGGGTTCTGGGGGTTGTTTACTAAAACTGTCTCTGACGTACTCAATCTTCTGCTTGAAGAATGAGGCAAAGTCTTCAGCTGAGATGAGTGGGGAGGGAGGAGGTGCTGGGGGATGGAGGAGAGAATTGAAGGTGTTGAATAACTGTTTGGGGTTGTGAGACAGGTAGGATATGAGAGATGAGAAGTAGGTTTGTTTTGCTGTGGCGAGTGTGGTCTTGAAAGTAGTGAGGGACTGATTGAATGTGATGAAGTGCTCGTTGGAGTGGGATCCTTTCCAACTTCGCTCAGGAACCCTGGAAGCTCGCCTCAGTTCTTTGGTCAGGCGGGTGTGCCAGGGCTGTCTGTTGATTTTGCGAGCTTTGGTATGTGTGAGAGGGGCAAGAGATTCCAAAGCTGCAGCTATTGTGGTGTTATATAGAGCGGCAGCGTCATCCGCATTGTGTAGGGAGCTTATGTCTGTGAGAGGTAGGAGGGATTTCAGAGACTGAGTGTAGATCAAGGTGTTTAAGATTTCAGCGAGGGTGTGCAAGTTTGTGGGGTGGGGATTGTAGACAAGGAGTGGAGAGGGAAGAGAATGTGAGTAGGTTGTGGTCAGAAAGAGGAAGAGGTGTTAAAGAGGTTAGATAGGGAGCAGAGGCGGGTGAAGATGAGGTCCAGTGTGTGACCATCTTGGTGAGTAGAAGACCATTGGGTAAGGTCAAAGGAGGAAGTAAGAGATAGAAGTTTAGTGGCAGCTGAGAGGGAAGTGTCAATGGGGATGTTGAAGTCGCCCATGATGATAGTGGGGATGTCAGCGGCAAGGAAATGAAGTAGCCAAGTGGTGAAGTGGTCAAAGAAGGTGGTGGCTGGCCCTGGGGGGCGGTAAATGGCAGCCAGTTGGAGGGGGAGTAGATGCGCACAGAGTGCACCTCAAAGGAAGGGAGGGTAACAGAGGGTGGAAGTGGGAGTGGGGTGAAGGAGCAGTTATCTGACAGGATTAAACCAACACAGGCCACGCAGTATATAGCAGCCATGTAGTATATAACACAGGCGACGTAGTATATAACACTGGCCACGTAATATATAGCACAGCCCAGTCAGTACAAAACACAGGCCACATAGTATGTAACACTGGCCACGTAGTATATAGCAGCCATGTAGTATATAACGCAACCCACGCAATATCTAACACTGCCCACGTAGTATATAGCAGCCATGTAGTATATAGTAGTGCCCACGTAGTATATAGCTGCCATGTAGTATATAGTACTACCCACGTACTATATAGCTGCCATGTAGTATATAACGCAGCCCACACAGTATACAGCAGTGTGGGCACCATATCCCTGTTAAAAAAATAAATAATTAAAATAAAAAATAGTTACATACTCACCCCCTGGGATCCAACGGCGCTCTGGCGATGTGCGGGCGGCTGCCACCATCTTCCGTTCCCAGGATGCATTGCGAAATTACCCAGAAGACTTAGCGGTCTCGCGAGACCGCTAAGTCTTCTGGGTAATTTCGCAATGCATCTCTGGGATCGGAAGCTGGCGGAAGGCACGAGCGCATCGTCGGACTACGGAGGGTGAGTGAGTATAGCAGGTTTTTTTTTTAATTATTATTTTTAACATTAGATTTTTTTTACTATTGATGCCGCATAGGCAGCATCAATAGTAAAAAGTTGGGGACACACAGGCATAGCGCGGTACGTTACCGCTGGGATTAACCCTTTGTGAGCGGTGAGGGGAGTATGGAGCGGGCGCCGGGCACTGACTGTGGGGAGTATGGAGCGGGCGCCGGGCACTGACTGCGGGGAGTATGGAGCGGGCGCCGGGCACTGACTGCAGGGGAATATGGAGCGGGCGCCGGGCACTAACTGCAGGGGAGTAGGGAGGGACTAATCGGACTGTGGCCGTCGCTTATTGGTCGCGGCAGCCATGACAGGCAGCTGGCGAGACCAATCAGCGACACAGGATTTCCGTGACGGAAGTTGTCGACAGAAAGACGGAAGTACCCCTTAGACAATTATATATATATATAGATGTGCACACAACGTACGGTATTCCAGGTGGATTCCGTTCAGAAACCCGCCTGAAAAAGCTCTCAGAGAATCCTCAAATTAATGAACACATACATTTCTATTTCTTTTGAGCGTATTTTAACTGATTCTGGTTCTGAAGATGCTCTATACCGACGACAAGTCAATTTCAAAAGACACCAAGAAGACGCTTTCCGAGCGTTTTTGCTTGAAAAAACACTAGTGGTATCTTCAATGCTGACTATTGTTAAAGAAAAAACTTAAAAAAATTAGTAAAAAAACCCCAAAAAATAAATCACACACCACAAGAAGTAACAGGCCCCTGATTTCCGAAACAAATTTGCCCCCCTCCAGTACAGTAATGTATCTCACACAAGCGCCTTGATGAATACATATAGGGGCGTCTGTGGCTACATTGTAGTATTTTTGCCAGCATGAACATAACGCGAGGATGAGGCTGGAATTCTGACTTCCTACAAAGTTTAGCATAGTTCATTTCCATATAAAGAGCTGGAAATGGAGGGGGAGGTTTCTCCAACCACTTTATTGCCAGATGTTCATTCAAGGTCTCCCATGTGATCGCATAGCTGTGCCCTGCCACTGGGCTGTACACAACACCCACATCCGAATGCCAGGGCACTTGTCACATTCACTAAAATGTCTAATATTTCAATATTTATACCTAAAATTACACTGTGTGCAGAATTATTAGGCAAGTTGTATTTTAGAGGATTATTTTTATTACTGATCAACAACTATGTTCTCAATCAACCCCAAAGACTCAAATATCAAAGCTTAATATTTTTGGAAGTTGGAGTGTTTTTTTTTTAGATTTGGCTATCTTAGGAGGATATCTGTTTGTGCAGGTAACTATTACCGTACAGAATTATTAGGCAACTTAATAAAAACCAAATATATTCCCATCTCATTTGTTTATTTTCACCAGGTAAACCAATATAATGTCACAAAATTTAGAAATAAACATTTCTGACATGCAAAAACAAAACCCAAAAAATGAGTGACCAATATAGCACCTTTCTTTATGATGAAACTCAGCAGCCTTCCATCCATAGATTCTGTCAGTTGCTTGATCTGTTTACGACCAACATTGCGTGCAGCAGCCACCACAGCCTCCCAGACACTGTTCCGAGAGGTGGACTGTTTTCCCTCCCTGTAGATCTCACATTTTATGAGGGACCACAGGTTCTCTATGGGGTTCAGGTCAGGTGAACAAGGAGGCCATGTCATTATTTTTTCTTCTTTGAGACCTTTACTGGCCAGCCACACTGTGGAGTAGTTGGAGGCATGTGATGGAGCATTGTCCTGCATGAATTTTTCTTGAACGATACCGACTTTTTCCTGTACCACTGCTTGAAGAAGTTGTCTTCCAGAAGCTGGCAGTAGGTCTGGGAGTTGAGCTTCACTCCATCCTCAACCCAAAAAGGTCCCACAAGTTCATCTTTGATGATACCAGCCCATTCCAGTACCCCACCTCCACCTTGCTGGCCTCTGAGTCGGAGTGGAGCTCTCTGCCCTTTACTGATCCAGCCTCTGGCCCATCCATCTGGCCCATCAAGAGTCACTCTCATTTCATCAGTCCATAAAACCTTTGAAAAGTCAGTCTTAAGATATTTCTTGGCCCAGTCTTGACGTTTTATCTTATGTTTCTTGTTCAAAGATGGTCGTTTTTCAGCCTTCCTTACCTTGGCCATGTCTCTGAGTATCGCACACCTTGTGCTTTTTGTTACTCCAGGAACGTTGCAGCTCTGAAATATGGCAAAACTGGTGGCAAATGGCATCTTGGCAGCTTCACGCTTGATTTTCCTCAATTCATGGGCAGTTATTTTGCGCTTTTTTTGCCCAACACGCTGCTTGCGACCCTGTTGGCTATTTGCCATGAAACACTTGATTGTTCGGTGATCACGCTTCAAAAGTTTGGCAATTTCAAGACTGCTGCATCCCTCTACAAGACATCCCACAATTTTGGCCTTTTCAGAGCCCGTCAAATCTCTCTTCTGACCCGTTTTGCCAAAGGAAAGGAAGTTGCCTAATAATTAAGCACATCTTATATAGGGTTTATGTCGTCATTAGACAACACCCCTCCTCATTACAGAGATGCACATCACCTAATTTACTTAATTGGTAGCTGGCTCTCAAGCCTGAACAGCTTGGAGTAGGACAACATGTATAAAAAGTATCATGTGATCAAAATACAACTTGCCTAATAATTCAGCACACAGCGTAAGTTATTGGAGTCAATAGAAGTCCTCGATGTGTTCTCTTGTTGTTTTCCTGGAAAATCTGGGTGACAACCAATATAACCACCATTAGGCCATGTTCACACATTCAGTATTTTACATCAGTATTTGTAAGCCAAAATCAGGAAAGAACAATCAGAGGAAAAGTATAATAGAAACACGTCACCACTTCTGTATTTATCACCCACTCCTGGGTTTGGATTACAGATACTGATGTAAAATACTGACCAAATACGTGTGAATGTGGCCCTAGTGTACTTCCCCCATTACAATTATCCACAGTGGAATTTCCATAGTGAAAAAGTGCTGCAGATTTTGTTGCAGAAATGCTGCCGCTTTAAAATGTTAAATCCGAAGCAAAAAATGAAAACTTTCCCTGCAGGTCAGGAAATTCCTGCCTGTATAGGGATCAAGATATGTGCCTAAGGGCTCGTACTCATCTGAGCATAAATCGGACGAGTGCAATCCAATAAAACATTAAAAAAAATTGTCACATGCTGCAAGTAGTCACGTATATAGGACAAGACTCACCAATGCAAGACAATGGGTGCGAGAAAAAGAACAGAGGGCACATGGACAATCTGTATACCGTCCATTTTTCACATTCTGTAACAGAACGCTGTAAATGGTCCTGTAAATGACTGATGAGTCATTTGCTGCAGAGAGGAAAAAAAAAAAAAAAGCGTTGCATACGGATGCTAAAAATCGCATTGTACTCACATGATGCTCATCCTGCTTTTCAGGAACAACATTGGGCCGACTTTATTTACGCTGCGGAGTGCGAGTCCTAAGGCTAAACGGAGACTTTGCTTGCTTGTACAATAATCACTCAATTTCGCAGAGCAACAGTCGCTCATATGGATTCATGGGTGAAGTAGATGTTCCCCTGCAAAATCAGGTGATTCCTTGTTAAATAATCGCCGTTTTGATTTTATTTGCCCCAACAAGGCCACTACATATGGGCTATGGATAGCCCGCATACACACTGATGTAGAGTGCCATATAATTTTACTGCAGTTTTTAAACACTTAAATTTTACTGTTAAATTCTAATTAGCGCTTTAGCTGTAAAATCATGTGGACAACAAACAGCAGTAACTCGCCGCTCAGCTTGGTATATGCCACCCTAAAACTTATATTAAATGGAACCTCAAGAATGATTTCTAAACTGCCACTTCTCTTAAGATTTTCTCCTGGACTTTTTAGGTTTGTCTTTATTTGCAAAAAAAATGGAAGCAGGAGTCGGTCAAAAATGCAATTTAAACCTCAATGACCAAGCAGAAGGAAACGTAGGAGAAGAGACAAACTGGTCACTCACAAAACATGGCTAGTTTGGCTTGACTGATAGCAATAGAGTTCCTATATACGGTATATGCACTGATGAAGTTTGGGCTGAGTACACCTAGCGTAGCGGTGCAGATATAGACACTACAAGGCAATGATGCACGCTGTCGTACATGCCAAGGTGCACACTCTGTATGGAAACCAATCCTTAATGGATATTTGGCTATTCTAGAATTTTTATGTTGGGAGTATTCCAATGTATAGGAATAGCAGTAGGTGGTCACGTACTGCCCTAACCCTATATCTAAATACAACGGGCCCAGGCCAGATGCTTGTTGGATCTCCCGTGACACTCAACACCTAAATTACCCAGTTGTTTCATCCATCTACCCTGCAAAAATAAGATGTGAACATAGCCCAAGGAGATGGTTTTGTATTTCAAGGCTTCTTCCTAAAACTGGCACTGTTTAATAACAAAAGACTTATTGATTGGCATAAGCACACTTGTACAGTCAACCACTGCGTGAGCCCACCCACTGGACTCCTAAGCCCCTAAAGTGAAGAAGCTTATGAATAAATAACTAGTTATCATTCAGTTTAGCTCTAAAACACCAATTCAGAAAGTTAGAATATATTAAAAACGTGACAGCTTCCCTTTTAGGCAACTATTGGGGTCTCATCAGGCAGTCCCCAAATTAGATCGACAGTGGACTGCCTATGTAGGTTTAATCCAGATGTAGCAATTCTAAAATCATTGCTCGGCGCACTACAAGCGTCATTACGCATTTCACGTGACCAACGTAGTACAAATAAGATTTACATATGCGCTTTACTCCATCACTGCCTGGTGCCACGCAGGTTCTCCTAAACTTTGCTACACTCATATTACAGGTAGGCTGTATACAATACTTTTACGTTCGGACCTCTTGTTGGATGATTTGCGCATGCATACCTCCAATGTATGCTTCAGGGCGTTCGCGCACAGGATACTATTGCATATTAAAAAAAAAAAAAAAAAAAACCTAGATAAGTGGTCAAAGACAACATCTGCAAGGAGTTTGTATGTTCTCCCTGTGTTTGTGTGGGTTTCCCCCGGGGTCTCTGGTTTCCCCCCACATTCCATATACTGATAGGAAACTTAGTTTGTGAGCCCCAATGGGGACAGTGTCAATAATGCTTGTAAAGCGCTATGGAATTAATGGCGCTATATAATGGAGTAAAATAAATAAATATTTGGTAACCCTACACATTTTCTCTGTGCTGGTCTTCAACCCTAATATAGGAGGGCGTCCACTTTTAGAAGGCAATTTATTTTAAAGTAAATGCACGTATTTGGGGGGAGAAATATATATATATTTTATATTGGGTTTCATTAAAAAATGTTCCAGTTTGCCTTTCATAGTTTCTGTGTTGCACTGTCCATTGCTGGCTGCAGAATGAGATAACTGAGAATCTGTCAGTCAGCTCATTATGACTGTCGCTTACTATATATTTGCTCCTATTTGATGTTTTGTTAATATTAAAAAAAAAAAATCACACTATTTTGCATATGTAACCACTAGAGTGTGTGGTGTCTTCTAACAATATTTCATTATGACAGGGATTTTTTTGTACCCCTTAGGAGTCACGTAAATGTCCTTGCAAATCGGAACACACTGCATGTACCTGGCCGTGCGTCTCCCGATTGGAGCATGACTGCTTCACATATTAATAATAATAATCTATTTATATAGCACCAACATATTCCGCAGCGCTTTACAGTTTAACACATATTTGTATGATGCCATCACGGACGTCAGTATTAGACCTAATCTGCCTTTTTCTGGGCTCCGACCAGCTGACTATGTCCGCCGACCACATTAAAGTAAAATGTACAGGAAAACAGAGCCTGTAAAAGTTAAAAAAATAAATTTAAAAAAATGTAAACGTTTCATTGACACCGAAATGTCAAATTTATGCATGAGAAAAAAATAAAATAAATATATATATATATATATATATATATATATATATATATATATATATATATATTTTATTTATTTTTTCTTAAATGCATAAATTTGACATTTTGGCGTCAATAAAACTATAAGGTGGACAATCCCTTTGAGGTTCTATTTAAGCAGAATTTTATGTTAAAGAATAGAGATGGACAAACCAAACATCAGAAAAAAAAATAAAAAATTTCGGCACCTGTGGCAAATTTGCTGGCACATAGGGATTTCTCCAGCCTCGAATAACCCTCACTATAAGGCGCCTAAGGCCAAGCACATCGTGATAATAAACATTGTTCCACCGGCCAGAAGAACTCCACACGAGAACAATCAGAAAAGAGGACAGACATTTTATTAATGACAAGTCGCACAATATCTCCCCTCAGGGGCTCTCCATGCACCGAGCCCAATGAATGGCTCATAATTACACGGTAACCAAATGCTTGGCCTGAATGGAGGGCCTACAGGTAACCCAAACACAAGGTCCTGCGCCTGGACAGCCAGCAGAAACAATGACTAATGGCAGAGTTCTGCACACGGGCCATTACCCAGCAGCAGCTCCGCTCTAATCTGACATCTTTTTGTGAATGGCGGTGGCTGCTTGCTCTGTGTTTGGCCTAAGTTCACTTCCTGAGGTAAAGTCGCATTTACCACACCTGATACAGAACTAGATCATACAGAACTAGATTTCCCACAGAAAAATAAAAAAAAATAAAAATCACAGGATATACAAGTCACTAAATCATCTACTGGTATAAATACGGATGCTTGCAAAAACAGGGTGACCGGTAACATGGCCCACGCTACCGCTCACACAGCAGTTGTCACCCAGCTCTCCAAGAACACCAAATGCTCCCACGGCATCTTCATACATGAGAATTTGGGCTTTTTCTGCACATGTTTGCAACAAAACAATCGCAATCAGTTCTGAGTACTGTGGGATTTTTTTGCAACATTTAATTTTTTACGGGCTTTTGGAGCAGATTTGACGTAACTTATGGTTTTTTTTTTTAGAACCCTAAATTCCGGAATTCAAGCTTAAAAACACACAATCACATGAATTTTTTTAAACTCCCAATAAAAGCCTATATAAAAAATAAAAGCATACATGGCCGCATCATGAAGTGAACCCAGGTAGTCGCTTCATTACGCAGTGCCAAATTGTATGGGAGGTGGCTGTACTGGTCGTGACATTTGGCATCGCCCAGTTTCTAAGCAGGAACTCAATGGTGACTTCATCCGTGCGGCCAACGATCGCTGAATGTCGCGGCTAAAGTGATGTGGATCATACTGCAACTCGCAAGGCACCGCGATAAGCAAGGCGCAAAAACAAACTGTTGGATACTTTGCCTGTCAGCAGGTCGCAACGTGACCCCAGTCAGATGTACTCTGCAGGCCAAGCCGCCATGTAGCCCCAGACATACTGACACAGGATTAATAGTTTTGCTTTCATAATAAGACTTGTACATTTGGGGTGGGGATAATGTGTAATTGCGCCCCCATACTTTTCAAAATGACGAATGGCAGCGATTATTTTCCAACATACGGCCACATGTCCACAAACAATGAATGGAACGCATCCATAAATGTGGACCTCCAAGATCGGCACCGAGTATCAACCCTTACCCGGCAGAGTACACGGGGCAGCTTCTTAAATGACACATCGATATATGTCAGTGTATAAAGCAGACCTGGCGGGCATATCGAAAACCATAAAAAGTATACAAGCGGGTATAATGCCGCTAACAAGCGAGTGACATCTTATTAGGTGTCGGGGAGATGACATCAATACAGTGCACAGGAATGAACAACGCAGGACCCAGCACCAGACCGTGCACCGCAGTCAGCAGAGCGGCCCTGCCAGGTATACCCCACACATGTCACATTATATAACAATGCTGACAGTCTACCATGGTCACATTATAAATATGGCACACACAAAGTCACAAAGTTATGTCTACTCGTCAAAAAATGTAATACTGGTATTTAAGACTCATAAGAGGTTCTGCAGCAGCACAGGTCCATTCCACTTGCACACACTGTAAACACACATCAATACTTGATGCAACAAGGACCCTTTTACACGTGATATATTTGTAAAAAAAAAAAAAAAAATGACGATCGTCAAAGTGAGTGTCAATGTCTGCCTGACTTATAATATCACTGGTTTTTTTTTTTGTTTTTTTTTTTGCAGAACTTCAACCACTTATGAGATCGCTCGATCAGTGACAAAAGCGAATTCTTGCTAACCGCGCAATTGTTGTGTATATATATATATATATATATATATATATATATATATATATATATATGTATATATATATATATATATATATAACGAGCCTGGAGTAAAAGGATTTCTACGGTCGGTCTGTGCCCCATTGGGGACAATTACAAAACACTGCACTCACACTGGACCCCAATAGATGTAGGCGCTCGGCCAGTTTTGGCGTACAATGGCGGATGCCAGTTGGCACAGTTTGTATAAAAATATAGCAAAAATTTATATATTTTTTTTTGGGGGGGGGCTGTATGTGTCCATATAGGCGACACCTACAGAGCACGGCTATGGTCTATAGTGCGGGGCTCACCTGTCGCTCATGTGCCGCCAACGCCAATTTTGTAGCATTAATAAGAATCAGACAGTAATCGGCGGGTCAGTACATTGCCATGGCTCTGCCGCACTGTGCCACCATAGTCTGGGCACAAGTCTGGTCTCCAGCACAGGAGCTCCTCACAGGAGTGCAGCAGAAGAAGCTGCCACAAGTTGCCATCTGATGCCCACCATTATGACTGCTCAGCATACCCACAGGTTGCCATCAGATGCCCACCATCATGACTGCTCAGCATACCCACAGGATGCCATCAGATGCCCACCATCATGACTGCTCAGCATACCCACAGGATGCCATCAGATGCCCACCATCATGACTGCTCAGCATACCCACATGTTGCCATCAGATGCCCACCTTCATGACTGCTCAGCATACCCACAGGATGCCATCAGATGCCCATCATCATGACTGCTCAGCATACCCATAGGTTGCCATCAAATGCCCACCATCATGACTGCTCAGCATACCCACAGGATGCCATCAGATCATCAGATGCCCATCATCATGACTGTTCCGCATACCCACTGGTTGCCATCTGATGCCCATCATGACTGCTCCGCATACCCACAGGTTGCCATCTGATGCCCACCATCATGACTGCTCAGCATACCCACAGGTTGCCATCTGATGCCCACCATCATGCCTGCTCAGCATACCCACAGGTCCCATCTGATGCCCTCCATCATGACTGCTCAGCATACCCACAGGTTGCCATCTGATGCCCACCATCATGACTGCTCAGCATACCCACAGGTTGCCATCTGATGCCCACCATCATGCCTGCTCAGCATACCCACAGGTTGCCATCTGATGCCCACCATCATGACTGCTCAGCATACCCACAGGTCCCATCTGATGCCCCCCATCATGACTGCTCAGCATACCCACAGGTTGCCATCTGATGCCCACCATCATGCCTGCTCAGCATACCCACAGGTCCCATCTGATGCCCCCCCATCATGACTGCTCAGCATACCCACAGGTTGCCATCTGATGCCCACCATCATGACTGCTCAGCATACCCACAGGTTGCCATCTGATGCCCCCCATCATGCCTGCTCAGCATACCCACGGGTCCCATCTGATGCCCCCCATCATGACTGCTCAGCATACCCACAGGTTGCCATCTGATGCCCACCATCATGACTGCTCAGCATACCCACAGGTCCCATCTGATGCCCCCCATCATGACTGTTCAGCATACCCACAGGTTGCCATCTCATGCCCACCATCATGACTGCTCAGCATACCCACAGGTTGCCATCTGATGCCCCCCCATCATGCCTGCTCAGCATACCCACAGGTCCCATCTGATGCCCACCATCATGACTGCTCAGCATACCCACAGGTTGCCATCTGATGCCCACCATCATGACTGCTCAGCATACCCACAGGTTGCCATCTGATGCCCACCATCATGACTGCTCAGCATACCCACAGGTTGCCATCTGATGCCCCCCATCATGCCTGCTCAGCATACCCACAGGTTGCCATCTGATGCCCCCCATCATGCCTGCTCAGCATACCCACAGGTCCCATCTGATGCCCCCCATCATGTCTGCTCAGCATACTCACAGGTTGCCATCTGATGCCCACCATCATGACTGCTCAGCATACCCACAGGTTGCCATCTGATGCCCCCCATCATGCCTGCTCAGCATACCCACAGGTTGCCATCTGATGCCCACCATCATGACTGCTCAGCATACCCACAGGTTGCCATCTGATGCCCACCATCATGACTGCTCAGCATACCCACAGGTGCCATCTGATACCCCCCATCATGACTGCTCAGCATACCCACAGGTTGCCATCTGATGCCCACCATCATGACTGCTCAGCATACCCACAGGTGCCATCTGATGCCCCCCATCATGACTGCTCAGCATACCCACAGGTGCCATCTGATGCCCACCATCATGACTGCTCAGCATACCCACAGGTGCCATCTGATGCCCCCCATCATGACTGCTCAGCATACCCACAGGTCCCATCTGATGCCCCCCATCATGACTGCTCAGCATACCCACAGGTTGCCATCTGATGCCCCCCATCATGCCTGCTCAGCATACCCACAGGTCCCATCTGATGCCCCCATCATGACTGCTCAGCATACCCACAGGTGCCATCTGATGCCCCCCATCATGACTGCTCAGCATACCCACAGGTGCCATCTGATGCCCACCATCATGACTGCTCAGCATACCCACAGGTGCCATCTGATGCCCACCATCATGACTGCTCAGCATACGCACAAGTCCCATCTGCAGCAAGGTTACAGCTCTGCAGGCCGATGCATGCCCCCGGGCTGCACACTGTGCCATGCTGCACGCATTCTGAGCTCCACATCTGCAGCCATGCAGTGCAGCCCAGGAGGGGAGCTCGCTGCCAGCCCGCCCCGTGCACCCAGCAGCCCCCCGGACAGGGGCCGGCACTTACTCCTCAGGGGGGGCTTCCTCGCTCATCTTGTCCCGATCACCGTCGTCTTGTACCCGCCTCGGGGGGCTCCGAGCTGCTCATCTTTCCCAGGCGGTGTATGACTCGCTATCCCCCGGCTTGTGCAGTAGTGCTCCTTTCTCCCGTGTACGAGCAGCGGCGGCGGCGTGTACCTCCCGGGGACTGGCTTATTATAAGCAGGCGGCTGCTGCGCCCCGCCCGTGTGGCTGCTGGTGGTGGCCCCGTCCGAGCCCCATCTCCTGTTACTCCATGTTGGCTCCGGGTCTGCAGTCACTATGTACTGTGTGTGTGTGAGCGCCTCTCACCCGCCGCAGGGACGAGGAGGAGAGAGGGAGACGGAGAGGAAGTGGGGCGGAAGCGATGACGTCACCCTCCCCAGCAACAAGCAGCTGCGAGGACACGGGGAGGAGGGAAGAGCGCAGACACCGCACGGGGGGAGGGAGAGGGGAGAGCAGGGGGAAAGGGCCTAGGAGGGAGAGGAGGGGAAAGGGCTGGGGGGAGAGCAGGGGGAAAGGGCCTAGGAGGGAGAGGAGGGGAAAGGGCTGGGGGGAGAGCAGGGGGAAAGGGCCTAGGAGGGAGAGGAGGGGAAAAGGGCTGGGGGAGAGCAGGGGGAAAGGGCCTAGGAGGGAGAGGAGGGGAAAGGGCTGGGGGGAGAGCAGGGGGAAAGGGCCTAGGAGGGAGAGGAGGGGAAAAGGGCTGTGGGGAGACAGGGCCTGGGGGGGGACAGAGGAATAGGGCTGGGGAGAGAAGGGGGACAGGGCCTAGGAGAGAAGGGGGACAGGGCCTCGGAGGGAGAGGAGGGGAAAAGGGCTGGGGAGAGCAGGGGGAAAGAGCCTTGGAGGGAGAAGAGGGGAAAAAGGCTGGGGGGAGAGCAGGGGGAAAGGGCTGGGGATAGAGGGGACAGCAGGGGGAAAGGGCCTAGGAGGGAGAAGAGGGGAAAAGGGCTGGGGGGAGAGCAGGGGGAAAGGGCTGGGGAGAGCAGGGGGAAAGGGCTGGGGAGAGCAGGGGAAAAGGGCTGGGAGAGAGGGGAGAGCAGGGGGACAGGGCCTAGGAAGAGAGGGGGACAGGGCCTAAGGGAGAGAGGGGGAAAGGGCTGGAGAGAGAAGGGGGACAGGGCCTAGGAGAGCAGGGGGACAGGGCCTAGGGGAGAGAAGGGGGACAGGGCCTGGGGGGGGCAGAGGAATAGGGCTGGGGGGAGAAGGGGGACAGGGCCTAGGAGAGAATGGGGACGGCCTAGGAGGGAGAGGAGGGGAAAAGGGCTGGGGGGAAAGGGATGGGGAGAGAGGGGAGAGCAGGGGGACAGGGCCTAGGAGAGAGGGGAACAGGGCCTAGGGGAGAGAGGGGGAAAGGGCTGGAGAGAGAAGGGGGACAGGGCCTAGGGGAGAGAAGGAGGACAGGGCCTGGGGGGGGAGCAGAGGGATAGGGCTGAGGAGAGAAGGGGGACAGGGCCTAGGATAGAGGGGAGAGAAGGGGGACAGGGCCTAGGAGAGAGGGGACAGAGCCTACGGGAGAGCAGGGGGACAGGGCCTAGGAGAGAGAGGGTAGAGCAGGGGGACAGGGCAGGGGAGAGAAGGGGGATAGGGCCTGGGGGGGCGGAGCAGGGGAGAAGGGCTGGGGAGAAAAGGGGGACAGGGCCTAGGAGAGAGAGGGTAGAGCAGGGGGACAGGGCAGGGGAGAGAAGGGGGGCAGGGCCTGGGGGGGGGCGGAGCAGGGCTGGGGAGAAAAGGGGGACAGGGCCTAGGAGAGAGAGGGTAGAGCAGGGGGACAGGACTGAGGAGAGAAGGGGGCAGGGCTGGGGAGAGAAGGAGGACAGGGCCGAGGGGAGAGCAGGGGGAAAGGGCGTAGGAGAGAGGAGGGAGAGTAGGGGGACAGGGCCTAGGAGAGCAGGGGGACAGGGCCTGGGGGGGGGGCGGAGCAGGGGAGAAGGGCTGGGGAGAAAAGGGGGACAGGGCCTAGGAGAGAGAGGGTAGAGCAGGTGGACAGGGCAGGGGAGAGAAGGGGGACAGGGCCTGGGGGGCGGAGCAGGGGAGAAGGGCTGGGGAGAAAAGGGGGACAGGGCCTAGGAGAGAAGGGGGACAGGGCGTAGGAGAGATGGGAGAGCAGGGGGACAGGGCCTACGAGAGAGGGGGGAGAGCTGGGGAGAGAAGGAGGATAGGGCCTAGGAGAGAGGGGAGTGCAGGGGGACAGGACTGAGGAGAGAAGGGGGCAGGGCTGGGGAGAGAAGGAGGACAGGGCCGAGGGGAGAGCAGGGGGAAAGGGCGTAGGAGAGAGGAGGGAGAGTAGGGGGACAGGGCCTAGGAGAGCAGGGGGAAAGGGCTGGGGAGAGGAGGACAGGACCTGGGAGAGAGTGGGGAGAGCAGGGGGAAAGAGCTGGGGAGAGAAGGAGGACAGAGCCTAGGAGAGGGGGGACAGAGCGTAGGGGTGAGCAGGGGGAAAGAGCTGGGGAGAGGAGGACAGGGCCTAGGAGAGAGTAGGGGAGAGCAGGGGAGAGAAGGAGGACAGGGCCTAGGAGAAAGGGGTGAGTAGGGGGATAGAGCCTAGGGGAGAGCAGGGGGAAAGAGCTGGAGAGAGCAGGGGCACAGCCTAGGACAGATGGGACAGGGATGGGGAGAGGAGAGAGCAGGGGGATATGGCTGGGGAGAACAGGTGAATAGGAGAGGAGAGAGCAGGGGACAGGGCCGGGAGAGGAGAGAGCAGGGGGATGTGGCTGGAGAGAGCGGGGACAGGGCCGGGAAAGGGTGAGCTGGGGGACAAAACCGGAGAAAGGTGATAGTGGGGGAACAGGACTGGAGAAATGGGAGAGTAGGAGAAAGGGAGAGAAGGGAACCTGGGCTGGAAATAGGGGGACAGGGAGCGGGCCTAGGAGAGGAGAGAAAGGGAGAGCATACAGGAGAAGATGGGAGAGCAGGTGTACACGGCAATGGAGAGGGGAGAGTATGGGTGCAGGAGAAGATGGAGAGCAGTGGTACAGGGCCACGGAAATAGAGAAGGGAGAGAAAAGGTACAAGGCTGAGGAAAGGGGAGAGAGCAGGGGTACGGGGCTGAGAAAAGAGGGGACAGAGCATGAGTACAGGACCAGTGAGAGAGGTGGTAATGAGCCAGGGATAATAGGGGTACACCATCGCACCAGCTATTGTTTTGTAAACATTGCACAAATATTTAACATAATATTGGCACATCATTTTTAAAAATTGCACCCTTTCCATCATGCAATCCCTTTTTCCTGTAAGCAATGCCTTCTTGTCAAATTGAATGCAAACAGTGTCTAAAATTTGTGCAGTGAGGCAGGTACAGCAGGAACCATACACAGAATGGGTGCTTTTTGCTCTTTATACACCACCCTACTAATCGGTGTGCACACACAGCAGAAATCTGAGTATCAGCTTTGGATTATTGTTCAAATCATCATTCATTTTCCAGCTTGGAAATACAGTTATCTGAGCGTGAAGTTACGGTGAATGGAATCTGTCATGTTTAGTAACCTGACCTGCAGCTATAGGGTTAATCTGCACGTGAATAACATTACAATGTTGTCCGACTACTGAAAGTGGAAGAAAATGACCTTTTTTCCTGCTGGGCCGGCTTTCAGTCACCGAGGTGTGCCTAGAGCCGATCCAGTCCCAGCTCATGCCCCAGCACTGGATTTTAATTGGCAGCTTTCTCTGCAGTGCATCATTCCAGAGTGAGCTGTCAGTCAATGTGCCATGGCGTGGATACAGCCACCACTTACTGTGTACTGAGAAGTGACTGTAGCGGTACCAGGTACAACTCTATGACTGAAAGACAGTGGCTCCCAGGGGAATAAAGTTAATTTTCTCCCTTTAGCCGCGATTTTAGTAAGTCAGCGGACAGCGTTGTAATTTTATTGACCTGGAGATTAAACCTGTATCTGCAGGCGTTAGGGGACATGACAGGTTGCCTTTAAGATCTGACAAAATTGCCGCAGATTTTATCTAAAGATTTGCACTCGTAGCAGAAAAGTTTGGAGAAATTAAGAGTTCATCACATTGTGAAATCTGTGCAAATATCCTGACCGGTCCCAAGAATGCACCTCTGGAACGCCAATGGTGGACGCTCTTGTGTACCACCGCTCCGTCACTCTATAAGGGACTGCCAAAGAGGCATCGCTTGGCTGTGTCTGGCAGTCCCATAAAATATATATGGAGTGGTGGCGCGTGCACCAGGGCTGTGGAGTCAGAGCCCATTTTGGTGGAGTCGGTGTCATGGAAGGTTTGGCTTACCGACTCCACAACCCTGGCGTGCACGGCCACTTTTCCATTCTGCGGAGGCCCATTCTGTGGATAGGTGGTAACTATAAATGTTAGGAATACCTTCAGGAGTTATGGAGCAGTCCTGTAGAGGGAGCTGTATATTACATCTCTGTACAACCAAGACCTTGCATGGTGCTATAATACGGCCCTGTGCCTGAGCCCTAAAGGGTGGTATTATTAGCTGATTATACAAATACAGGACACACAATGGACGGACAATCCTCCATTGGGACGGAGAGCCATAATGTTCTTCTTATACTTGGCACAAAGGATCAGACTATAAAGTCAGAGTACATTGTATAAACAATGGCAGGGCCGCTTCATTCAGCAATTCCTGCTTTTAATTAAGTGTTCCCTCCTAATTATATGGCTGAGAAATGTCCACATGTGTTGATGCAGCATTTGCAGACTATTTCCATGTATGAACTTCCAGTGTATGTTTCTATGTCCTAACCACCAAGAAATCTTACAGTTTTGTGAACAGAATATATAAATCTGCATCATTTACTGGCCCCAGAGGCATCAAATAAAGAAGTGATGGTGTAATTAATAATAATCTGTTGCTGATTAATGCAAGAAATGGCAGGTCCTCTTCAAGCCATGTAAAGTCCTGCGTGAATGAAGTGTTAGTTCACATGAGTGACGCTGACCACTGATGTATTCACTTCTGTGGGACTGACGGAGAGACAGGACAGTTCTCTGGGATCAGGCATGTGTACTCCTCCTTTCACACAGGATACACTAGGCCCCCTCTGATCATACTTGTATATGTCCATGGATAGGTATTAAATGGTGTTCGTGGGATAACTCCTTTAAATTGTTTCAGATCATTATCCCCCTGCCCTTATTTCAGAGCAATGGTCTCCTTCCCCCATCTTGAAGTACATGTATATGGCGGTCACTGCATGGGGCATAGAAGCTGTGCCCTTGTGATTGATATCCACCCTCCATCCCTAACTATCAGGATCAGAGAAAACACTAATGACAATCATTTAACTTTCTGCCACCACAATCAATCTAGATCACAGTCCTTTCAAAGGAAGCGGACATCCATTTTTCACTTACAGCCACAGCTTCGCAGTTGCCAAGGCTGATGGTCAGTATGGGCTGAAGAAAGGTGCCAGAACTGTCCATTACAAGCGAAGGCATTCCTACCTTGGGATTCTACAACTTGTGTTGCAAGAAAATGGCCACATAAGGATTGCTATGAAGGTTGAAGGGCCTGGATGGTCCATTTCACTAGCTTAAGCCATCCTCTTTCTTTGCATCCACTGTAAAGAGACAAGGTTTAGGTTTAGCTATTGAAATGAGCCGTCAGCCAGCCGTCTCCACACATAGCACTGATTGGTCACATGCCGACACAGAATGCGCCCTCCTCTTGTGAACACAAGACAGAAAAGGGTCTGGCTCTTATATCTGGATTTGTAATTTTTTTTTAATTAAAGTATATTATTAAGCTCTTTATCTTGAATTAGCGACGAACACACGGCTCGTACATAGTTTGGTCTTTTCTGTAGTAACATACGAATGCGAAACCTGGGCAATAAGGAAACAAGTCAGAAGTAGAATCGACACATTGAAATGTGGTACTAGAGAAGGATGTTACCAATACCATGGAAGGTAAGAAGAATAAACATCAATTTTGGAGCAAATCAATGTCACTCGAAGCAAGGATCACTAAGTTATGACTTGCCTACTTTGGACACATCATACGAAGAGAGCAATCACTGGAGAAGGTCATCATGGTGCGAAGAATAGAAGGAACAAGGCGAAGAGGAAGACCAGCAACTCAATGGCTTGATATTATCAAGATAACGGTGGACCAACCCTGGTGGACCTAACAAGGCTTGCACAAGATCAATCTTCCTACGGATTGTTGGTCCATCAATTTGTCATGGCTCCAGTTTGAGCCAAAGACCATTCTTTTTTTTTTTTGTATATTTAAAACACATTTAAAGATTTTTGTGGAGTTGGAAAACCTGTTAAAATCTAAAATTGTCTGAGTCCTTAGGGCTCCTGGGCATAATTTCTAAAATGACGAGAAGATGAGTTAATAGCTGCGATTAACATTTATTAGTTATGTTTATTCACCAGAGTAGTCTTTATGGACGGAGACCTGTTTAATGAGGAATCGTATGAATCACATTCTGATTAATAAAGGGGTTCTCCAGGAATGTATAAATAGCGCCCGGACTTCCTGATAAATTCTACAGTAAAATTACTAAATGACTTCCTGAGACTTCATCTCAGACTTGTGGAGATTCGGCTCACTGGGACTGAGCGCCACTTCTGCTATTTCCGGCAAGTTGACCCAGTCAAGTCTTCAGACGCCAAGAAATGCAGCTCCAAAGAAAAAATAATTATTTCTAGATGTTACAAACCTCAACAAAAACTGTCTAATTTGGAAAAAAGGTGGAAACATCAAATGCAAATGAGCATTATTGTAATAAATGAGAACTATAGAACTGCAGAAACTGCAGTTATTTTTAACAATGAGGCTGTACAGAACTTTATATTGTTGGCAGAGGTGAGTGGTCTCTTCTAGCCGCCATCTACTTCTTACCTGGACGCTGGACTGTAGTGGGGCAAATCATTCTGCTCATCTCTAATTGATGGCCTATCCATTGTGGAATTATTGTGGAATTACACAGCTCCATAATCTGCAAAGTGGCCAGATTGGGTACTGCACATTAACCCTGATCAAATGACTGCTGTCACTGTACAGTTAACTGAGCTGTGTAGTTCTGCTCCAGAATTGAGCACATATGTCCAGCATTGCAGTAGCTGATTGACAGGGGTGCTGATTTCGCTCCCCCACTGATCTGATATTGATGACATCCTAGGAGCTCATTCAGATATCAATTTTCTGCATATGCGTGCACTGTATATATATAGGCAATTAGCAAGACAACCACTATAAAGGAGTGGTTCTGCAGGGGGTGACCACAGACCATTTCTCTGTTCTCATCCTTTTTGGCTGTTGTTTTGGTCTCTCTTGCCTTTTTTCATTGCTTTCACCCCAAGAGTTACTGTACACTAGCATGCGGAGGTGTCTACAACCCACAGAAGTTGCTCAGGTACTGCATCTCATCCAGGATGGGACATCAATGTGAGCTGTGGAAACAAGTGTAGCTGTGTCTGTCAGCCCAGTGTCTGCAGTGTTCTCCAACTCAGGTCCTCAAGAGCCACCAACAGGCCATGTTTTCAAGATTTCCTTAGTATGGCCCAGGTGATAATTGCATCACCTTCACAGGCAGGAATTTCATCACCTGTGCAATACTAAGGAAATCCTGAAAACATGACCTGTTGGTGGCTCTTGAGGACTGGAGTTGGGGAACACTTGTCTAGAACATGGAGCAGATTCCTGGAGACAAGCCAGAACACCAGGAGACATGGAGAGGGCCATAGGAGAGCAACAACCCTGCAGCAGGACCACCACCTCCTCCTTTGCGCAAGGAGCAACAGGTGGAGCAGTGCCAGAGCCAGGCAAAATGACCTCCAGCAGGCCTCTAACATCCGTGTGTGCTTAAACTGACAGAAATGGTCTCCATGAGGGCGACGTACACAAGTGGGTGTTGTGCTTACAGCACAGCATTTACCAGAAAACACCAAGATTGGCAAATTCAACATTAGTTGAAGGCATTAATGCTATGGACTGGCCTGCCCATGCCCCAGACCTGAGTCAAATCGAGCACATCTGGAACATGTCTCGTTCATGCACCGCATACTGTACAGGAGTTGACTGAGGCTTAATCCAGGTCTGGGAGGAGATCCCTCAGGAGAACATCCGCCACCTCATCAGGAGCATGCCCAGGCGTTGTAGGGAGGTCATACAGGCACGTGGAGGCCACACACACTACTAAGCATCAATTCCTTATCGCATTTCCACTGAAATTAGATCAGCCTGTGATTTAATTTTCCACTTTGATTTTGAGTATCATTCCAAATCCAGACCTCCACGGGATATTTATTTTGTGTTGCATTGATCATTTTTATGTTTTGTTGTCCTCAACGCATTCCACTATGTGTTTCATTCAGGATGTGGTATTTTAGTGTTTCCTTTATTTTTTTGAGCAGTGTATATATAGGTGGTTATACAGGTGCTTCTCACAAAATTAGAATATCATCAAAAAGTTATTAGTTCTTCAATACAAAAAGTAAAACTCATATATTATATAGAGCCATTGCAGAGTGATCTATTTCAAGTGTTTATTTCTGTTAATGTTGATGATTGTGGCTTACAGCCAATGAAAACCCAAAAGTCATTATATCAGTAAATTAGAATATTATATAACAACAGCTTAAAAAATGATTTAAAAAAACCGAAATATTGGCCTACTGAAATGTATGTTCAGTAAATGCACTCAGAGCTTCTTTTGCATCAATTGCTACATCAGTGTGGGGTGGCAACAAAGCAGCACAAGGGTTCCGAAGCGACCCGGATTCAGCGATCCTGCAAGCTTCTGAGCAGCACTTACCAGCGTACGCTCCTTGTTGAGGAAACCAGCCACTGCAGAGATGGCCAGTAGCGTGAGCTATTCGTTGTAAACTGAAAACAGGATTCCTTTGCAAATTTGCTTGTTTTTACAATTTTAACCATTTATGAGCATGAAAGTAACCCTTTGAGAGGGTTAGTCTACATAAAACTATCCTCAAAATAGGTCACGACTGTGATCATGAGGGTCCATCTGTTGGAACAATGGTCCTGTGTTCCTAGGGTGAATTGAGTGGTACTAGACAAGGTCGACTACCATTCACTATCTATGGGAGTGCAGGTCTCACATGCACATTACCTTCCCATAATAGTGTAAGGAGCAATGGTCAGACATGTGCATAACCACTATATTAACACAGAGGTAACAAGACTCCCATTTTCATGATTGGTGGGGGTCCTAGTGCACAGACTCCCACGGATCAAACATTTATCACCTGCACTGTGGATAGGTGATGCCCGTTGGTCGGGTCCCAGTTGTCAGACCTCGCTCATAACACATTTTTGACATAATCTATGGATATTCCATGAATTTTTGGCACTACTAATTAACAATAAAAATACCCCACAATTTCTTTAAAGGGGTGTTCTCAAGTTTAAAGGTTATCCCCTATCCACGGGATAGGGTATTAGTTTCCAATTGCTGACTGACTGCCGTGACACCCATCATTCCCGAGAAACCAATCCGAGAACTCTGGAGCGGAGACCAATCATGCCCACTACCACTCCATCCATTCCTAATGGTAGTGCCGGAGATTGCCACGTACCTGTCTAGAGTGAATAGACAGGTAGTGCACATGCTCGACCTCCGCTCTATTCTGCTGGAGCTCTTCACAACCCCAGTTCTTATGATCGGTGGGGACCACGGCTGTCGGACCCCAGTGATTGGAAAGTTGTTCCCTCTCCCGTGGATACTTTTTAAACTTCAGAACACTCCGTTAAACTATTACTTTTTCTGCTTATGACCTTTTTCAGGCAAATGGACTTATTATTAAGCAGGATTCATCAGTATTCTTCCAGAGTTTGATCAGTATTTACACACATTGCTTTTATTTCCTGTTGGCCAAAGATCCATTTGTCTAATGATGCAATTAATCCAAATACTGATGGAATGCGGACATTTCTGTAGTTTACGCAGTCTCCATAGACCTTAATGGGCAAATTCTATCCAGAAAACAGATGAAAGTAGCGCATGCTGCATTTTTACAAAATGGAAATAAAAAAATAACTGCATAAAACCCTAATGGTTTACACATTTACATTAGCACCATATTTTTTCTTGCCAAAAAAACAACAACAAACAGATGACATACGGAATATAAACCTGCCTGCTCATCTGTAAGAGGCCCATGATTGGGAAAAGATGGTTCCCAGTGAACTTCTTTCTTGGGAGAAATGCACTGTGTAGCATACACACTGCTTCCTTTATTTCACCCTCAAAAAGAGATGATAACTCCTTTACTGAGGACAACATGGAGCCTGCGAGTACATAATTTGTAAATTATGTGAGCGCCCCCTACTGCATTACAATGGCTATCACAACTCCATAACTAGCAAATCAAGCAACACATTGTGTGCATATATATATATATATATATATATATATATATATATATATATAATATATAAAGCCGAATGTGTGTATGTGTGTGTGTATGTATGTATGTATGTATGTCCGGGATTGGCATCTGAACCGTCGCAGCTACAGCCACAAAATTTTGCACAGTCACACGTCTGGACCCCGAAAGCGTCAAAGCTATGTTGTGAGGTGAAATTTTAACCCCGCGCTTTCCAATTCACCAAACAATTTTGCCCCTATCTACATAATGGGGAAAAAATGAACGGAAAAGTGTTGGAGGCAAATTAACAGCTGCCAGATGTGAACAAGGGGGACTTAAAGAATGAGAGCGATGGCGCCAAAGAGTATATACTGTACAGTTGCTAAGGTGGGGCCCCGACATGGGATAATCACCACACCACCACGGGGATATGAACACACACAAAATGCGCCACACACTACCACGTGCTCGAACACATATACCACCCTCAGCACACATTTCACCACACATACACCAACCTCGCCACATAAAAGTCGAAACACAAAAGTCGCTGCTCAAAACTCGCCACGCGCAAAACTCTCCACATGCAAAACTCGCCACACGTGCAAAACTCACCTCATGGAAAACTCGCCACACGCAAAACTTGCACACGTGGAAAAATTGCCACATGCACAAAAGTTGCAACACATGCAAAAGTTGCCTCACACAAAACTTGCACATACTCAAAAGGCACCACACATAAAACTCGCCACGCGCAAAACTCGCCATGCGCAAAACTTGCTGCACACAACTTGCTACACTAACCTGTCACATGCAACTCGACACACAAAATGTTGCTACACGCATGTCGCCACACAAAACTCATCTCACAAAAGTCGCTACATGCATGTCGCCACACGCAACTCAACACACACAACTTGACACACGAAACTCGCCCTAAAACACACACAAGTCTGGTATTATCCTTCAAAAATAAAAATCTGATTAATAAGCAGACAAACTACATGAGCAACAAATGTACCATGTAGGAATCCAGCAGCTGTCAGTCACATGACCAGTCTATTATGTGTATGTGTGAGCTAATATATACTGCCAGGGGGAGGGCTTCCTGTTGGGTGGGGATTTATCAGGCTGCCAATTTAGCTTACAAGTACTGAGGTAAAAATACTGAGCAAATAACGTGTGAACGAGGTCTAATACAGGAGGAGATGACATACAGATATATACTATATACAGGAGGAGATGACACACAGGTATATACTATTTACAGGGGAGATGACACACAGGTATATACTATATACAGGAGGAGATGACACACAGATATATACTATATACAGGAGAGATGACACACAGGTATATACTATATAGAGGAGGAGATGACATACAGGTACATACTACATACAGAAGGAGATGACACACAGGTATATACTATATACAGGAGCAGATTACCTACAGGTATATAGTATATACAGGAGGAGATGACATACAGGTATATGCTATGTATAGGAGGAGATGACATACAGGTATATACTATATACAGGAGGAGATGACACACAAATATATACTATATATAGGTGAGATGACACACAGGTATATACTATATACAGGAGGAGATTACATACAGGTATATACTATATATAGGAGGAGATGACATACAGGTATATACTATATACAGGGGAGATGACACACAGCAGGTATATACTATATACAGGGGAGATGACATACAGGTATATACTATATACAGGAGATGACATACAGGTGTATACTATATATAAGGGAGATGACAAACATGTATATACTGAGGTGAAAATGAGAGGTGTGAGGTGAAAATGAAAAGGTGTGAGTGCAAAATGAGAGGAGTGAGGGAAAATAGTGGAGTGATCAGAAAATGACAGATGTGAGGTCGAAATGACAAGTGTTAGGGGGGAATGAGAGGAGTGAGGGGGAAAATAAGAGGAGTGAGGGGGAAAATGAGAGGTGTGAGGGAGAAAATGAGAGATGTGAGGGGGAAAATGAAAGATGTGATGGGGAAAATGAGAGGCGTGATGGGAAAATAAGAGAAGTGAGGTGCTATAACTAACCACAGATATTTACTATGCCCAGGCAACGCCGGGCTCTTCAGCTAGCTTAGATTTACAATCTCCATGCTTTTCTCATGGTCAACTTTATGTGGCCTGTTCAAGAGTTGGAACAGCCAAAAATCTGTTTGTCTTTGCACCTGAAGGAAAAACTAAGAATGTCGTTTATCAAAAGGCTCTCGAATAAGTAGTAGAAGATTACTTCACATTACTTGGCCAATTTAGTTAAATCTGTGTGGAATATCTCTGGTGTTGAAATATATGTTGTAAAATGCTTCTATTAGCTTAGTTTTTGCCTTTTAATAATTACATTTCTATCTATATGTTTTGTGGTTTTTTTGTGCAGAATAAATTTTTGTTAACACATTCTATTTTGCTAACAGCAGTTATTACCCCGGGCGAAGCCGGGTAGTACAGCTAGTATATACACTCACTGGCCACTTTATTAGGTACACCTGTCCAACTTCTTGTTAACACTTAATTTCTAATCAGCCAATCACATGGCGGCAACTCAGTGCATTTAGGCATGTAGACATGGTCAAGACAATCTCCTGCAGTTCAAACCGAGCATCAGTATGGGGAAGAAAGGTGATTTGAGTGCCTTTGAACGTGGCATGGTTGTTGGTGCCAGAAGGGCTGGTCTGAGTATTTCAGAAACTGCTGATCTACTGGGATTTTCACGCACAACCATCTCTAGGGTTTACAGAGAATGGTCCGAAAAAGAAAAAAAATCCAGTGAGCGGCAGTTCTGTGGGCGGAAATGCCTTGCTGATGCCAGAGGTCAGAGGAGAATGGGCAGACTGGTTCGAGCTGATAGAAAGGCAACAGTGACTCAAATCGCCACCCGTTACAACCAAGGTAGGCCTAAGAGCATCTCTGAATGCACAGTGCGTCGAACTTTGAGGCAGATGGGCTACAGCAGCAGAAGACCACACCGGGTACCACTCCTTTCAGCTAAGAACAGGAAACTGAGGCTACAATTTGCACAAGCTCATCGAAATTGGACAGTAGAAGATTGGAAAAACGTTGCTTGGTCTGATGAGTCTCGATTTCTGCTGCGACATTCGGATGGTAGGGTCAGAATTTGGCGTAAACAACATGAAATCTTTGGGATGTGGTGGAACGGGAGATTCGCATCAGGGATGTGCAGCCGACAAATCTGCGGCAACTGTGTGATGCCATCATGTCAATATGGACCAAAATCTCTGAGGAATGCTTCCAGCACCTTGTTGAATCTATGCCACGAAGAATTGAGGCAGTTCTGAAGGCAAAAGGGGTCCAACCCGTTACTAGCATGGTGTACCTAATAAAGTGGCCAGTGAGTGTATATATATGTATATATATATGTATAAGAAATAGGAAAAAAGAAAGAAAAGAAAAACTGAAGGAATTTTGCAACTTGTGTATGATTTGCATCAAATCGAAAGCGTACACGGATGACTGTGAGTTTGATTCAAGTAGTAGTGGGTCAGAGATGTTACAGATTTGGGACATATTTGCAGACATTAGACAGCCAAAAGTATGAGAAAGTTGAAGACAAGAAAAACTATTTTAAAATTTAACTTGTGAATATTCAATGACTGTCCCAGTGACAAACATTTATGTCATATCCACAGGATGTCCCATGTCCTATAGCCATTAACTGATAAATAGGATTCGACCTTGATCAATTGCATTTGTATTTGGTCACTGCAAGATGGAATAAGGTGCAATGAAAATGTCATATCTATCCAAAAATGGCAGCAATAAACTTGTTGGCTTGCCCTGCAAAACAAAAAAGGAACTCTCACACAGCTGCACCTACCAAAATTGAAAATGTTAGTGATCAGGGAAAATGGCATACAATATATATACAGTACAGACCAAAAGTTTGGACACACCTTCTCGTGTAAAGATTTTTCAGCATTTTCATGACTATGAAAATTGTACATTCACTCTGAAGGCATCAAAACTATGAATTAACACATGTGGAATTATATACTTAACAAAAAAGTATGAAACAACTAAAATGATGTCTTATATTCTAGGTTCTTCAAAGTAGCCACCTTTTGCTTTGATGACTGCTTTGCACACTCTTGGCATTCTCTTGATGAGCTTCAAGAGGTAGTCACTGGGAATGGTTTTTACTTCACAGGTGTGCTCTATCAGGTTTAATAAGTGGGATTTCTTGCCTTATAAATGGGGTTGGGACCATCAGTTGTGTTGTGCAGAAGTCTGGTGGATACACAGCTGATAGTCCTACTGAATAGACTGTTAGAATTTGTATTATAGCAAGAAAAAAGCAGCTAAGTAAAGAGAAACGAGTGGCATCATAATTTAAGAAATGAAGGTCATTCAGTCTGAAAAATTGGGCAAACTTTGAAAGTGTCCCCAAGTGCAGTAGCAAAAACCATCACATGAGGACCGCCCCAGGAAAGGAAGACCAAGAGTCACCTCTGCTTCTGAGAATAAGTTTATCCCAGTCACCAGCCTCAGAAATCGCAGGTTAACAGCAGCTCAGATTAGAGGCCAGGTCAATGCCACACAGAGTTCTAAGTATCAAAGAGAAAATCAGCTGCACTCAGGTAGTTGAAAGTTATGCAAGATGCGTGGTTTCTTTGTTCATATTTACAAACATCACCAGGTGCTTTTAGAAATACAGTGGTTGCGGGCCATAAGATTCAGATAAGGTTAACGTTTCGACCAGGAATGGTCTTTGTCAAAACCTCACTGCAAAATAAATATAAAATATAAGTGTACTGAACATATATACATGAAAACATAATAAAATGAAAAGTTGAAATCAAAATGACAACAACAATAACTTACGGTCCAAAAATTATAACAGAAATTATATACAGCTGTACAACAGATGGTCTGACACAAAAGAAATCCAAAATGACAATCTGCATATCATCTTATAGGGATCACGTTCCCAAAGGTGCAGGCAAGAGCAAAAACTATTAAGGAGAAACGTATTTGTTTTACACAAAATAGGTATATTCAGGGCAACCAGGTACAGTGATCAAGTCGCTGATGTAATATACTGACCTTATGCCAGAGAGATAAAGGAGAAGAGAGAGCCAAGTCCCCATAGGGCTAGAGGAAAAGAGGGAAAAGGTATAAGAACCAAATAGAACCAGATGCGAGTAAATGGAGGGAAATAAATAAATAAAGCGCCGCAATTACCAGATCCGGTAGAAGTATGGAGAAGCGTGTCCGCCTTGTGGGTGATGTAGTGGCCCATATGTGAGGCAGTTTTGCTTTGCACAGAGTTCTAGCAGCAGACACATCTCTACAACTGTTAAGAGACTTTGTGCAGCAGGCCTTCATGGTAAAATAGCTGCTAGGAAACCACTGCTAAGGACAGGCAACAAGCAGAAGAGACTTGTTTGGGCTAGAGAACACAAGGAATGGACATTAGACCAGTGGAAATCTGTGCTTTGGTCTGATGAGTCCAAATTTGAGATCTTTGGTTCCAACCACCGTGTCTTTGTGCGACGCAGAAAAGGTGAATGAATAGACTACATGCCAGGTTCCCACCATGAAGCATGGAGGAGGAGGTGTGATGGTGTGGGGGTGCTTTGCTGGTGACACTGTTGGGGATTTATTCAAAATTGAAGGCATGCTGAACCAGCATGGCTACCACAGCATCTTGCAGCGGCATGCTATTCCATCCGGTTTGCATTTAGTTGGACCATCATTTATTTTTCAACAGGACAATGACCCCAAACACACCTCCAGGCTGTGTAAGGGCTATTTGACCAAGAAGGAGAGTGATGGGGTGCTACGCCAGATGATCTGGCCTCCACAGTCACCAGACCTGAACCCAATCAAGATGGTTTGGGGTGAGCTGGACCGCAGAGTGAAGGCAAAAGGGCCAACAAGTGCTAAGCATCTCTGGGAACTCCTTCAAGATTATTGGAAGACCATTCCAGGTGACTACCTCTTGAAGCTCATCAGGAGAATGCCAAGAGTGTGCAAAGCGGTCATCAAAGCAAAAGGTGGCTACTTTGAAGAACCTAGAATATAAGACATAATTTCAGTTGTTTCACACTTTTTTGTTAAGTATATAATTCCACATGTGGTAATTCATAGTTTTGAAGCCTTCAGTGTGAATGTACAATTTTCATAGTCATGAAAATACAGAAAAATCTTTAAATGAGAAGGTGTGTCCAAACTTTTGGTCTGTGCTGTATATATATATATTTTTTTACAAAGTTCTGATTTTTGTTTCACCATTAAAATAAGAAGTAAAACTGGGCAAGCAATTGTACTGATGAGAAGAATTATGTAGACTGGTCATTCTTACCACACAATGTAGTCCATGAAAAAAATTCCCAAAAAACAATATCAGAATTGTTTTTTTTTGCAATTTTTTCCATACTTGGATGTTTTTTCACGTTTTCCAGCACACTATATGGATAAATGGATAGTGTCATTGAAAAGTACAACTCATCCTTCAAAAAACAAGCCTTCATATGTCTATGAAAAATAAAAAAATTCTAAAAGACCGGAGTCGGGATCTAGGGGGATTTCCATCCTATATAGTGCTTTGAATACACCAGCTGTTGATACTAAATTACCATATATGAATCAGGGGGAAGGGGGAGCTAGGCATAGACCCTTGACCTGGAGACATAGATGGAGGATTTAAGAGCGGTGCAAAGAGTATCTTCTTGCCTAAATAACCTGGAACAGTTAAAAAAAGTGCACTTAAGGTGGTACCAGTGTCCGGCAGAGTTAGCTCATTTTGGTCCTAACCAATCTCAGGTGTGTTGGGTTGTGGGAAAAGGGGGACACTGGGTCATCTGTGGTGGTCATGTCCGGATATAGCTCAATTTTGGGTAGATATTGGTGATCTAATACTAGAGGTCCTTGGGGTACAGATGGTTTTGGAGTCCAATATGGGAGTCTTACATATTGGCATATATAAAGTACCGGAGGTGTTTAGAGGTTCTTTCTCACATACAGTATTATGATTGCAGCCAGGTTAGCTCTGGCGGCTAGGCGGAGGAGGACAAGTTTGCCATCCATAAAAGAGGTAATTGAGAAAGTTAATATACACTACCAATATGTATTAGCGTTGGCTCATTCCATCTCAGCCAAAAAGAGAATTCAGGGTACATGGGATTCATGGCTGGATAGCCAGAAGTCAGCCACTTTTCACTGAAGATGTAAAACCTTATTTGGCCCTATGAAACTTACATTATTGGGATTATGTCATCATGCTTTAACGCGGGAGTTCCCGTGATGTCACTGTTGGATGGTGAAGAAGTCATGTTTTAGTGAGTATACGTAGAATGTGTACAGGTACCTATTGTACTTTGTTATTGTATGTGTTTATGGATTTCGCTTGACCCTTTGTGTGTTCAAAAATTTTCTGAAAATTGAATTAAAAATTATTGGTTAAAAAGAAAAGTACAACTCATCCTACAAAAAACAAGCCTTCATATGTCTATGTGAACAGAAAAATAAAAAAGTTATGGCAGAAATAAATTGTAGTTTGACTAACCTTAGCGTGAATATGTCTTTAGTGCCGAGAATCTAATTTGATTATGGATATATTATTTGTTTTATTACTGAGCCTATGGCCATACTGCACCTACAGTATGTGTGCATGTATTATATTCTGATCACATCTGTGTTGGAAAACTTTTGTCTTGAGCCTCCGTAAGAGATCTCAAGATGGACACACAATGGACCCTAGTTTAAGTCAAGAGGATTTTCCCATAAGGAAAGCATGCATTTGATTATGAACTGTGAACCCCAAATCAAGTATCAGCCTTACAGAGGCATATAGAAGTTATCACCTCTGATATAAAGGAGGTGAACACAGTGCTTATGGATGCTCCATACATCTACTTACGGACTGCCTACAGTAGTGTGCATAGCCCTCATGCTTTAAAGGGAAACTGTCACTAAATTCAAGCTGCCCGAACCATGAACATGAATCAGAACCTGGCTGCACGACTACACTATGTTCCAAATTATTATGCAAATTACATTTTTATCGGATTTTCCTAAATGGTTGGTGCAAATGACAGTCTAATAAAAGTCATCACCCGTCTAGACCCGTCTAGACATTTGATATGTTTTAAAGAACTGAAAATGTACATTTGTGGAATTTGCAGCATTAGGTGGTCACATTCACTGAACAAAAAAGCTATTTAACGCCAAAACATCCTAACAGGCAAAGTTACATGTTAACATAGGACCCTTCTTTGATATCACCTTCACAATTCTTGCATCCATTGAACTTGTGAGTTTTTGTAGAGTTTCTGCTTGTATTTCTTTGCATGAAGTTGGAATAGCCACCCAGAGCTTCTGTTTTGATGTGAACTGCCTCCCATCCTCATAGATCTTTTGCTTTATGATACTCCAAAGGTTCTCTATAGGGTTGAGTTCAGGGGAAGATGGTGGCCACACCACGAGTTTATCTTCTTTTATGCCCATAGCAGACAATGACTCAGAGGTATTCTTTGCAGCATGAGATGGTGCATTGTCATGCATGAAGATGATTTTGCTCCTGAAGGCACATTTCTGCTTTTTCACACCTTCAGGAACCTTAAAGGGCCCCACCAGCTGTTTCTCCATGATTCCGGCCCAAAACAAGACTTCTCCACCTTCTTGCTGACGTTGCAGCCTTGTTGTTGACATGGTGGCCATCCACCAACCATCCACTACTCCATCCATCTGGACCATCCAGGGTTGCTCAACACTTATCAGTAAACAAGACTGTTTGGAAATTAGTCTTCATGTATGTGTGGGCCCAATACAGGGGCTGACTGGCATTTTTCAGCCTGGGGGGCAATCACAAAGCAGTGGCCCTTCAGTTGCGGTGGCCCTACTTTTCCCTAATAATCTCTGGCCACTGCATAAAAGTAGCAGAGATAACAGGCTTTAAAAACAGACTGGTTCATAGATATGGGAACAGAACGGAGCTTGCTGCATAGATATGGTAGCAGAACCAAGCTTGCTCCAGAGATATGGGAGCAGAACCGAGCTTACTCCAGAGATATGGGAGCAGAACCGAGCTTACTCCAGAGATATAGGAGCAGAACCGAGCTTACTACAGAGATATGGGAGCAGAACCGAGCTTATTCCGGAGATATAGGAGCAGAACCGAGCTTACTACAGAGATATGGGTGCAAAACAGAGCTTACTACAGAAATATGGGAGCAGAACGGAGCTTACTACAGCAGTATGGGAGCAGAACCGAGCTTACTACAGAGATATGGGAGCAGAACGGAGCTTTCTACAGAGATATGGGAGCAGAGCAGAGCTTACTGCAGAGATATGGGAGCAGAGCAGAGCTTACTACAGAGATATGGGAGCAGAGTGGAGCTTACTGCAGAGATATGGGAGCAGAACTGAGCTTACTACAGAGATAATGGAGCAGAACCGAGCTTACTGCAGAGATATGGGAGCAGAACGGAGCTTTCTACAGAGATATGGGAGCAGAGCAGAGCTTACTGCAGAGATATGGGAGCAGAGCAGAGCTTACTACAGAGATATGGGAGCAGAGTGGAGCTTACTGCAGAGATATGGGAGCAGAACTGAGCTTACTACAAAGATAATGGAGCAGAACCGAGCTTACTGCAGAGATATGGGAGCAGAACGGAGCTTACTACAGAGATATGGGAGCAGAACTGAGCTTACTACAGAAATAAGGGAGCAGAACCGAGTTTAATAAGTCTACTACATGGAACCAAGCCTGCTACATAGAAACTGGAGCAGAACCGAGATTATGGCATACATACGGTACCATAATCTAGATTACTACATTGATACAGTACTAGAACCAAGTTTACTGCTTAGATATGGTGCCATAACGGAGCTTACTTACAAACATACATACAATAATACGGCTACACAGTGCCTACTACTATCACCACTACACAGCGAATACATAATATTATAATATCACCATTACCTCTATATGAAACTACATTCTATACAAAGACCAATGACACCACCATACACTCTTTACTATGACTGAATCACATTTAGCTGCTACTAAATAAAAAAAAAAGGTACCTAAAAAGAGCAATATTACAACCTAACAGTAACCGTATATTGGTAGATACCAGTTCCGCAGAACATGTGATTACAGTACAGTTATATATAGTAACTTACACACGACGTTCTTTCTGATTCAGATCGTTCACTTTTCTATCTGGCCCAGACCGACATGACAACTTCTCCAGCCAGGACTCGTCTGCACAGATTACTATAAAGGCACATTTGACTTCTCACATTTCTACCGCCGTCCCCATCTATTCCCAACCTACAAAAACTCCCCACTCTGTGTGCACCTGCAGTGTGGACCACTGACCCCAATATTTAATCAATTGTGTCATTGCTAGGATTACTCCCACCCCCCAAAATTAAAATATCTCACAGAAAGTAGTAATGCCCCTACTGTGCAACGACATGTATGGGCCTTTGAAGGATATAAATATATAAATACAATTGTAAATGCATTAATTAAAAAAAAAACCACAATACTAAGTGCTATTAACATGAACTCTGTATTTACTGTCAGTGTACAGGTAATACAGGGATCACCAGTGACATTATACACAGGAGCTCTGTAAAAAGTGCCAGTGTACAGGTAATACAGTGATCACCACTGCCAGTGACATTATATACAGGAGCTCTGTATACAGTGTATGGTGTCAGTGCACAGGTAATACACTGACTCACCAGTGACGTCTCTAGCTGAAGTCCTTCATCTTTGCTTTTCTCATTCATGCAGCACAGACCGCCATCGCTTCTTCCAGCCAGGACTCGCCTCTGCATAAAAAAAACACAGTTATCTAGAGCACATTCCCCACTTTTTCCCTTTCTTCTACACTACACATCTGAATACAGAGGTCCACCCACAATCAATATATAATTGGTTATTATGCAACCTCATAGATTGCAAGCTTACGAGTCCCCCATCATGTGCAGTCCCCCTTACCTCCCACTTCATGTGCAGCCTCCTTTAACCCCCAAAATTCCATCATGTGCAGCCTCCTTAACCCCCCCAAATTCCATCATGTGCAGCCTCCTTTAATCCCCCCAAATTCCATCATGTGCAGCCTCCTTTAACCCCCCAAATTCCGTCAGGTGCAGCCTCCTTTAACCCCCCAAATTCCATCATGTGCAGCCTCCTTTATCCCCCCAAATTCCATCATGTGCAGCCTCCTTTAACCCCCCAAATTCCGTCATGTGCAGCCTCCTTTAACCCCCCCAAATTCCATCATGTGCAGCCTCCTTTATACCCCCAAATTCCATCATGTGCAGCCTCCTTTAACTCCCCAAATTCCGTCATGTGCAGCCTCCTTTAACCCCCCAAATTCCATCATGTGCAGCCCCTTTTAACCCCCCCAAATTCCATCATGTGAAGCCTCCTTTAACCCCCCAAAATTCCGTCATGTGCAGCCTCCTTTAACCCCCCCAAATTCCATCATGTGCAGCCTCCTTTAACCCCTCCAAATTCCATCATGTGAAGCCTCCTTTAACCCCCCAAAATTCCGTCATGTGCAGCCTCCTTTAACACCCCAAATTCCATCATGTGCAGCCTCCTTTAACCCCCCAAATTCCGTCATGTACAGCCTCCTTTAACCCCCCAAATTCCATCATGTGCAGCCTCCTTTAATCCCCCCAAATTCCACCATGTGCATCCTCCTTTAACCCCCAAAATTCCATCATGTGCAGCCTCCTTTAATCCCCCCAAATTCCACCATGTGCATCCTCCTTTAACCCCCAAAATTCCATCATGTGCAGCCTCCTTTAACCCCCCAAATTCCGTCATGTGCAGCCTCCTTTAACCCCCCAAATTCCAACATGTGCAGCCTCCTTGAACCCCCCAAATTCCATCATGTGCAGCCTCCTTTACCCCCCAAATTCCATCATGTGCAGCCTCCTTTAACCCCCAAATTCCATCATGTGCAGCCTCCTTTAACCCCCCCAAATTCCATCATGTGCAGCCTCCTTTAACTCCCCAAATTCCATCATGTGCAGCCTCCTTTAACCCCCCAAATTCCGTCAGGTGCAGCCTCCTTTAACCCCCCAAATTCCATCATGTGCAGCCTCCTTTACCCCCCAAATTCCATCATGTGCAGCCTCCTTTAACCCCCAAATTCCATCATGTGCAGCCTCCTTTAACCCCCCCAAATTCCATCATGTGCAGCCTCCTTTATCCCCCCAAATTCCATCATGTGCAGCCTCCTTTAACTCCCCAAATTCCATCATGTGCAGCCTCCTTTAACCCCCCAAATTCCGTCAGGTGCAGCCTCCTTTAACCCCCCAAATTCCATCATGTGCAGCCTCCTTTATCCCCCCAAATTCCATCATGTGCAGCCTCCTTTAACCCCCCAAATTCCGTCATGTGCAGCCTCCTTTATCTCCCCAAATTCCGTCATGTGCAGCCTCCTTTAACCCCCCAAATTCCATCATGTGCAGCCCCTTTTAACCCCCCCAAATTCCATCATGTGAAGCCTCCTTTAACCCCCCAAAATTCCGTCATGTGCAGCCTCCTTTAACCCCCCAAATTCCATCATGTGCAGCCTCCTTTAACCCCTCCAAATTCCATCATGTGAAGCCTCCTTTAACCCCCCAAATTCCGTCATGTGCAGCCTCCTTTAACACCCCAAATTCCATCATGTGCAGCCTCCTTTAACCCCCCAAATTCCACCATGTGCATCCTCCTTTAACCCCCAAAATTCCATCATGTGCAGCCTCCTTTCACCCCTCCCCACTTCTTCATTTGCAGTTACCCACCATTTAATTTACAAAAAAAAAAAAAAAAAAAAGGTTTTTTTATACTTACATCACCACTCGCTCCCTTGCAGCGCCTCTCTGCTAGCGTCCTGGCCGGGACATGTCGGCACGTGCGCGATGACGTCATCGCGCACGCCCGACACCTGACCCGGAACGCATAGAGAGATATCATGGAGGGAGCAGGAGCTGTGCAGCCGTCAAGCTGACAGCCGCGCACAAAGCTCCCGGACCCGGCGCGGACGTGTGCGCCGACTGTGACTGCTGCCGGCCGCTTCACAGTGCAGCGGCCGCGTCACAGTGCAGCGCACACGGCCGCGCACAATTTGATGCAGCTTTGCACACAATTTGCAGCTTTACAGCCACCACCAGGCGGCCGGCCCTGATCAGCTGCAGGGGGAGCGGCCCGGGGGGCATTTGCATCTTTGCAACCCGGCCCAGTCCGCCCCTGGCCCAATACAACCATTTCTTCTTGTGAACACTGTATAAGGGTGGCCGAATAGTAGGTTTATGCACCACAGCAAGCCTTTGAAGGAGCCTACACCTTGAGGTTCGAGGGACTCCAGAGGCACCAGCAGCTTCAAATATCTGTTTGCTGCTTTGTAATGGCTTTTTAGCAGCTGCTCTCTTAATCCGATGAACTTTTCCTGGCAGAAATCTTCCTCATTATGCCTTTATCAGCACAAACACATTTGTGCTCAGATACAACCACAAATCTCTTAACAGTACGATGATCACGCTTAAGTTTTCGGGAAATTTCTAATGTTTTCATCCCTTCACCAAGGCATTGCACTATTTGATGCTTTTCAGCAGCAGAGAGATCCTTTTTCTTTCCCATGTTACTTGAAAACTGTGACCTGCTTAATAATGTGGAACATCATTTTTAAGTATTTTTTCTTTAATTAGAATCACCTGGAAAACTAATTATCCCATGTGTTTAAGATTGATTTCAGTGATCCATTGAGCCCTGAGACACAATACCATCCACGAGTTTATTTGAAAAACAAAACAATTAAATCTTTATGACACTTAAATCCAATTTGCATAATAATTTGGAACACAGTGTAAAGTTAGGTATGTTGATCTCTGAACCACTGCAGCTTTTATAGAAAACATAGTTTGGAGAGCCTGCCAGATTCTCCCTGCATCATTCCAGGTGGTTGACAGATCTTTCTAAATGTACACACATTTTTACAAATGAGTCGGGCAGGGAGAAGCCGGTGTTGGGGGAGAACAGCACTAAACTTAAGGAGCTCATCTACTACTTTTATATTGATGGGCTATCCTTAGGATAGGTAATCAATGTTTGATCAATCGGGGACCGGCACCCCCACTGATCAGTTGTTATTGGTGGCCGCGCCGGCTAGAAGTACTTACTCACGGAGCTGGCCGTCTTTTTGTTGTGGCTGCTGCAGGGTACTACGCTTCCGCCTCCTATACAAATCAATAGGAGGCAGATGTGCAGCACCAAGCCCCTTCTGGTGGGTGTGCCGGGTGCCGGACCCCAGTGTCAGGTCTCTGAACATTTTTTACCTATTGTGCATTACTGCCCTTTTCCAACATGGTGTCTTTGGTCTCATGTGCACTTGTCTTCCTGCTATAAAACTCCACCCCAGCCTTCAGTCTGTGCTAGATTATTCTGCTTTGCATCCAGCTCCTGATTACTCCCTGGCCTTGCACCTGCACCTGCTCCTGTGAACCTGTGTTGGAGATCCTGCCACTCTGCTCTGAGTTCCTGCTGCATACACCAGTGTTCAGTAATCCTCCTTCATCTGCTGCTCGTGTTACTTCCATCTGCATTTACTGGACATGTAAGCTGTGCTGCTCTGCAATAACCTGAGACTATTAACCAGGCCTCCCTGGTTGAGCTAAGATATGATTTGAACTGCCTTATAAGCTTATCTATCTGTGTCTGGACTAAGTCAAGGATCTATTCGTGTCAAGTTTCCTCAAGAATAACTGTGCTTCATAGACTTTCTGTTTGTTTGCATCTACCTCTGAAGTATCCTATTGACTGCTAAGCTGCGTTTATTATTTGCACCAAGTGTTGTGGACTTGAGTTTCTCTCTGCACCTGTTTGAATCAACGTGTGATAATATAAACTTTACCACTTATAAAACTGTGTCCTGTAGTTGTCTTGTTCCACGCAAAGAGTCTCCTGAATTATCCCCTATAATTATTACAGGATAATCTAGCCATAAAAAAACAGGAGACTGCTGGAACAATGACTGCAGAGAGCAGATTAGAGCAAGTGTTTTCCATAATTAGATCACTGCAGAAAGATGTGGAAGGTCTGCAAAAGAAGTTTGGAAGCTTTGAACACAATCAACAAGTGTTTAGACAAACTTTTCAGGACTTAAGCAATCGCATGGCAGCCCAGGAAAACAAACTTGCTGGCATAGAGTCTCAGTATGGACGGGCTTTTCAGGACATAAGCACGCAAATAGCTGCACAAGTGACTTTACCCTCTGGGCAACCGCCACCAGCTAGCCCACCTAAGTTGCCCCCATTCAGATTTAATGGTGATCGCGACAAATTTCGTGGCTTTGTGAATCAATGTATGCTATATTTTGATGTGCATGCTGACCGTTTTCCTACTGATAGATCCAAAGTATTGCGTGTAATAATGCTACTGACCTCACAAGCGCTCGCCTGGGCGAATCCGATGATTGAGTCTCGTGACCGACGGTTAAATGACTTGGATGATTTCTTGGCCGCTATGGCATTAATGTTTGATGACCCTAATTGCCGTGCAACCACTAAATCTGCTATGTTGTCTTTACGCCAGGCTAAACGTTCTGTTATTGAGTATGCCACTGAATTCAGGAGATTGGCGGTAGATACCAATTGGGACAGTTATGCACAATTGCCTATTTTTAAAAGGGGTCTGTCTAGTATTGTAAAAGATGAACTAGCTTGTTCTGAGTCACCACAAGAGCTAGAGACATTTATACAGCATTGTGTGCGCATAGACATTCGCCTTACTGAGCGTAGGCAGGAGAAATTTGCTGCATATAACCGTATTTCTAACTTTTCCCTTCCTTCCAAAGAGCCTGCAGGTAAAACATCTCGGGAAGTGGAGGAGGTGCCCATGCAAATTGATTCCGTTCAGAGACGTGAGATCAATGAGCGCCGGGAGCATCGCCTTCGTGAAAGTTTATGTTTCTACTGCGGCCAGTCTGACCACTTCTTGATCAATTGTCCTAAGTGTCCTAGACGGCCTAACAAGGTGCTAGCAGCAATAGGGTAGTATGACAACTGTGATGATGAATCTGACATCTCTGAATGTAGCCTGCCTTTAAACGCTGTATTCCATTCACTTTCTATGACTTCACCCCCCAAGGAGCTGAAGGAAAAGAACTCTCACTGTTCTCTCCCTATTAAGATCCTGTGGTCAGGACAGTGGATTTCCAGTTCAGCTATGATTGACTCTGGTGCAGGTGGCAATTTCATGGATATCGCATTTGCCAAGGAACATGGTATTAAAACTCAGCAAAGAGCCTCTCCAATTACCATGGAAACAGTGGATGGGTCACCTTTAATCTCTGGGCCTGTGGATCAGGAGACCGTACCCCTTGAAATTTTGTTGGAGCCTAATCATCAGGAGCAACTTTCTTTCTTGCTAATTTCTTCTCCTCATTTTACTGTGATTTTAGGCATTCCTTGGTTGCATTCTCAGAACCCAATTATCAACTGGGAGACAAAGGAGATAAACTTTCCAACAAGGAGCAACTCAGCGTTAACAGAAGCTGTCCCTGAGTCCACGGCTACGGAACCACATGTACAGGTATTTTCTTTACCTCCAGCATATAAAGAGTTCTCTGACCTCTGTGACAAGAAGAATGCAGGTCAGCTTCCTCCACACAGGCATTATGACTGTTCCATTGAGTTGCTTCCTGGGGCAGATATTCCTTTTGGTCACGTATACCCTTTGGCGGCACCTGAGCTTCAAGCCTTAAAGGAGTATATTGATGAAAATCTGGCCAAAGGCTTCATACGTCCTTCTTCCTCACCAGCAGGGGCACCCATTTTTTTTGTAAAGAACAAGGATAGGACCCTGAGACCCTGTGTTGACTATCGGGAACTCAATAAGGTAACCGTACAAAACCGTTACCCTTTGCCTCTGATTCCCGAATTACTGAAAAGAGTCTGCCATGCTAAGGTGTTCTCTAAGCTGGATCTTCGTGGGGCTTATAATTTGGTGCGCATTCATCCAGGGGATGAGTGGAAGACAGCATTCAGATGCTGGTATGGACACTTTGAATCTCTTGTGATGCCCTTCGGGCTTTGTAACGCCCCTGCAGCATTTCAACACCTTATTAATGACATCTTCAGAGATTTGTTGGACCAGTTTGTGGTGATCTATTTGGACGATATACTAATCTTTTCTGACTCTCTACAGGAACATGAAGAACATGTCAAAACTGTTTTAAGACGTTTGAAAGAGAACCAACTGTAAATCAAGCCGGAGAAATGCGAGTTCCATCGTTCTGAGATACAGTTCTTGGGTTATGTCATCTCTCCCCAGGGGCTGAACATGGAATCTGGTAAGATTCAGGCTATCCTTGACTGGCCGGTACCCAAGAACGTTAAGGAGGTGCAACATTTTATTGGTTTTGTAAATTTCTACAGACGCTTCATTCGAAATTTTTCTGATATTGTCCGTCCCATTACTTCCTTGACAAAGAAGGAAAAGCCCTTTAAGTGGTCATCACAGGCTCAAGAAGCTTTTGATCTGCTGAAGATCTGTTTCACATCAGCACCGCTGTTGACACACCCAGATCCAACACATCCTTTCATTGTGGAGGTGGACGCTTCTGATAATGCTTTGGGTGCTATTCTCTCCCAAAGAACTGGAGAGAAGGGTCTGCTACATCCTTCTGCTATCTTTTCCCATAGACTAACCTCAGCAGAGAAGAATTATGACGTGGGAGACAAGGAATTGCTGGCTATTATTGCGGCTTTCAAAGAATGGAGGCATCATCTGCAAGGAGCTGCACAACAGATCATAGTGCTAACTGACCATCGCAATCTAGAGTTCCTTAGATCCGCTAGATGTCTTTCTCCTCGTCAGGCTCGTTGGAACTTATTCTTAAATCAATTTAACTTTGTTATCTCGTACCGTCCAGGTTCTCGTAATGGGAAGGCTGATGCTTTATCCCGAATCCATGCTGCGGATTCCGTACCTGGAGCCCCGTCCAAGACCAATCTATCTGATGCCAATTTCATTGGAGTTATCCACGATCAGGACTTGTGGAAGGAGTGCAGGGAGGCCTATGAAGGTGATGTATTTCTGGCCAACCCACCTGTGGATATTAATCTTGTCTTTAAGGGTGACATGTGGTTCAGAGATCGACATATCTACGTCCCGGAGGTCGTCCGTCTGCAGATCCTCAAGTTGGTACCTGACTCCAAGTTGGCTGGTCACAGGGGGGTACAGAAGACACAAGAGTTCCTGAGCCAATTATTCTGGTGGCCAACTTGCCTGAAGGATACCAAGGACTATGTTCTCTCTTGCGAGGTATGTGCCCGTTACAAGACTCCTCATGTGGCACCTACGGGTCTTCTACAACCATTACCTGTTCCATCCCGCCCTTGGGGGTCTATATCAATGGACTTTATTGTGGAGCTGCCTACATTGGGGGGCATGAATACAATCATGGTGGTAGTTGATCGCCTGACTAAAGCTGCTCATTTCGTTCTGTGCACCGGCCTCCCCTCAGCTAAAGATACAGTGAACTTGGTTTTACAGAATGTCTTTCGGTTGCATGGGGTGCCGGATGAGATCATCTCTGACCGTGGAGTACAGTTCACTTAGAGATTCTGGAAGGGGTTTTGCTCTGCACTCAATATGAATGTCTGTCTCTCTTCTGCTTACCATCCCCAGACAAATGGTCAGACTGAGCGTACCAACCAGACGCTGGAAAAATATCTAAGATGCTATGTCAGCCATTTCCAGGATGATTGGTTGGAGTTGTTGCTGTTAGCCGAATATTCATATAATAATTCTCAGAGCGCCTCCACTAAATTTACACCTTTCTTTGCCAATCTGGGTTATCATCCGTGTTTTTTACCTAGATCTCCAATTAATTCTCCGGTTCCAGCAGTGGAGGAAAGGCTGACTGCGATGAGACAAAATCTGGAGGTTCTGAAGGAATCCCTGACCACAGCTCAAGAACGTTATAAGAGATCGGCTGATAGATTCCGTAAACCTGCACCCATGTTCAAGGTAGGAGATTCCGTGTGGTTAGCAACTAAGAATCTGAAGTTATACGTTCCTTCACAAAAACTTGGACAGAAATTCATTGGCCCTTTCAAGATCAACGGTATTGTGAGCTCTGTGGCCTGCCGGCTGAAGCTACCTAGGACAATGAAGGTACACCCAGTTTTTCATGTATCTTTACTAAAGCCTGTATCTCCTAATACCTTCCAGGGACGTGTTGTGCCACCTCCACAGCTTGTGTTGATTGATGGGCAAGAACAATTTGTGGTGGAGGAAATTATTGATTCCAGGATTCGCAGGAATCGGCTCCAATATCTGATAAGATGGCAGGGATATCCCCTTGAGGAAGACTCTTGGGAACCTGTGGAAAACATCAATGCCCAACAGAAGATTTCTCGTTTTCATCAGAGATTCCCTGAGAAACCAGGTCCAGGATCGTCCTGAGGCCGCTTCTAAGGAGGGAGTAATGTCAGGACTCTGAACATTTTTTACCTTTTGTGCAATACTGCCCTTTTCCAACATGGCGTCTTTGGTCTCATGTGCACTTGTCTTCCTGCTATAAAACTCCACCCCAGCCTTCAGTCTGTGCTAGATTATTCTGCTTTGCATCCAGCTCCTGATCCTTAGGATAGGTAATCAAAGTTTGATCAACCGGGGACCGGCACCCCCACTGATCAGCTGTTATTGGTGGCCGCGCCGGCTAGAAGTACTTACTCACGGAGCTGGCCGTCTTTTTGTTGTGGCTGCTGCAGGGTACTACGCTTCCGCCTCCTATACAAATCAATAGGAGGCAGATGTGCAGCACCAAGCCCCTTCTGGTGGGTGTGCCGGGTGCCGGACCCCAGTATCAGGACTCTGAACATTTTTTACCTATTGTGCATTACTGCCCTTTTCCAACATGGCGTCTTTGGTCTCATGTGCACTTGTCTTCCTGCTATAAAACTCCACCCCAGCCTTCAGTCTGTGCTAGATTATTCTGCTTTGCATCCAGCTCCTGATTACTCCCTGGCCTTGCACCTGCACCTGCTCCTGTGAACCTGTGTTGGAGATCCTGCCACTCTGCTCTGAGTTCCTGCTGCATACACCAGTGTTCCGTAATCCTCCTTCATCTGCTGCTCGTGTTACTTCCATCTGCATTTGCTAGACATGTAAGCTGTGCTGCTCTGCAATGACCTGAGACTATTAACCAGGCCTCCCTGGTTGAGCTAAGATATGATTTGAACTGCCTTATAAGCTTATCTATCTGTGTCTGGACTAAGTCAAGGATCTATTCGTGTCAAGTTTCCTCAAGAATAACTGTGCTTCATAGACTTTCTGTTTGCTTGCATCTACCTCTGAAGTATCCTATTGACTGCTAAGCTGCGTTTATTATTTGCACCAAGTGTTGTGGACTTGAGTTTCTCTCTGCACCTGTTTGAATCACCGTGTGATAATATAAACTTTACCACTTATAAAACTGTGTCCTGTAGTTGTCTTGTTCCACGCAAAGAGTCTCCTGAATTATCCCCTATAATTATTCCACCCAACCGATCAGATGTTGATGACCTATCCTAAGTATAGGCCATCAATGTAAAGTAGTGAACAACCTCTTTAACACTTATGCTACTTTATTTTAGCAATTGGAGGAAGTCTCAACAACCAGACCCCCATCGTTTTTAATTTCTGATGTATCAAAAGGTTTTTTTAAGTACAATTTTAATGTAATGTTACTTTTCCAATCTAAAACTATTGCGTTGCCAGACTGCAATTATATATCTTTTCCAGCTTTGAAGAGTAACATTGAAGCTGCAGAAAGAGTACTGTGTGACTATTGACATCGATATGAACTAGATTTTATACTTGGTTTCATCAACTAGGGATGAAAACTAGTTCACGGACACTTTGTACCCAGATGAGAAAGAAATGGGACACTATCCATTTTAATCATTTTCAGAATGTACCTGTAGCCAAAAAAAAACCACAAAACCTGACGGTGCTTCATATGTGAAGTCTCTAGTTCTGTCTCCTGTAAGCTCAGTCTTTGTTCCGTTCTTCAAACAAAAAGATTATTCCTATCAGCCACGTAATGTAAAGCTACTATATCTATAACTAATCAGCTTCAAAGTCCAAGGGCCAGATTAATTAAGACTGGCATTGTACATGCAGCGCCCCAGAGTCCTGGTCGTTGCAGTACTGATGCTCCGCCGCTAAGGGGGGCTATGGTACGTCTGATGGCACTGAAGGAGTTCTTCTGACCAGGTATCACAGTCACCAAAACACTTCACAGTCTGGCCTCCAGGGGGAGCTAAGGGTGCTATGTATTAGGCCACTCCTCACAATCTGGTAAAACTGGGGGTTAGGCAGAAAGTTAGTCAGAAGCTGACTGGGAATCGAACAGGCAACACCCTGTGGCAGAGGGTGTGGCGGGGAGAGACTCAGGGGGGTCCCTGTCAGGGGTGGGATCCTGACAGAGGCCTAGCGAACAGAGAGAACGTTACGGGACCGCGCCTGCACTTGATCGCGGCGGTACCCTAAGAAAGGACAAGAAGCGAGGTATATTGTGCTGAGTGAGAAACGAGATCAACGCAACAAGGAGAAATACCAGTAGGAGTCGTGCTGTAAGACGAGGCAACATCCTACTGAGGCGCGTAGCCGGTGGCCGGAACGCCGAGGAAGTACTAGGCTCCAAGCAATACTTCAAACCTACGGCAGGACAGTCAGCTATAGGCGGGCTGTCTCACACAAATCACCTACGAAGACACAGGGGGCAACAATAGGAGAGGGGCGACGCTAGGGTCCCGGAAGAACTCCGAGCCTACCCGTCATACGGGTGCGTCCTAGCCATATCATCTGGGGGACGAAGAGGAACATCATAATCGAGTTGTGAGGGAACTTCAGAAACAGACACAACAGTTGTGGGGACTATCCCGTAAGCACAGCAGGGGAGGACCCCAACACACAAGCGCTAGAAGGTAGGCACAGATTTCCACCTGCAAAGGGAACTCTGGAGGTGCCATCGGACCGGCCGGACTTGCGCAGCCCGGTTAACCGTATTCCGGACTGAGGATCCTGGGACCTTCAGTAAAGAGGTAAAGAGACTGCAACCTGGTGTCCTCGTTATTTACTGCGACCTGCACCGCACCACCACAACATCATCACCATTCCCTCCACTTTCATTGTACGCCCCTCAGCAGGGTCACAGACCGGGTCTAGCCACCGTGACGACCCCAGAACAGAGACTCAGAGGCCCGGTACCGGGTACCCCTCGGCCCTGCGACAGTGGGGGCGCTACATACACACCAGTCTTAACTTAAGGTACCTTCACACTAAATAACTTTCCAATGAGAACGACAACGATCTGTGACGTTGCAGCGTCCTGGATAGCGATCTCGTTGTGTTTCACACGCAGCAGCGATCTGGATCCCGCTGTGATATCGCTGGTCGGAGCTAGAAGTCTGGAACTTTATTGGTCGCTAGATCGGCGTGTATCGTCATGTTTGACAGCAAAAGCAACGGTCAGCAATGTTTTTACATGGAGCTAACAACCAGCGAGAATGATAAGTGAGTGGCCGTTACGTCACTGGATCGCTCCTGCATCGTTCTGGAGCTGCTGTGTTTGACGTCTCTACAGCGACCTAACAGCGACGCTCCAGCGATCTAGTTTAGGTCGGATCGTTGTCTATATCGCTGGAGCGTCGCTTAGTGTAACGGTACCTTAAGGGGAATTGCACACGCCACTTAATGAATTCAGCACATCTCCTCAGTGGTGTGCGCCTCGACAGAAATGCTACTCCATTCAGGGACTGGAGTGACCGTAAGTTATGCTGTAACTTTTGTTGAATTTTCCAGGCGGGTGCTGCCACATACCATACCACTCGTGCTTCGTCCACTGAGGCAGAGATGGCCAGGACTGGAAATGCCAACAGTTCCAAATTTTTGTGCAATTTCACACTGTGCAAAAATGTTGCCGCTTATCAAAGTGTTTTACATCACTTAAACACTTTGATGAATTTACTCCAATTGGTCTAATCTTACATTGTGCCGATATTCCATTTTGCGCTAAGATTGCAGTAAAATGCTACCATTTTGTCAGAGAATGTTTATAAAAGCCAGGGCAATAGCACAATATGACCAAAACATGTAAATATTCCCACAAATGTTGTTTCTTAATGTAATCACTAATAGCTTCTCATCACTGAAAACTTTTTTTCTGCTTCTTTTTTCATACACGATGAGAATACATAACTAATTAAAGGGCAGTAGGATCAACCCTCCATATGTGCATGCAGGACATAGGAAGCTGAATGAAATGATACCCTGATATCTGCAATCTGATGTCTTATTCCGGAGAAATCCACATTTTTCTTATGTGTAAATGAGCAGTTAAGATCTATGGGCCGGACATAGATCTCACTGAGAATCTGCCTCCAGAGCTTATTTTGAATGACTGATAATGCTCTGCATTATTTAAAATAAGCAGTAGACAGATTTTTGGGGAGATCTACATCCGACCTGTAGATCTTAACAGCTCATTTACATATAAGACAAAACGTGGAATTCTCCGAAATAAGACATCGAAGTGCAGATATCAAGGTATCATTTTATTCAGCTTCTTATGATCTACGTGCCCATATAGATGGCTTAGGTGGTTGATCAAAATACTTTGATAATACTGATAATCAAAATAATAAGTAGTTATCTCTTGTCCTATGGCTAGATGATCCCTTGTGGTCTGACCTTTGAGACACGCAGCGATTCCCAAGATCTGGAATCGGGAATCTGGAGACCTAAGGTATTTATGTACATACTTTATTTATACATTTTATCCAATCATAAATAAAACATAGATTTTAATTGTTAAATTGAACTAATGCAATTCATATATTAAAGTGCACATTAAAATTACACTCTGTTCCTTATTGGACCTAACTATGTTTAGATGTATCCCTAGTGGTGAAATTGCTGCACTAGTTGTATATTACATTCAATGGCAATATACGTATGTATCGATCTATCTGCAGCTACACTGGTGTACAACAATGGGCTCAACTTGTATAACTAGTGTAAAGCAAAAGGACTGCCATCCATTATCTAACCCCCTGCGATTGCATCCTGTTTTACACTGTCTAATGGCCAGAGGAGAAAATCACTATTAAAATAGAGAAGGAACGTTCCCAATATGTTTCACCCTTATGGGCTTCATCAGGGTAATGAGGCAAAAATGTATAGTTTTTCAATATACTCACAACTCTACTGGCAATCAAAATCTTGTACAATGAATATATTCAAAAATCTTTGCACCTTTGATCCTATTTCCATGAACTTATCCATTGATAGCAGATGTACAAGCTCTGTAGGGGTCTACATTTAGGAAGTAGAAATCATAAATGGCTGCACACCTGATCTAGGGGTTGTGATGTTGCCAAGTTTAGGAAATGTTTGTGTCGCTTTTGGCCATTTTTGCGATACTTTTTCTGAAAAAACAAAACAAACACTTTTCCTTGTGACCTCTCATGATTAGTCAGTTATATTGTAAACGAATAGTGAACACAGAAGATGCACAAAAAATATTCCAGTACTTTCTCCCTTATTTTTTCTATTTTCTTTTATCCCTTCTTGTGTGTTATTACTATTAAAACTTAGAAATATTTAAAGAAATCTTCTCTGTATCATAAGATCAGCCATGTTCCTCCTCCTCACTGTTCTGTGTCTGGCTGCGGCACAAGTCTTCCTGCTGTGCCCTGTCTGCAGCGGGACACAATCATATCTAAGCCCCAACCCCTTGACCATGGGTGCAAGACTTTTGGGGACAACAGCAGAAGATGGCATTGATCAGCAGAAGATTTACCGATAGACTCTGCAGAATTTCTACAAGACTGACTATGTCTAGATCATTACCAAAATCCAAGTGTAAAGATCAAACCCCGAACTCACTACAATAAAATAAAATCCTCTTCCTTTTCAATTAGATAAAGGTGCAACTAGAGTCTGATGGGCCCCGATGCAAGATATGGACCGGGACACCCCATCCTGAATACATTTTTATATGTAGATATACAGTGGGGAAAATAAGTATTTGATACACTGCTGATTTCGCGATTTTTCCCACCTGCAAAGAATGGAGAGGTCTGTAATTTTTATCATAGGTACACATCAACTGTGAGAGACAGAATCTAAAATTAAAAAACAGAAAATTACATAATTAATTAGCATTTTATTGCATGAAATTAGTATTTGATCACCGACTAACCAGCAGGAATTCTGGCTCTTACAGACCTGTTAGAAGCCTCCTACTCTGCACTCATTACCTGTATTAATTGCACCTGTTCGGAATCGTTACTTGTATAAAAGACAGATGTCCACATACTTATATTAATTTAATTAACTAATTTGTAAAACAAAACTTAATAGGAACAGAATTTTATTATTATGAAAGATTATTTTCATTGTACACAAGAATATTAAAAACACGCGAGGCCAGATTCATGCTATTCCCATATTATAAAACACCAGTATAAATGTGAAAAGTAAGACTGGGAATAAATGTGAACATTATTACTGGTTCCCCAGTCTCCGATTCTTCCTAGAGTAGTTTTATCTTGAGGCTAATGTCACATATTGACATTTATAGGTGGAACTTTCCAATAGTGACCGCACCTTTCTCCGCCTTTCACCTATGCTCCAAATTCAGAGCCTGAAAGTTTGAAAAGACTTCTAAACACGTGGAATACATAATGTGCACTTACCCTGGAAATGGCCTAACAAATGAACAGACAATAAATGGTGCGATTACTGAGATAAGGCACACAGAAATTTCCTTCCTAGTTTTTATCTTGTTAGAAAGGCATTTTTATTGCCTTAGTGATTGACACTTACACAAACCTGAAAAGTCACTCTGCTGTTTTGCGTCACTGTGCTTATTACATTCCATATGAAAAAGAGAAGGAAAAGAAGAGATGTCTGAGAAGGATAAACAGAAGGTGATCGGTAATCAAGACTGAAGTAACGCTATGTTCATGGAGCGGCCCCCAGACGCAGGGCAGCGGGGTACTCGGTACCGGGTCCCTCGGTCTCGGTTCTAGGGGTGTCACGGTGGCCCGACCCGGTCCGTGGCCCTGCTAAGGGGCGCCCAAATAAAGGTGTAGGTGAGAGTTTGTCAAGTGTTCGTGACGCCACCTGTGGTATTCGGTCAGGGTGAGCGACGCTGCTAGGGGTCCGCTAGGGTGATGGAATGGCAGCTAGATGTTGTAACTTCCCACAGGTGAAGTATGTCCCCAGGGCTTCCCTTGATGAGTAGATGGTAATGGTGTAGGTCGCAGTAAATGACGAGGACACAGGGTTGCAGTCTCTTTACCTTTTTACTGAAGGCTTCGGCATCCACAATCCAGAGCACTGCTAACAGGGCTGGCTGAGACCGGCCGGTCCGAAGGCACATCCAGAGTTCCCTTTGCAGGTGGAAATCAGTAGCCTTCCTACTTGCGCCTGTGTGTTGTAGTACCTCCCTGCTGAGCACCACGGGATAGTCCTCACAACTGTTGTGTATGTTTCTGTTCTTTCTCTCCGTCCCCCAGATGGTATGGATAGGACGCACCCGTATGACCGGGTAGGCCTAGAGTTATTTTGTAGGGACCCTAGAGACGCCCCTCTCCCACCATTGCCTCCGTTGTCTTCATTAGGTGTAAAGGTGAGACAGCCAACCTAGAGTTAACTGCCCTGCCGTAGTTCAAAGTAATGCGTAGAGCCTATTACTTCCTCGGCGTTCCGGCCGCCGGCTACGCACCTCAGAAGGATGTTGCCGATCTTGGGGCACGACTCCTCCTGGTTCTATCTCCTTTGTGCTGTGATCTCGTTTCTCACTTCTCCACAATATACTTCGCTTCGTGTCCTTTCTTAGGATGCCGCCGCAATGAGGTGCAGGCATGGCTCCGTAACGATCTGTCTCGTGCTAGGCCACTGCCAGGATCCCACCCCTGACAGGGACCTCCCTGAGTCTTCCCAAGCAACTCTCTCTCTCACTAGATGTTACCTGGGCAAAACCCAGTCAGCTTCTTCCTAACTTCCTATCCGACTCCCATTTTTTGCTTCCCTTCTTCCCAGGGCCATAACTTTTTAAATTTTTGGTCAGAGAGGCCATGTGAGGGCTTGATATTTGCTGAACAAGTTGTACTTTTGAACTACATAATTGGTTTTACCATGTCTTGTACCCGAAAACGGGAAAAAAATTCCAAGTACAGTGAAACTGCAAAAAAAGTGCAATCCCACACTGTTTTTTTGTTTGCCTTTTTTACTACGTTCACTAAATGCTAAAACTGACCCGCCATTATGATTTTCCGGATCATTACAAGTTCATAGACACCAAACATGTCTAGGTTCTTTTTTTATCTAAGTGGTGAAAAAGAATTCTAAACTTTGTAAAAGAAAAAATTGTCCCATTTTCCGATACCCATTGCATCTCCATTTTTTGTGATCTGGGGTCGGATGAGGGCCTATTTTTTGCACGCTGAGCTGACGTTTTTAATGATACCATTTTGGTGCAGATACGATCTTTTGATCGTCCGTTATTGCATTTTAATGCAATGTCGTGGTGACCAAAAAGATGTAATTCTGGCGTTTTTACTTTTTTCTTGCTACGTCGTTTAGCGATCAGGATAATCCTTTTTTTTTATTGATAGATCGGGCGATTCTCAATTTTCAATTGTTTTATTTTGAATGGGGCGAAAGGGGGGTGATTTGAACTTTTATTTTTTTTTAGATTTTTATAAACTTTTTTTTAACTTTTGGCAAGCTTCAATAGTCTCCATGGGAGACTAGAAGCTGCCATAACTCAATCGGCTCTGCTACATACAGGCGACGATCAGATCACCTGTATGTAGTAGAATTACATACTTGCCGACCACCAGGTGGAGCTTATAGCAAACCGGCATGACAACCATAGAGGTCTCCAGGACACCTCTGGTTGTCATGCTGACCCATCGGCGACCCACGGTCATGTGACACGGGCGCCGATGGGAAAAGGTAATGACACACTGCGTGTGCATTTTAAATGCCGCTGTCAGAGTTTGACAGCTGCAGGTGGATCACGATTCTAGCCGCGACTGTTAGGGACACATATCATATCAGCTGTCATGTGCCGGAAAAAAAACAAATGGGGGAGGCATCCAATGACGGACTCTATCCATCATTGGACATTAAGGGGTTAAACAAGTTGAAGAAATGATCTCTAAAAGGCATACAGTTAAAGATGACATATTTCCTTTGTATTTTAGGCAAAAAAATACATTTATTTTCATTTTTTACATTTTAACCCCTTTACTCCCTAAGGCTGTTTGCATGTTAATGACCAGGCCAATTTTTACAATTCTGACCAGTGTCACTTTATGTGGTAAGAACTCTGGAACACCTGAAACTGTAAAATCCCTTCAAATCAGTGAAGTCAAGTCATGAGTTCTTATGGCAATAAGTGAATGTATCCTCATCAGTCTGCTTCTTTGTCAACAGAAATGATAGAACAAATGTATTTAATAACCTTCTAAGTTTATTTAAACTGTTAAAATATTGAAATAGTCACTGTTTCAACAAACTTTGCATACATTAATAGTGCAAGTGAATATATTAGTTTTTGAGATACATCATATCAGAGAAATATACTTCTTTCTTTCAAGTTATGAGACACTTCTTTCCCACCCCCCATCTTATGAACCCACTGTTCAGTTAGAAAAACAGCTAAAACCCCTCTTGCTAAATTAATTTCTGCCTATTGAAGTCTATGAAGAGAGGAGGAGGAGACAGAAAAAAAATAAAGATTATTATTCTAATAACACTTCTGTATAGATTTAAAATTAGTAAAATAAATAATATATGGTTATACATTCCCTGACAGTTAGTTACTTCTATACAGGTTTATGATTTAAAGATTAAAATGATAAATTGATGTCTGGCACTCAGATGGTTGATGTATAATTCTGTAACTCGTGAGAAAAGATCAAGCAGAAGGGTTTTGTACAACAGGATTTCCTTGAGATGATATCTTAGACAACATAGACAGTGACATTCAGCTGCAGAACCGCATTACCCAACAGGAAATGTGATACAATCTTGTACATTGGTAATAATGAATGAAAATCTATGAACATGGTTTCTTTCATACTGCCTTCTACAAAACCAACACACTCATTTACTCTATGTTGTTTCCAAAGTTAAATATGCAATTAAAGGGAATTTGTCAGCAGGTTTTTGATATGTAATCTGACAGCGTCATGAGGTAGGGACAGCGATACCGATTCCAGGGATATATCACTTGTTGCATAGTTTGGTCACAGAAGAAACTTGTGAGAGTAGATTATATGGGGTAATTCAACTTTTATCTACACAGATCATGAGGTACATGCATCAGCCTCTTAATACAGCATAACAGGAAGTCTGAAGGACCTTTTACCACAGAGAAAATGAAACCAAAGTATAGCAAGTATATGCATTACATTCAACTAAGCATATAACAGTAACAACATCGCCATCTACTGTCAGAAAAGTGTAAACTCCTCCTGCACACAAATAAGTCTGTATCTGTTGCATATCTGCCAACATCACTTAGTTTACAGAGTATAGCAGTTATAATAAAGTCACAGTTTTTGAGCTGTGTATAACCACATCCACACCACAGCTTTCTGTGTATATTGTATAGTGACAGAGATCTGCTGATCACTGCTGGGGGTGTGGTTGGACTAGGAGGTATGGGACACTTAGTCCTGTAGTGATAATTTCTGGCTGATAAAACACTGATCGTATAGCAACCACAAAACACAGACCAGTAAGTGACACATCCCTGTAATCGGGGACTCTCTTCCTATATTATGGTGCTCTCAGATTACATTGCAAAAGCTTGGTGACGGATTCCCTTTAATTATTATTTATACTAGAGATGCATCCACATAATTGATGCAGATTTTCCATCTGGAAAACAATAACAGCAAAGTGAATGAGACTGAAAGGGGTATTCTTAAGTTCGTTAATGTTTCAAATTTGTTATGAATTTTCTGAAATAGGTCCTGTAAGAAAATAAAAATTTGCACAAAAAAAAACCCGCTGAATGTTGCGGAGTTTGATTTCCAGATAAATGTAAAATAAAAAAACCTATTTGCTCAAACTTTAAAATAATTTTAAAAACCAGGATACTCACCTTCCCTGACGCTCCCATTGCAATGCTGCTTTGATTCCCTGCCAGTCTCTGTATACCTGGCCTCTACTGATGCTGTGTTTTCACTAGAGATGAGTGAATAAATTCAAGTGGAATTCAATTCTACTTGAAACTTCCAAAAATCTGCTTTCACCAAAATGCTGATCTTTTCTAAGTCACTTCCGGGCGGATTTTGACTCTTGTACTCACCTTTCTGGCCCCCCCACTCCTCACCACCACCTATCTGATCCTTGTCGCATCTTTGGTTCAGCGTCAGCAGTATCCTGCACATGCACTCGCAAGTGTTGTGGCCCACATGTGCATTGCAACTATTGCAGGTGCAGGCGCAGAACTCCCCCGGGCCTATGAAGCCTGGGAGCCTCGACCCAGTGACCAAGGCCCAGGGATTTCATCACTGCTGACTCCGATGAGATGAGGTGAGGTAAGTGTAAGGATTTTATTATTTGTTACATATTTACATATTTTTTTCATAATAAGGGACATTAAGTTCATGGAGAATTACTTCTTCGCAAATCAAATTTTCAGGACGAAACCATGTGAACAGGCAAAGTCGAATTTTGCTTGATTTGCTCCTCTCTAGTCATCACCTGCTATTGTTTTTTGTTTGTTTGTTTAAACAACGTGATAAAATATCCAATGTCACGACTCTGTTGTCGGGTGTCCCGGGACTAGGGGATCCTTCCCTGTCCCTAACACTAGGGGCGCACTAGCTCACCCTGTTTCCTGGATTATTTCTGATGGTGAAGATGCCAGGGCCACATACCTAGCCTCAGCTTCTGAATCCGCCCTTAGTCTATATCCTTCCCCCACCCAGGGAAGAAGTGGATAGTAATGTACCGTAATATACCAACCAGACTAATAAGGTAATGCAAACAGGGATAAAGGAAAATACCAAACATACAAATTTACTCACACAAACAAGAGAGTTAAACACTGGGGAGTGGAGGATGTGGTAAAACCAAAGTAGGAGAAGGAGCTGAATTAGCACACACCCAAAACCTAGCAACAGTCACAAATAAAACCACCAAACATCTCAAATCACAACCACTAACCAATAATCTCCAGCCATGCAGCACAAGCTAGCTCTGACAATGAGTGCTTGCCATGGCCCAGATTATATGAGAGGGGAGTGGCTAACAATGAACAGCTGAGCCTTAATGCAGGAAAGCTTCCAGGAGCTCTCAAATGAGCAGATTAACCCCTGCACAGTTAAAAAAAACTTGCATTGTTTAATATGAAGGTGAAGTGCTTAAAATCAGTGCAGGAGTAGGAGAAATCAGATGATGTGGTCTTCTTGATCCTCTCTGTCGCAGTAAACCTGTGACACCCAAATAACTAGAGGAGAAGTGGCGATCACCTATTATTCGCAGTTGTGCTCTTGCCACAACCCACAGGATCTAAGCACTTCAGCTAATCTTTTCAGTTTAGCAATCTATATATATAAGAGGCATCGCGATTACTCGCTAATCCCGCCCCCTGCACAATAGCTCTGCCCCCCACCACATCACCACACATAATCCTGCCCCCCACTCCATTACCACACACAATCCCACCCCCACCACATTACCACACACAATCCGCACCACATCACCACACATAATCCCACCCCCACCACATCACCACACATAATCCCGCCCCCCAGCACATCACCACACATAATCCCGCCCCATCACATTACCACACATAATCCTGCCCCCATCACATTACCACACATAATACAGCCCCCCACCACATCACCACACATAATCCCGCCCCCCACCACATCACCACACATAATCCCGCCCCCCACATTACCACACATAATCCAGGCCCCCCACCACATTACCACACATAATCCCCCCCACCACATAACCACACATAATCCCGCCCCCCATCACATCACCACACATAATCCCGCCCCCAACACCTCCCGCTGCGGTCCGGTCAAATGGGTGTCTCAGGTCCGCTCCGCCACCTCCTATCTTCATTCCATGACATCCTCTTCTGGTCTTCACGTGCAGGCGTACTTTAGCTCCCTTTTGAGGGCAGAGCAAAGTACTGCAGTGCACAGGCGCCGGGCCTCTCTGACCTTTCCGGCGCCTGCGCACTGCAGTACTTTGCTCTGCCCTCAACAGGGAGATAAAGTACGCCTGCGCCGGAGCCACGGCATGAAGACCAGAAGAGGACATCATGGAATGAAGATGGGAGGCGCCGGAGCGGACTTGAGACACCCATCGGAGCGGGACCTGTTATGATCCGGTGGTAGGATCTCAAAACTGACCTGACACATATGACCAGAATATAGGACAAGTTCTGGGGATGTGGAAGCTATACTGACCGCAATCCTGATCCTATCCACAAACACTAAAGGCAGCTGTGGAGCATTCCTAAAATCCTAGACGCCTCTTCACAGCCTAAGAAACTGACTACCCCTAGAGAGAAAGCAAAGACCTCACTTGCCTCAGAGAAATAACCCCAAAGTTATAGTCAGCCCCCCACAAATAATAACGGTGAGTTAAGGGGAAAAGACAAACATAGAAATGAAACAGGTTCAGCAAATGAGGCCCGCTAACACTAGATAGACTGAAAATAGATAGGAGTCTGTGCGGTCAGTACAAAACTATCAAAAATAAACCACGCAGAGAATACAAGAACCCCCACACCGACTCACGATGTGAGGGGCGCACTCTGCACCCCAGAACTAACCAGCAAGCGAAAAATCACATATAAGCAAGCTGGACTGAACTAATCATATACAGAGAAACGTTTTCAAGGAAATAATGAGCAAAATGAACAAACAAACTTCTCCAGCAGGAGACTGGTCACAAGGAATATTCAGGAGCTCTCAGAAACAGGACTGAATACACCGACAGCAGGCAACAAATGAAGGTCCAGGTGAGTTAAATAGGCCCAGCATAGAAGGAAATGAAGCAGCTGAGCCCAGCCATATCGCTAAAGGCCACCAGAGGGAGCCCAAGAACAAACTCACACAGTACCACTCATGACCACAGGAGGGAGCCCGAGAACGGAATTCACAACAGGGACCGCCCCTGGGTGAGTATAATCTAACGTCTTTTTCTCCTCTTTCAGGTAACATCGGCGGCTTATCTACAGCATTACAGAATGCTGTAGATAAGCCCCTGATGACAGTGAGCTTACCTCACCATCGATTTTGGGGGTGACAGGTTCCCTTTAATCACCAGCAGCGTTCATTAGATAGCAGTGAGCGTGCTGAGCGTTAGCTGGCTGGAAACATCTAGTAAAGGTATAAATTGTTTCTGAAGCCCAGAAATGGTTTGATCTTACAGAAATTGATATTTCTAACACAATTGAATAGGGTTTTCTGTGCAGCGTGTACATAGAATTCTACAATCCTCAATTGGGAGGAAGGTTGCAGAAATGTTCCCAATAAATCCAATGCATTTGTGAACATATTGTTAGTGTTTATAAACTCTTAGCTGATTTTCTGAAGAACATTTCCACAATAAATACACTGGATTCCACAGTAAAAATCCACAATAGCAAATCTGCTCCATATCACGTGGAATACAGCAGCATGTAGTTTAAAATAAATATCATTATAATCGCACCCCTGGTGTTTGAAGGCTCTAATGACCTCGAGTTGATTGGCAAATTTTAGGCTGGGGGGCAAGCACGTAGCACTGGCCCACGAGTTGCAGCAGCCCATCTTTAACCTGCTTGCCTCAGGCTGCTGCATAAAACAACAAAGTTAGCAAGGCTTTAAATAATGGTGGCTGATGCTTTTTTCATAATACGATCACAAACAAATTTGCAATTGTATATACATTATCGAGCTGTGAGTGATAGCTCAATCATGCAGAAGGACTAAAAATTAGTATTGTCATTTATTTTCCATTAGATGTAGTTGGTACAGCGTTGTACAGTGTTATAAGACCATAATAACATTCTAGTACAACCAGTTGTCTGTCTCAGACACGGAAAATCAGCAGCCCAAATACAGATCTAGTACAGTAGTCCACTACACCAAAGTCACCAATGAGTAGTCTGGATACATTGTAGTCTATATACAGTTATGAGCAAAAGTTCACATAACCTGGAAGAAATTTCACTTTCTTGGCCTTTTTTCAGAGAATATGAATGATAACACCAAAACTTTTTCTCCACTCATGGTTAGTGGTTGGGTGAAGCCATTTATTGTCAAACTACTGTGTTTTCTCTTTTTAAATCATAATGACAACCCAAAACACCCAAATGACCCTGATCAAAAGTTCACATACCTCATCTCTTAATACCGTGTATTGCCTCCTCTAACATAATGACAGCTTGAAGTCTTTTGTGGTAGTTGTGGATGAGGTTCTTTATTTTCTCAGATGGCAAAGCCGCCCACTCTTCTTGTCAAAAAGCCTCCAGTTCCTGTAAATTCCTGGGCTGTCTAGCATGAACTGTGCGCTTGAGATCTCCCCAGAGTGTCTCAATGATATTGAGAGCAGGAGACTGAGATGGCCACTCCAGAACCTTCACTTTGTTCTGCTGTAGCCAATGACAGGTCGACTAGGCCTTGTGTTTTGGATCGTTGTCATGCTGGAACGTCCAAGTACGTCCCATGAGCAGTTTCCTGTTGTGAATTCCGTTCTCGGGCTCCCTCCTGTGGTCATGAGTGGTACTTTGTGAGTTCTGTTCATGGGCTCCCTCTGGTGGCTTTTAGTGTTACGGCTGGTCTGTAGCTGGACTCCAGCTGCCTCGTTTCCTGCTAGGCCTGCTGCCTATTTAACTCCATCTGGACCTTTACTTGTTGCCTGCTGTCGTTGTATTCAGTACTGGTTCAAATCTCCCTGGGACTCCCCTTGTGACCTGTCTCCTCGTGAGAAGCTAAGTTCATGCTAGTCCTTTTTTTCTCATTTCTATTTGAAAATGTTTCTCAGTATGTTATGAGTTCAGTCCAGCTTGCTTATATGCTATTTGATTGCTAGCTGGAAGCTCTGGGGTGCGGAGTTGCGCCCCTCACATCGTGTGTCGTTGTGGGGGTCTTTTTGTATTCTCTGCGTGGATACTTTTGTAGTATTTTATACTGACCGCACAGATTCCTTGCTATCTTCTGACTTTTTAGTTATTAGCGGGCCTCATTTGCTAAAACCTATTTTCATTTCTATGTTTGTGTTTTCCCCTTAAACTCACCGTTATTATTTGTGGGGGGCTGCTTACACTTTGGGGAAAATTTCTCTGAGGCAAGTGAGGCTTTGTTTCTCTCTAGGGGTAGCTAGTTTCTCAGGCTGTGAACGAGGCGTCTAGGCCGAGTTAGGAACGCTCCACGGCTGCCTATAGTGTGGTTTGATAGGATCAGAATTGCGGTCAGTAAAGTTCCCACATTCCCAGAGCTTGTCTGTATTTTTGGGTTTACTTATCAGGTCAGTTCATGTGTTCTAACCACCAGGATCATAACAGTACAGCAGGCCCGTAAAGTGTTAATGCATCGCAAAGGAGGGATAAGAGAAGCTCTGAGGTTTTTTTTTTCCTCTGCAGTGTGTTTAGCCTCTCTTCTCCCCTTAATCTCTGGGTGGTTCAGGACTCAGCTGCAGATATGGACATTCAAGGTCTGTCCTCTTGTGTGGATCAGCTTGCTACAAGGATACAAAGCATTCAGGATTATGTAGTTCGCAGTCCTATGTCAGAACCTAAAATACCAATTCCTGAGCTGTTCTCTGGAGATAGATCTAGGTTTTTGAATTTCAAAAATAATTGCAAATTGTTTCTTTCTCTGAGACCTCATTCCTCTGGTGACCCTGCTCAGCAAGTTAAAATTATTATTTCTTTGTTACGTGGTGACCCTCAAGATTGGGCATTCTCCCTGGCACCAGGAGATCCTGCATTGCTAAATGTGGATGCGTTTTTTCTGGCGCTTGGATTGCTTTATGAGGAACCTAATCTAGTAGACCAGGCAGAAAAGATTTTGCTGGCTCTCTCTCAGGGTCAGGATGAAGCAGAGGTTTACTGTCAGAAGTTTAGGAAGTGGTCTGTGCTCACTCAATGGAATGAGTGTGCCCTGGCAGCGATTTTCAGAAAGGGTCTTTCTGAAGCCCTTAAGGATGTTATGGTGGAGTTCCCCACGCCTGCGGGTCTGAATGAGTCAATGTCTTTGGCCATTCAGATTGATCGGCGTTTGCGGGAGCGCAAACCTGTGCACCATCTGGCGGTGTTTTCTGAACATAAGCCTGAGTCTATGCAATGTGACAGGATTCTGACCAGAATTGAACGGCAAAATCACAGATGTCAGAATGGGTTGTGCTTTTACTGTGGTGACTCCACTCATGTTATCTCTGATTGTTCTAAGGGCACAAAGAGGTTCGCTAAGTCTGTCACCATTGGTACTGTACAGCCTAAATTCATTTTGTCTGTTACTTTGATTTGCTCTCTGTCATCCTACTCTGTTATGGCTTTTGTGGATTCAGGCGCTGCCCTGAATTTGATGGATTTGTCATTTGCCAGGCGCTGTGGTTTTATCTTGGAGCCATTGCAATTCCCTATTCCACTAAAGGGAATTGATGCTACGCTATTGGCCAAGAATAAGCCTCAATACTGGACTCAAGTGACTATGTGCATGACTCCTGCACATCAGGAGGTTATTCGCTTTCTGGTGTTACATAATTTGCATGATGTTGTCGTGTTGGGTCTGCCATGGCTGCAGGTTCATAATCCAGTCCTGGATTGGAAAGCAATGTCTGTGTCAAGTTGGGGTTGTCAAGGGGTACATGGCGATGTTCCTTTGGTGTCAATTGCTTCTTCTACTCCTTCTGAAGTCCCTGAATTTTTGTCGGATTACCAGGATGTATTTGATGAGCCCAAATCCAGTGCCCTACCTCCTCATAGGGATTGTGATTGTGCCATAAATTTGATTCCTGGTAGTAAGTTCCCTAAGGGTCGACTTTTTAATTTATCTGTACCAGAACATACCGCTATGCGGAGCTATATAAAGGAGTCTTTGGAGAAAGGGCATATTCGTCCGTCCTCGTCACCTTTGGGTGCAGGGTTCTTTTTTGTGGCCAAGAAGGATGGTTCTCTGAGACCCTGTATAGATTATCGCCTTCTAAATAAAATCACGGTCAAATTTCAGTACCCTTTGCCTCTGCTGTCCGATCTGTTTGCTCGGATTAGGGGGGCTAGTTGGTTCACCAAGATAGATCTTCGAGGAGCTTATAATCTTGTGCGTATAAAGCAGGGCGATGAATGGAAGACAGCATTTAATACGCCCGAAGGTCATTTTGAGTACTTGGTGATGCCTTTTGGGCTTTCTAATGCCCCTTCTGTGTTTCAGTCCTTCATGCACGACATCTTCCGAGAGTATCTGGATAGATTCATGATTGTGTACTTGGATGATATTTTGGTCTTTTCTGATGATTGGGAGTCTCATGTGAAGCAGGTCAGGATGGTGTTTCAGGTCCTGCGTGCCAATGCCTTGTTTGTGAAGGGCTCTAAATGTCTCTTTGGAGTCCAGAAGGTTTCCTTTTTGGGCTTTATTTTTTCCCCTTCTACTATCGAGATGGATCCAGTTAAAGTCCAGGCCATCTATGACTGGACTCAACCTACATCGGTGAAGAGCCTTCAGAAGTTCTTGGGCTTTGCTAATTTTTACCGGCGCTTCAACACTAATTTTTCTAGTGTGGTTAAGCCTTTGACGGATTTGACTAGAAAGGGTGCTGATGTGACTAATTGGTCTTCTGCGGCCGTTGAGGCCTTTCAGGAGCTGAAACGTCGGTTTTCTTCGGCTCCTGTCTTGCGTCAGCCTGATGTCTCTCTTCCCTTTCAGGTTGAGGTTGATGCTTCTGAGATTGGAACAGGGGCTGTCTTGTCACAGAGAAGCTCTGATGGCTCGGTGATGAGACCATGTGCTTTCTTTTCTAGAAAGTTTTCGCCTGCCGAGCGGAATTATGATGTTGGTAATCGGGAGTTGTTGGCAATGAAGTGGGCATTCGAGGAGTGGCGACATTGGCTTGAGGGAGCCAAGCATCGCGTGGTGGTCTTGACGGATCACAAGAATTTGATTTATCTCGAGTCTGCCAAGCGGTTAAATCCTAGACAAGCTCGATGGTCGCTGTTTTTCTCCCGTTTTGATTTCGTGGTTTCATACCTTCCGGGCTCAAAGAATGTGAAGGCTGATGCCCTTTCTAGGAGTTTTGTGCCTGACTCTCCGGGAGTTTCTGAGCCGGCTGGTATCCTCAGAGAGCGGGTGATCTTGTCTGCCATCTCCCCTGATTTACGGCGGGTGCTGCAGGAGTTTCAGGCCGATAGACCTGACCGTTGTCCTCCGGAGAGACTGTTTGTCCCGGATAGATGGACCAGTAGAGTTATTTCCGAGGTTCATTCTTCAGTGTTAGCGGGTCATCCTGGGATCTTTGGTACCAGGGATTTGGTGGCTAGGTCCTTTTGGTGGCCTTCTTTGTCGCGGGATGTGCGTTCCTTTGTGCAGTCCTGTGGGATTTGTGCTCGGGCCAAGCCTTGCTGTTCCCGTGCCAGTGGATTGCTTTTGCCTTTGCCTGTCCCGAAGAGACCTTGGACGCATATTTCCATGGATTTTATTTCGGATCTTCCAGTCTCTCAGAGGATGTCTGTCATCTGGGTGGTTTGTGATCGTTTTTCTAAAATGGTCCATTTGGTGCCTTTGCCTAAGTTACCCTCCTCCTCTGATTTGGTTCCGCTGTTTTTTCAGAATGTGGTCCGTTTGCATGGTATTCCGGAGAACATTGTGTCTGACAGAGGGTCCCAGTTTGTGTCCAGATTTTGGCGGTCCTTTTGTGCTAAGATGGGCATTGATTTGTCTTTTTCTTCGGCCTTACATCCTCAGACGAATGGCCAAACCGAATGTACGAATCAGACCTTGGAAACTTATCTGAGATGTTTTGTTTCTGCTGATCAGGATGATTGGGTGACTTTTTTGCCATTGGCTGAGTTCGCCCTCAATAATGGGGCTAGTTCCGCTACTTTGGTTTCGCCTTTTTTTTGTAACTCTGGTTTTCATCCTCGTTTTTCCTCAGGTCAGGTTGAACCTTCTGACTGTCCTGGGGTGGATTCTGTGGTGGATAGGTTGCAGCAGATTTGGAACCACGTAGTGGACAATTTGACGTTGTCACAGGAGAAGGTTCAGTGCTTTGCTAATCGCCGTCGCTGTGTGGGTCCCCGACTTCGTGTGGGGGATTTGGTATGGTTGTCATCTCGTTATGTTCCTATGAAGGTTTCCTCTCCTAAGTTCAAACCTCGTTTCATCGGTCCTTATAAGATTTTGGAAATCCTCAATCCGGTGTCATTTCGTTTGGACCTTCCAGCATCTTTTGCCATTCATAATGTGTTCCATAGGTCATTGTTGCGGAGGTATGTGGTGCCTGTGGTTCCGTCTGTTGACCCTCCTGCTCCGGTGTTGGTCAAGGAAGAATTGGAGTATGTGGTGGAGAAGATCTTGGATTCTCGTATTTCGAGACGGAAGCTTCAGTACTTGGTTAAATGGAAGGGCTATGGTCAGGAGGATAATTCCTGGATTGTTGCCTCTGATGTCCATGCTGCCGATTTGGTTCGTGCCTTTCATTTGGCTCGTCCTGATCGGCCTGGGGGCTCTGGTGAGGGTTCGGTGACCCCTCCTCAAGGGGGGTACTGTTGTGAATTCCGTTCTCGGGCTCCCTCCTGTGGTCATGAGTGGTACTTTGTGAGTTCTGTTCATGGGCTCCCTCTGGTGGCTTTTAGTGTTACGGCTGGTCTGTAGCTGGACTCCAGCTGCCTCGTTTCCTGCTATGCCTGCTGCCTATTTAACTCCATCTGGACCTTTACTTGTTGCCTGCTGTCGTTGTATTCAGTACTGGTTCAGATCTCTCTGGGACTTCCCTTGTGACCTGTCTCCTCGTGAGAAGCTAAGTTCATGCTAGTCCTTTTTTTCTCATTTCTATTTGAAAATGTTTCTCAGTATGTTATGAGTTCAGTCCAGCTTGCTTATATGCTATTTGATTGCTAGCTGGAAGCTCTGGGGTGCGGAGTTGCGCCCCTCACATCATGAGTCGTTGTGGGGGTCTTTTTGTATTCTCTGCGTGGATACTTTTGTAGTATTTTATACTGACCGCACAGATTCCTTGCTATCTTCTGACTTTTTAGTTATTAGCGGGCCTCATTTGCTAAAACCTATTTTCATTTCTATGTTTGTGTTTTCCCCTTAAACTCACCGTTATTATTTGTGGGGGGCTGCTTACACTTTGGGGAAAATTTCTCTGAGGCAAGTGAGGCTTTGTTTCTCTCTAGGGGTAGCTAGTTTCTCAGGCTGTGAACGAGGCGTCTAGGCCGAGTTAGGAACGCTCCACGGCTGCCTATAGTGTGGTTTGATAGGATCAGAATTGCGGTCAGTAAAGTTCCCACATTCCCAGAGCTTGTCCGTATTTTTGGGTTTACTGATCAGGTCAGTTCATGTGTTCTAACCACCAGGATCATAACAGTTTCCGGGCTGATGAGTGCAAATTTGCCTCCAGTATTTGCTGATAACATGCTGCATTCATCTTTTCTGCCGGGGTATGTAAACTTTTAAGCATAACTGTATATACAAATATCTTCATCAAAGATCCAACACTTACTACATAGATACAGAAATTTAAACAAGTTTGCTACATAGACAAGGAAACAGAACCAAGTTTACCACATAGATATGTTAACAGAATCAAGCTTAGTACAAATATATCGTAATGAAAGCTGTCTTACTGCATAGATACAGTGGCAGAACTGAGCTTACAACTTAGATGCAGGGACATGACCAAGCTTACTACATAGATATGGGAAGAGAACCAAGCTTACTAAATTGTTGTGAACTATATTTCTGTGCTCCCTCTTGTGGTCATTAGCGGTATGGCACTTTGAGTGGCTTTCCCCAGGTTGGCACCCACCTGCTTCGTTTGGTCTTGGGTGTGCCTATATAACCTTCCTGGATACTCAGTATTGTGCCTGGATTCGTTGTTATCAGACCATGTCTGTTTTCTCCTGCCTCCTGGTCTCCTGATTTTGCAAGATAAGCTAAGTCCTGCTTTCTTATTTTTGTGCATTTGAATTTTCCTTATTTTGTTCCAGCTTAGTGTAAATGTGATTGCTATTTTGCTGGAAGCTCAAGGGAGGCTGTTATCCTCCCCCCACACCGTTAGTCGGTGCGGGGGTTCTTGGATATTCAGCGTGGATATTTTGTAGGGGTTTTTTTGCTGACCGTATAAGTCATCTTTCTATTTTCTGCTATTAGTCAGTGGGCCTCTCTTTGCTAAATCTAGTTCATTCTTACGTTTGTCATTTCTTCTTACCTCACTGTTATTATTTGTGGGGTGCTTGTATTTACTTTGGGGTCTTTTCTCTTGAGGCAAGAGAGGTCTTATTTTCTCTGAAAGGGTTAGTTAGTTCTCCGGCTGGCGCGAGACGTCTAGAACCAACGTAGGTACGTTCCCCGGCTGCTGCTAGTTGTTTGTGTCAGGATCAGGTATACGGTCAGCCTAGTTACCACTTCCCTATGAGCTGGTTTTTTGTGTTTGCAGACTTAGCTGGTACTCCTGAGATCCTCTGCCATTAGGATCATAACACTAAATAGATAAAGGAGCAAAACTAAGCTTATTACTCAGATACAGGAACAGAACCAAGATTACTACTTAAATACAGGAATAGAAACAAGCTCACTACATAGATACAGGAACATAAAACAGCCCACTACATAGATGTAGGAACAGAAACAAGTTACTGCATAAATATAGGAACCGAACTGAGCTTACTACATAAGTACGGGAGCACACCAAGCTTACAACATAGATATGGGAACAGAACCAAGCTTACTTCATAAGTTTGAGAATACACTCACACTAACTACAGTAAATATTAACTCCATAACAGAACAAAGTATAGTACATCGATTTGGGAACACACCCAAGCTTACTATATATATAAATATACATAATCATAAGCAAGATTATAACACAGATACAGTAACAGAATCGGATGTCACAAACTTGCATGTTTTGCTCAAAATTTTTGCTTTATTCAAACTGCATGTTTTCACACTCACATTATCACTCCATAAATGATGCATACTTACAATAACAAGCCAACCACTTCTCTTAGTTGTTATCACAATGATTGTGATCAGCTGTATGCAAAATAGAATAGACATGTGACAAACACGGAGAGAGTGAAAGCAATAGGATGCTATTAGTATATCACAAATAGTTAGGATTCTGAACGTTAGAACCAGTGTCAAATTCAATAAATGTCTCGGGCAACCAGTTTCAGTGACAACATTACACAATCAGAAGAAAAATATATCTACCGCCATTGTAAAACATAACAAAAGCAAATCCATCTGAAACAGCCTATAGTTTAGATACAGTGCATTTCCTTGTCTGTAAGAAACTTGGGATACAATTAAAAAATCAAAAATGTTGTAAGAATCTAGAATAAAGGGTTTTCTACATTACAATAACAGTGGTAAACAAGTGAATATATTTGAAAAAATACACAAAAAAAGTAATCAAAGGACGCACTCTACAGACTGAATCAGTCACACCATTAATGCTTGCGCCCAACTGTATTTATGTAGGTATATGGTTATTTTTAGCAGTTTAGTAGATGTTATTCTTACTTTTAAAACTGAACGTATACCTGGCGTAAAGAGAGTCAGGCATACAGTGGGGGAAATAAGTATTTGATACTTCGCTGATTTTGTAAGTTTGCCCACTGACAAAGACATGAACAGTCTATAATTTTAAGGATAGGTTAATTTTAACATTGAGAGATAGAATACCAAAAATAAAATCCAGAAAATCACATTGTATCAATTATATAAATTTATTTGCATTTTGCAGTGAGAAAAAAGTATTTGATCCCCTACCAACCATTTAGAGTTCTGGCTCCTACAAACCAGTTAGATGCTCCTAATCAACTTGTTACCTGCATTAAAAACAGCTGTCTTACATAGTCACCTTTATAAAAAAAAACTACTGTTCACAGACTCAATTAATCAGTCAGACTCTAACCTCTACACAAAGCTGGAATGGGCTACAAAACCATAAGTAAGATGCTGGGTGAGAAGGAGACAACTGTTGATGCAATAAAAAGAAAATGGAAGAAATACAAAATGACTGTCAATCGATATCGATCTGGGGCACCATGCAAAATCTCACCTGGGTGGTATCCTTGATCATGAGGAAGGTGAGAGATCAGCCTAAAACTACACGGGGAAACTTGTTAATGATCTCAAGGCAGCTGGGACCACAGTCACCAAGAAAACCATTGGTAACACATTATGCTGTAAAGGTTTAAAATCCTGCAGTGCCCTCAAGGTCTCCCTGCTCAAGAAAGCACATGTGCAGGCCCATCTGAAGTTTGCCGATGAACACCTGTATGATTCTGTGAGTGATTGGGAGAAGGTGCTGTGGTCAGATGAGACAAAAATTGAGGTCTTTGGCATTAACCCAACTCGCCGTGTTTGGAGGAAGAGAAATGCTGGCTATGACCCAAACGAATACCGTCCCCACTGTCAAGCATGGAGGTGGAAACATTATGTTTTGGAAGTGTTTCTCTGCTAAGATCACAGGACTACTTCACCGCATCAATGGGAGAATGGATGAAGCCATGTACTGTAAAATCCTGAGTGACAATTTCCTTCCCTCTGCCAGGACATTAAAAATGGGTCATGGCTGGGTCTTCCAGTAAGACAATGACCCAAAACATACAGCCAAGGCAACAAAGGAGTGGCTAAAAAAAGCACATTAAGGTCATGGAGTGGCCTAGCCAGTCTCCAGACCTCAATCTCTTAGAATACTTATGGAGGGAGTTGAAGCTCCGAGTTGCCAAGCGACAGCATCAAATTCTTAATGATTTAGAGAAGATCCGCCAAGGGGGGTGGACAAAAATTCCTCCTGACATGTGCGCAAACCTCATCATCAGCTACAAAAAATGTCTGACTGCTATGCTTGCCAACAAGGGTTTTGCGACCAAGTATTAAGTCTTGTTTGCCAGAGGGACCAAGTACTTATTTCTCACTGTAAAATGCAAATAAATTTATATAATTTATACAATGTGATTTTCTGGATTTTATTTTTAATATTCTATCCCTGAATGTTAACCCATTAACCGACAAGGGTGGTTTGCACTGTAATGACCAGACCAATTTTTACAATTCTGACCACTGTCCATTTATGAGGTTATATGTTGTGAATTCCGTTCTCGAACTCCCTCCTGTGGTCATGAATGGTACTTCGGTGAGTTCTGTCCGTAGACTCCCTCTGGTGGCTGTGAGTGGAGCTGCTGGTTCTGAGATTCCTTCTCCAGCTGCCCTCGTTTGGGGCTAGGCTGATTCTCTATTTAACTCCACTCAGATCGTTACTCCATGCCAGCTGTCAATGTTCTAGTACTGGTTCAGATCTCTCCTGGATCTTTCTGAGGACCTGTCTACTCCAGCACAAGCTAAGTTCCTGCTTGTTCATTTGTTACATATGGTTTTTCTTGCTAAGTTCTAGTCCAGCTTGCTATCATGAAACTACCTGGCTAGCTGGAAGCTCTGGGGGTGCAGAGTGGCACCACCGCATCGTGAGTCGGTGCGGGGGTATTTTTTGCACACTCTGTGTGGTTTTTGTAGCTTTTTGTGTTGACTGCAAAGATCCCTTTTCTATCCTCAATCTGTTTAGTTAGACTGGCCTCTCTTTGCTAAAACCTATTTCATCCTGTGTTTGTGATTTCCTCTTATCTCACAGTCAATACTTGTGTGGGGGCTGCTTTTACCTTTGGGGAAATTTCTCTGAGGCAAGTAAGGCTTTGTTTCCTTTCTTTAGGGGTAGTTAGCTCTTAGGCTGTGAAGAGGCGTCTAGGCAGAGTCAGGCACGCTCCACGGCTGTTTCTAGTTGTGTTGATAGGAGTAGGGTTTGCGGTCAGCAGAGTTCCCATTTCCCCAGAGCTCGTCCTGATTCCGTGTTTAACTATCAGGTCATTCCTGGTGCACCTAACCACCAGGTCCATAACAGTTATAACTCTGGAATGCTTCAACAGATCCTGATGATTCTGAGGTTCTTTTCTCGTGACATATTGTACTTCATGACAGTGGTAAAATTTATTTGATATTACCTACTTTTATTTGTGAAAAAAATTGAAATTTGGCAAAAATTTTGAAAATTTCTCAATTTTCCAACTTTGAATTTTCATGCCCGTAAGATGGAATGGTCTGCAAGCGTCACATTGCGTTTGCAGAGCCCCTGATGTACCTAAATAGTAGAAACCTCCCAAAAGTTACCCCATATTGGAAACTAGACCCCCCAAGGAACTTATCTAGATATGCTATATCTAGATAGCCTGTTCAGAAATGACCGTACAGATAAGCAAGGGGGAGGGGTGTGTCTATATGTAAAATCTTCCTTAAAACCCATCCTGCGTGATAATATAGGTGAATTTAATGAAAATGTAGAGTCCCTGTGGGTGGAGATAAGGGGAGGGGGAAAAAATAATAAATTACTGATAGGGGTTTGTTATAAATCTCCAAAACTAATGGAAGCAATGGAGAATATCCTCGTAAAGCAAATAGATGAAGCTGCGACTCAAGGAGAAGTCATTATTATGGGGGACTTCAACTACCCTGAAATAGATTGGGGAACAGAAACCTGCAGTTCCAGCAAAGGTAATCGGTTTTTGACAACTATGAGAGACAATTACCTTTCACAACTGGTTCAGGACCCAACAAGGAGGGGGGCACTGCTAGACCTAATATTAACCAACAGGCCAGACCGCATATCAAATATAAGGGTTGGGGGTCACTTGGGGAATAGTGATCACAAAATAATAAGTTTTCATGTAACCTTTAATAAGATGGGTAGTAGGGGGGTGACAAGGACACTAAACTTCAGGAGGGCAAATTTCCAACGGATGAGAGAGGATCTTGGTGCAATTAACTGGGACGATATCCTGAGACACAAAAATACACAAAGAAAATGGGAGACATTTATTAGCATCCTGGATAGGACCTGTGCACAGTATATACCGTATGGGAATAAACATACTAGAAATAGGAGGAAACCAATATGGCTAAATAGAGCTGCAAGGGGCGCAATAAGGGACAAAAAGAAAGCATTTAGAGAATTAAAGGAAGTAGGTAGTGAGGAGGCATTAAATAAATACAGAAAATTAAATAAATTCTGTAAAAAGCAAATCAAGGCAGCAAAGATTGAGACAGAGAGACTCATTGCCAGAGAGAGTAAAAATAATCCCAAAATATTCTTTAACTATATAAATAGTAAGAAACTAAAAAATGACAGTGTTGGCCCCCTTAAAAATAGTCTGGGTGAAATGGTGGATGAGGATGAGGAAAAAGCCAATATGCTAAATGACTTTTTTTCATCAGTATTTACAAAAGAAAATCCCATGGCAGACAAAATGACTAGTGATAAAAATTCCCCATTAAATGTCACCTGCTTAACCCAGCAGGAAGTACAGCGGCGTCTAAAAATCACTAAAATTGACAAATCTCCGGGCCCGGATGGGATACACCCCCGAGTACTGCAGGAATTAAGTACAGTCATTGATAGACCATTATTTTTAATCTTTAAAGACTCCATAATAACAGGGTCTGTACCACAGGACTGGCGTATAGCAAATGTGGTGCCAATATTCAAAAAAGGGGCAAAAACTGAACTCGGTAATTATAGGCCAGTAAGCTTAACCTCTACTGTCGGTAAAATCCTGGAGGGCATTCTAAGGGATGCTATGCTGGAGTATCTGAAGAGGAATAACCTCATGACCCAGTATCAGCACGGGCTTACTAGGGACCGTTCATGTCAGACTAATTTGATCAGCTTCTATGAAGAGGTAAGTTCCGGACTGGACCAAGGGAACCCAGTGGACGTAGTATATATGGACTTTTCCAAAGCTTTTGATACGGTGCCACACAAAAGGTTGTTACATAAAATGAGAGTAATGGGGATAGGGGAAAATATGTGTAAGTGGGTTGAGAGCTGGCTCAGGGATAGGAAACAAAGGGTGGTTATTAATGGAGCACACTCGGACTGGGTCATGGTTAGCAGTGGGGTACCACAGGGGTCAGTATTGGGCCCTCTTCTTTTTAACATATTTATTAATGACCTTGTAGGGGGCATTCAGAGTAGAATTTCAATATTTGCAGATGACACTAAACTCTGCAGGGTAATCAATACAGGGGAGGACAATTTTATATTACAGGATGATTTATGTAAACTAGAAGCTTGGGCTGATAAATGGCAAATGAGCTTTAATGGGGATAAATGTAAGGTCATGTACTTGGGTAGAAGTAATAAGATGTATAACTATGTGCTTAATTCTAAAACTCTGGGCAAAACCGTCAATGAAAAAGACCTGGGTGTATGGGTGGATGACAAACTCATATTCAGTGGCCAGTGTCAGGCAGCTGCTACAAAGGCAAATAAAATAATGGGATGTATTAAAAGAGGCATAGATGCTCATGAGGAGAACATAATTTTACCTCTATACAAGTCACTAGTTCGACCACACTTAGAATACTGTGCACAGTTCTGGTCTCCGGTGTATAAGAAAGACATAGCTGAACTGGAGCGGGTGCAGAGAAGAGCGACCAAGGTTATTAGAGGACTGGGGGGTCTGCAATACCAAGATAGGTTATTACACTTGGGGCTGATTAGTTTGGAAAAACGAAGACTAAGGGGTGATCTTATGTTAATGTATAAATATATGAGGGGACAGTACAAAGACCTTTCTGATGATCTTTTTAATCATAGACCTGAGACAGGGACAAGGGGGCATCCTCTACGTCTGGAGGAAAGAAGGTTTAAGCATAATAACAGACGCGGATTCTTTACTGTAAGAGCAGTGAGACTATGGAACTCTCTGCCGTATGATGTTGTAATGAGTGATTCATTAATTAAATTTAAGAGGGGACTGGATACCTTTCTGGAAAAGTATAATGTTACAGGGTATATACACTAGATTCCTTGATAAGGCGTTGATCCAGGGAACTAGTCTGATTGCCGTATGTGGAGTCGGGAAGGAATTTTTTTCCCCATGGTGGAGTTACTCTTTGCCACATGGGTTTTTTTTTGCCTTCCCCTGGATCAACATGTTAGGGCATGTTAGGTTAGGCTATGGGTTGAACTAGATGGACTTACAGTCTTCCTTCAACCTTAATAACTATGTAACTATGTAACTATGTAACTTTGAACCCCCAAGTATTTCACTACAGTTTATAACGCAGAGCCGTGAAAGTAAAAATTCTTTTTTTTTCCTCAAAATTTATACTTTAGCCCCCAGTTTTGTATTTTCTCAAGGGTAACAGGAGAAATTGGACCCCAAACGTTGTTGTGCAATTTGTCCTGAGTACGATGATACCCCATATGTGGGGGTAAACCACTGTTTGGGTGCATGGCAGAGCTCAGAAGGGAAGGAGCGCCATCTGACTTTTCAATGCAAAATTGACTGGAATTGAGATGAGACGCCATGTCGCGTTTGGAGAGCCTCTGATGTGCCTAAACATTGAAACCCCCCACAAGTGACACCATTTTGGAAAGTAGCCCCCTAAGAAACTTATCTAGATGTGTGGTGAGCACTTTGATCCACCAAGTGCTTCACAGAAGTTTACAATGTAGAGCCGTAAAAATAAAAAATCATATTTTTTCACAAAAATGATCTTTTCGCCCCCAATTTTTTATTTTCCCAAGGGTAACAGAAGAAATAAACATTGAAACCCCCACAAGTGACACCATTTTGGAAAGTAGACCCCCTAAGGAACTTATCTAGATGTGTTGTGAGAACTTTGAACCCCCAAGTGTTTCACTACAGTTTATAACGCAGAGTCGTGAAAATAACAATTATTTTTTTTCCCCACAAAAATTATATTTTAGCCCCCAGTTTTGTATTTTCCCAAGGGTAACAGGTGAAATTGGACCCCAAAAATTGTTGTCCAATTTGTTCTGAGTACGCTGATACCCCATATGTGGGGGGAACCACCGTTTGGGCGCATGGCAGAGCTCGGAAGGGAAGGAGCGCCATTTGGAATGCAGACTTAGATGGATTGGTCTGCAGGCGTCATGTTGCGTTTGCAGAGCCCCTGATGTACCCAAACAGTAGAAACCTCCCACAAGTTACCCCATATTGGAAACTAGACCCCCCAAGGAACTTATCTTGATGTGTTGTGAGAACTTTGAATCCCCAAGTGTTTCACTACAGTTTATAATGCAGAGCCGTGAAAATAAATCACAGAAATGATTTTTTAACCCCCCCCAAATTTTTATTTTCCCAAGGGTGACCAGAGAAATTGGACTCCAAAAGTTGTTGTACAATTTGTCCTGAGTACGCTGATACCCCACATTTTGGGGTAAACCCCTGTTTTGGTGCACGAGAGCGCTTGGAAGGGAAGGAGAACTGTTTACTTTTTCAGCGCAGAATTGTCTGGAATTGAGATTGGACGCCATGTTGCATTTGGAGAGCCCCTGATGTCCCTAAACCCCCCAATTCTGACTGAAACCCTAATCCAAACACACCCCTAACCCTAATCCCAACCCTAACCCTAACCACACCCCTAACCCGAACATGCCCCTAACCCTAATCCCAACCATACCCTTAACCCCAACACACCCCTTGCCCTAATCCCAACCCTAAACACACCCCTAACTCCTACACACCCCTAGCCCTAATCCCAACCATAACCCTAACCACACCCCTAACCCTAACACACCCCTAACCCTAATCCGAACCCTAATCCCAACTGTAAATGTAACCCTAACCCTAACCCTAAATTTAGCCCCAACCCTAACCCTAACGTTAGCCCGAACCCTAACTATAGCCCCAACCCTAACTGTAGCCCTAACCCTAACTTTAGCCCCAACCCTAACCCTAACCCTAACCCTAATGGGAAAATGGAAATAGACAAATTTTTTTAATTTTATTATTTTTCCCTAACTAAGGGGGTGATGAAAGGGGGTTTGATTTACTTTTATAATGGTTTTTTTAGCAGATTTTTATGATTGCCAGCTGTCACACACTAAAAGACGCTTTTTATTGTAAAAAATAGTTTTTGCGTCTCCACATTTTGAGAGCTATAATTTTTCCATATTTTGGTCCACAGAGTCATGTGAGGTCTTTTTTTTTGCAGGACGAGTTGATGTTTTTATGGGTACCATTTTCGGGTATGTGACTTTTTTTATCGCTTTTTATTCTGATTTTTGTGAAGCAGAATGAACAAAAACCAGCTATTCATGAATTTCTTTTGGGGGGGCATTTATATCATTGCACGTTTGATAAAACTGATAAAGCAGGTTTATTCTTCGGGTCAGTACGATTACAGCGTTACCTCATTTATATCATTTTTTTAGGTTTTGGCGCTTTTATACGATAAAAACTATTTTATATAAAAAATAATTATTTCTGCATCGCTTTATTCTGAGGACACATCGCGTTGTTCCGAGGGTTTCAGGGAAGCATGCAGGGAGCCCCCTGCATGCACAATGCTTCCCTTTGCCGCCGGAACACTGCAATCATGTTTGATCACAGTGTGCCAGGGGTTAATGTGCCGGGGGTGGTCCGTGACCGCTCCTGGCACATAGTGCCGGATGTCAGCTGTAATAATCAGCTGACACCCGGCTGCGATCGGCCCCGCTCCCCCCGTGAGCGCGGCCGATCACCTATGACGTACTATCCCGTCCCTGGGAATTAAGTCCCAGGTCAACTCGATGGGATAGTACGTCATATGGGATTAAGGGGTTAAAATTAATCTACCCTTAAATTTATAGACTGTTCATGTCTTTGTCAGTGGGCAAACTTACAAAATCAGCAAGGGATCAAATACTTATTTCCCCCACTGTAAGTGTGGGTGTACTATGTCCAACCATCACAGTCAATAGCTTAATGGTGCCTCTGAATACCCAATTTGTATTTTTTTCAAATGTCCATGTTCAGCCAAAATGAGTTCAAAATGTCTTTTCTATTGTGGGAACAGATAGCGGTACACTGACTACTTTACATTGTGTCAAAGTGTCATATCTTCACTGTTGGCCCCAAAAAATATATAATAAAATATTTACAAAAATGTGAGGGATTTTTTCACTACACACACATGGCTTGCACATATACACACTTTACACAAATTGAGCATACATACTGTATGTATTCACTCTTTTCTGCAGGCAACAAATGCCTCCCTGCCCTCGGTCCACCCCGCCTCTGCGGAGTCATAACTGTTCCGTGCCGCTCTCTGTATAAATTGTACTTACGCAATGAATTCTTCTCTCATTGGATCTCTACTGCCTTATCTGACATAGGACAATGTCATCACAGGAGACCGGGGCGGGTTATACAGAGACCGCCTGTCGAACAGGCTGGGAAACCTTTATAGCTCCAGTAGGGGTCAGTGTAGTTGGCTTTAATTTTTAATGTAGAAAGTGCATTTTTTTTAGGACTTGCTAATTAGGATAAAGATCGGGTAAAAGACTGCAAACAGACCTCTGCATTACAACAGCCCTGCAGTTTGTTCATTCTTAGGCTTTGTTCATTGTTATTTTTGCATTTTTTTTAGCTCCTCTTCATTTGCATGTTTTTTGCAAGTGTCTGGACCATAATAAGCAATAACAATCTTCTCTGGCTGTTGCATTTTTTTTATGTGTTTTCTTTATTATTTGATCCATTTTTAGTGCAGATTTGAAGCATAGATTTTTTTTAATGTGTTTTCTTAGTTAAGAAAAGCTTTGATTCTATACATACACTTATATATTGATTGTTGGTAGTTGGCAGCACCCCCACCAATCTGCTCCCACTTTGGCCTGGTGTATACAGTGTATAGAGCGTAAACAGCTCAACTCCTATTGTAAATGGAAAAGCTGAGCTACATGATCTGAGAATGACCCTTCTCCAGTGAACAAAGCCAATTTACTTCTGGCTCTATACACTTTTTACTTTTGGTCCCAGTGGGAGCTGCAAACAGCTGATTGGTTGGGGTACCGCATGTTGGACTTCCAATCACTTGATTTTGATGACATGTCCTGAATTGGTCATCAGTATATTATTATTATTACTATTATTATTTATTATTATAGCGCCATTTATTCCATGGTGCTTTACATGTGAGGAGGGGTATACATAATAAAAACAAGTACAATAATCTTAAACAATACAAGTCATAACTGGTACAGGAGGAGAGAGGACCCTGCCCGCGAGGGCTCACAATCTACAAGGGATGGGTGAGGATACAGTAGGCGAGGGTAGAGCAGGTCTATCAGTCATGGACAACCTCATTCAGGCATCTAAGAACATGGAAGTAGTGATATTAGTCTGATCAGAGTCCTTACAATGTACTAGATAGAGTTTTGTACTGTTATTGCGAGTATGCTCCCAGAAGACTACCTACCTCATAATCAAACACTGTGATGGGGGGGATGTTTTCAATTTCCGAATGTACTCATGAAAAAATCTTAGAACAGTAGAAGCGATTGCAGCACTCGTTGTATACATGAGAAGGATCATATGTGTGAGGGATCTGTCTCCCCATCAGTCTGTTTGTACATGGATGGCCACTAGAAGGAATGTAGTCAACCAAAGACATCTTGTAACCATGACTTCTCATCTAGTTTGTGGTTTCTCTGTTTAATTCTAAACACCAACGCTTACATATTGTGTGTGTGGTCTAGGACAAACCGCTATATTCTTTTAAGCTTCAATTTACTGAAATGTAGTAATCATAATGATAATATACTCAGTTACCAATAGAAAAAAAAAGTTGCCAAAATTCCATAGCACGGCCACACAGAACTGTTGTGTAGTAATATATATGGGCCAATATTTGATAATCTGCCCTTGTCAATCTTGTGAACCAAGAATCTGGTATAGGAAAGTTACTCTTTTGTTAACATGGGAACATTTCCGTTAAAGGGAATCTGTCAGCAAGATTTAGCTCTTTCAAATACAAGTCCAGCAATACCTTTACACGGCCAGCCTAGTCTTTCATTACTGTGAAGTCAGCGTTTGAATTAATATGCAAATGAGACCGAAGGACTACGCTGAAGAGGCTGAAGCCTCTGTCACTCCAGCTCTTTTCTTTTCTGATTGAAAACTTATTCTTTGCGCAACGAGTTGGAGATATTTTTGGTACCATTTTGGGGCACATAAGGTTTTTTTAATCACTTTTCATTCAGATTTTTCACACCGAATGAACAAAAACCAGGAATTCAGTTATTGTTTATATCTATTTTTTCTTTTGCGCTGTTCACCTTATGGTAAAATTGATAGGACCAATTTGTTCATTGGGTCGTTGCTATAACAGCGATACCATATTTATATATTAAAATATATATTTTTTCATGCTTTGCTGCTTTATCAGACAATATTTTACAACAATTAATTTATTTTTGCATCACCATATTCTGATAGCTGTAACTTTTAATTTTTCCCTGAATGAGCCATACTAAGCCTTTTTTTTGTGATGGTTTGGCATTTTTATTCATATCCTTTTTTTTACATATGACATTTTTTGCATGTCAGCATGATGAAAAAGTGAAATTTTTGTTGTGTTTTTTTAAATTATTTATCTATTTATTTTTATGGAATAAATAATGTTACAATTTTCTAGATCAGGTCATTCCGTACACATTGATATCAATTTTGTGTACTTTTTTTTTGTTTATCTTTGTTTTATCACAGTCTGCATTTTTAGTGGCAAAACAGCTTTTCGTGATTTTCGTGATTTTCATTTTTTTTAAACTTTTTTCACATTTTATTTTACTTTTTTCACTTTTCCACTATATCCCATGTATAATTTTTACTTTGATCACTGGTCTCATGCATAACAGTACTCGTGTACTGCAGTGCCGGAGACCTATCAGTGGATCTCAATGGCGACCGTACCCTGGGGTCATCAGATGACAACTATGGCAATGACCAGCACCCACAATCATGATTGCCAGCGGTCTAGCCTGCCATATGTTGTCTTTTAACCCCCTTTTAACCACTAAGATACCGCTGTCACGATTGATAGTGGTATTTAACCCCTTTTTGACATGTGGCGTAATAGTACGCACATGTCAGATTCCTCCGCACCTTCCTGGGCACATGACAGCTGACCTATACAGCTGATATGTGCCCGCAACAGCTGCTGGTGAAATCGCGATCTGACCCGCGGCTGTTAACATTTAGTATTTAACTTGCGCTTACAGGAAGCATTTCACTAATCCCGCCCATCGGTGACCCCGTCACATGATCGCAGGTCACCGATGGGTCGGCATGACAACCAGAGGTCTGTAGCAGACCTCTATGGTTGTCATTGCCAGATTGCTATGAGCGCCAACCACGGGGCAAGTGAGCATTTCTGTTACACACAGGCGATCTGATCATCACCTGTGTGTAGCAGAGGCGATCAAAGTACTGCAGCTTCTAGTCTCCCACGGAGACTATTGAAGCATGCAAAAAGTAAAAGAAATGTTTTTAAAAATATAAAAAAAAATTAAAATGATAAAAGTTCAAATTACCCTCCATTTGCCCCATTCAAAATAAAACAATAAAAAAAATCAAATATACACATATTTATTATTGCTACTTTGAAAATCGCCCGATCTATCAATATAAAAAAAAAATTAATCCAATCGCTAAATGGCGTAATGAGAAAAAAATTCAAAATGCCAGAAATACGTTGTTTAGGTTGCCGCAACATTGCATTAAAATGCAATAGCGGGCGATCAAAAGATGTCAGCTCAGTGCGCAAAAAATAAGCCCTCACCCAGCCCCAGATCATGAAAAATGGAGACGCTACAGGTCTCGGAAAATGGCACCATTTTTTTTTTAATTTGTATTTTTTTTCACCACTTAAATAAAAAAACCTAGACATGTTTGGTGTCTTTGAATTCATAACATGCCTGGAGAATCATAATAGCGGGTCAGTTTTAGCATTTAGTGAACATGGTAAAAAAAAAAGAAAAAAAACAACTGTGCAATTGCACTTTTTTGCAATTTCACCGCACTTGGATTTTTTTTCCTGTTTTGCAGTACACGATATGTTAAAACCAATGGTGTCGTTCAAAAGTTCAACTTGTCCCGCAAAAAATAATCCCTCACATGGCCATATATTGACAAAAAATAAAAAAGTTATAGCTCTGGTAAGAAAGGTAGCAAAAAACGAAAATGCAAAAATGGAAAATGGCCTGGCGGTTAATGGATTAATTTAATGGGTTAATCAGCCCCGATTGGCTCCAAAACCGGTCGGGGCAAATACTGAAGGGTGTCAGCTGTCATGTACAGCTTTGACCCTTCTGAATTTTGGCTTCGGAGTGGCGCTATACACTTATTCCTGATCTGCGAAAATGGCAATTGGAAAAAAAAACCCTTTAACAGCCACCATTTTATTTTGTATTGACGATCATGAAGGGGTTAAACTATTCTATTAATGGCATGTTCCACTTTGGGACATTGTGTCATTTGTCAGCAATGACTACATTTATGTGTCCTACCCCTTATGTTTCTGGTATTTTTATGAAAACGTTTATTGGCAGTCCACAGTATAATAACAATTCATAGTAAATTCTCAAATTCTAAAAAAGAAGCGAAGATCTGCAACTTGAGGCAATCTCCACATTGTGTTGTCTGAAGTGGCTAGACGCATCTTGCCAAGCAAAATGATTATCCGTTACCAAGTGTTTAACAACTGTCCTTCTCCACTGCCATCAATCAGCAGGCAATTGTGGTTAAAGAGCTATACTTTATACCTTATGCTTGAAATGACACAAATGCGGATTTTAATCCTAGAAAAAATAATTTAGCGATAATAATTGTGTGATGCTTACAAGAATATTTGATTTAGGCTTAGACTTTCCTGGAAGTAAGTTTGAAAACATTCGCTAAGCAAAACTGACCCAAAGCAGACGATATATGGACAACCATTCATTTGTGGGCAATGGGCATGGGTTGCCAAAGAGAAAAATCTGCTCATTGGCCAATACAGTGTAATTACCCTTACAAATGTAGATGTGAAGTGTGAAAAGTAGCACATAAACTTTGAGATTATATCCATAATGTTAGGCTCAATGGAAAGGTGACTTCTATTGTTGGATAAAGGTGGATCGCCCCCATGGGGCCGTGGGGTACTTGGTACCGGGTCCTTCGGTTCACTTGGGGGATGTCATGGTGGCTGACCCGTTCCGTGGCCCTGGGACGTCCGTGTAAAAGGGAAAGGTCTTTAAAGGGGAAATGTTTGTGACGCCACCTGCGGTATTCAGTCAGGGTGACCGGCGCTGCTTTAAGGGGTCCGCTGGGGTGATGTTATGGCAGCTAGATGGTATACCTTCCCACTGGTGAAGTGTGTCCCCAGGGCTTCCCAGTGTGTAGATGGTGGATGGTGAGAGGCGCAGTGAAGAACAAGGACACAAGGTTGCAGTCTCTTTACCTTTACTGAGGACTTCAGCATCCACAGTCCAGAGCACCAGATCACAGGGCAGGCAGAGTCCGGCCGGTTTGGAGGCAAGTCCAGAGTTCCCTTGTCCAGGTGGAAATCAGTAGCCTTCCTCTAGTGCCGTGGTGTTGTAGTTCCTTACTGCCTAAGGCTTCACATAAGGTCCTCACAGATGTAATGTCTCTCTCTCTGTCCCCCATATAGGATAGGACAAACCCGTATGACTGGTGGCTTGAGGCGGTTTATAGGGACTCTATCATGCCCCAGCCTCTAAGGGGTGCCACCGTGCCTCCTGGGTGTAGGGCAGACAGGTAACGTGAAATTAGCTGTCCTGCCGGTCTCTGGAGCTCTGGAGCAAGGCATAAAGGGTCATTGCTCCCTTGGTGTTCCGGCTACCGGGATCCTGCGCCTCAGAAGGAGGCAGCCTGTGTAGGGCTGGTCCCCTACTGGTATCCACTCCTTTGCTACGACTTCCTTCACCCTCTCTGCAATACAGTTCTGCCTTCGATGTCTCTTTTTGGGAACTGCAGCTCTGAGGGCATGCACAGCCCCGTGTCCTTCTCCTTCGATCTCTGACAGGATCCCACCCCTGTCAGGGACCTACTACCTGAGCAGAGCTCAGCCAGCAACTGACTAACTTTCCCTAGAGGCGACCAGTTTTACCTATGTGGGGAGTGACCTAATAAATAGGAGCAAGAGCTCCCCCTGGTGGCCTGGAGTGTGAAATGTGTTGCATGTTCGTGATACCTGGATGCAGTTATCCTTCTTTGCCTCCAAACGTAGCATCACTCTCCTCGAGAGGAAAATGACATTACTGCAACGACCAGGACCCTGGGGCGCTGCAAAGATATGACAAAAGACTAAGGATACTCATTATGGGCTTCTTTTACAGAACATTGGCTTTGGTAATAATATGATTTCAAAGTAGATGCTAATATAAGGAAAAAGTGTAACCGATGAGCAGGACCTAACCCTACACCAATAAATAAAATGTATTATATTATTATATATTATAATATATTATTATAAAGAAAATAAATCATAGATCGTAACTCTAAGGAGCCGATTCATCAAAAAACTTTCACCAGAATACTGTTGATAACTGCAATATCACAGTTTTTTGGTGCATCTCATAGTTATGAAATTTTTTTGTACATTTTGGTTTTTTTATGGCATTCCTGACCATCTCCACCCACGTTTATAAAAGTTAGGGGAACTTGATCGGTAAGGGACTTGCATTTATTTATTTATTATGCTTTGCTTAAATTGCGCTATCTTATTTCACAGTGCTTTACAGACATTATCATCGCTGTCCCCATTGGGGCTCACAATCTAAATTCCCTATCAGTATGTCTTTGGAGTGTGGGAGGAAACCGGAGAACCTGGAAGAAACACACAGAAACATGGGGAGAATATACAAACTTCTTGCAGATGTTGTCCTTGGTGGGATTTGAATCCAGGACCCCGGTGCTGAAAGTTTGCAGTGCTAACCACTGAACCACCATACAGTGCTAACCACTGTGCTGCATGAGTGTGCCTGACACAAGGATTTGTATCTTATAGTGATGAGCAGTCCGTCTCTTTTCCTGTGAACTGGATCATTTGGCTCTGCTCGCCAAAAGGAGAGGTCTATTTCAGATCCCAAAAGAATCCCTATTAAATAAGTATTCACAATCAGGTGAACACATATTAATGGTAAAATCTCCACAGTCCGATGTGGTTATTATAGAATCATAGAATGTTAAGGTACCGTTACACTAAACGACTTACCAACGATCACGACAAGCGATGCGATCGTTGGTAAGTCGTTGTGTGGTCGCTGGGGAGCTGTCACACAGACAGCTCTCTCCAGCGACCAACGATCAGGGGAACGACTTCGGCATCGTTGAAACTGTCTTCAACGATGCCGAAGTCCCCCTGCAGCACCCGGGTAACCAGGGTAAACATCGGGTTACTAAGCGCAGGGCCGCGCTTAGTAACCCGATATTTACCCTGGTTACCATTGTAAAAGTAAAAAAAAAACACTACATACTCACCTTCTGATGTCTGTCACGTCCCTCGCTGGCAGCTTCCCTGCACTGAATGTGTCAGCGCTGGCCAGCCGTAAAGCAGAGCACAGCGGTGACGTCACACACACCGATCCAGCGATGACAGCGGGTGATCAGCGACGAAATAAAGTTCTGGACTTCTAGCTCCGACCAGCGATATCACAGCGGGATCCAGATCGCTGCTGCGTGTCAAACACAACGAGATCACTATCCAGGACGCTGCAACGTCACGGATTGTCGTCGTTCTCGCTGCAAAGTCGTTTAGTGTGAAGGTACCTTTAGAGTTGGAGGGGACCTCCAGTGTCTTCGTGTCCAACCCCCGGCTCAATGCAGTATTCACTAACCCATCTCAGACAGATGTCTGTTCAGCTTCTGTTTGAATACTTCCATGGAAGGAGAACTCACCACCTCTCGTGGCAGCCTGTTCCACTCATTGGGAGTAAGTATTTCTATATTTATTTTTACTATAACGTTAATACGGATGTGTATTAGTCTGCTGACTGGCCTTTTAGTCCCACAAATTTTGGAAAAACTTTTTTTGTGTGCTTGAGAGTCAGTAATACATCTAACACTAAAAGAAGAGAGCCGGTCAGACTCGCCAAAATAGTCAGGTTTGGATGACTTTGCTTGAATGTATAAGGGCATGGTAAATCTTCACTTGGAGTTAATCAAACGATGACCCAACTAAGGCCAAGCTCAGTATTTGATCACGTTTTTACATCAGTATATGTAAGACAAACCAGCAGTGGAACAATCAGAGGAAAAGTGTAATAGAAACACGTCACCATTTCTGCATTTTTCACCCACTCCTGGCTTAGGCTTACAAAAACTGATATGAAATAGTGACCAAATTCTGAACGTGTTAAGTTGGCTTAATGTTTTAGCTCTTCCGAAACTTTATAAAAAAATGTTTTATGTATTTTTCTAAATGTTTATAGATTTTTTAGAAATTGATCATGGCAAGATGTTCTTTAATCTGTTATGTGATTATTTATTTGACTGCACAGCTGTTGAAAATGGATTTGTACTTTTATGCATGTTACAATTTCGGTATTGTGTTGAATCGTTGTCCTGTATAATGTTCTATAAAAAAGCAATTTTTTTTGCTTCAGCAAGGCTGGAATTGGGCAGGCTATTCTTTGCGAAGGACGTATGAATCAAGCCGCATACAAGGTTATCCTGGAAAAACAGTTGGTTGATTCCTTCTGTTCAGGCAATGTTCCCCAACTCTGAGGACTGTTTTTTCCAGCAGGACAATGCAACATGCGACACAGCTAGGTCAGTCAATGTGTACATGAAGGACCACCACATCAAATCCCTGTCATGCCCAGCCCAATCTCCAGACCTGGACCCCATTGAAAACCTCTGGAATGTAATCAAGAGGAAGATGGATAGTCAAAAGCCATCAAACAAAGAAGAACTTCTTAAATTTTTCTACCAGGAGTGGCATAAGGTCACCCAAAAGCAGTCTGAAAGACTGGTGGAAAGCATGCCAAGACGCATGAAAGCTGTGAATAAAAATCATGGTTATTCCACAAAATATTGATTTCTGAACTCTTCCTGAGTTAAAACATTAGTATTGTTGTTTCTAAATGATTATGAACTTTTTTTTGCATTATTTGAGGTCTGCAAGCAATACATTTTTTTGTTATTTTGACCATTTCTTATTTTCAGAAAATAAATACAAAATGTATTGCTTGGAACTTTGGAGACATGTTGTCAGTAGTTTATAGCATAAAAGAACAATTTACATTTTAGTCAAAAATATACCTATAAAGAGAAATATCAGACAAACTGAACATTTTGCAGTGGTCTGTTAATTTTTGTCAGAGCTGTATATTTTCTCTTAAGAATGACAAAACCTCACTTTACTTTCTTAAATGTTCAGGTTTCAGCTTTGTTAACCTTTTGGATTGACAAACATCATTTGTAATTTCAAAGGGCCATTTACTGAATGATGTATCTTCGTGATTGGTCTGTGTGGGCTGTCTTTATTTACTGAAGCGATGGCCGGGGGACCACCACTGTGCAGGAAGACTACTGTACACAAGATGAGGTGCAAACAACAAAGGGTAGATTTATTGGGAGGCAAGGAATGAAGGGAATGAGGAAGATGCAAACGGGGTTAACAATAGCAAAAGACAATATAAATGAGTAATCTTGTCCGTAAAATAGCACGGTGCTCCAACAATTACAGATTCAGAATTTGTCTCACAAGTAGTTTTGAGCATTCCAATACCGCAAGTATCGGGTATCGGCCGATACTTGCGGGGTATCGAAACAACATTAATGTGTAAAAGAAAGAATTTAAATAAAAAATATTGCTATACTCACCTCTCCGACGCAGCCTGGACCTCACCGAGGGAACCGGCAGCGTTCTTTGCTTAAAATGCGAGCGTTTACTTCCTTCCGTGACGTCACGGCTTGTGATTGGTCGCGTGCCGCCCATGTGGCCGCGACGCGACCAATCACAGCAAGCCGTGACGTAATTTTCAGGTCCTCAATGCCTAATTCTAGGCATTCAGGATTTTAAAATTACGTTCCGGCTTGTGATTGGTCGCGTCGCGGTCACATGGGCGACGCGACCAATCACAAGCCGTAACGTCACGTGAGGCAGGAAACGCGCGCATTTTAAAATTACGTCATGGCTTGTGATTGGTTGCGTGCCGCCCATGTGACCGCGACGCGACCAATCACAGCAAGCCGTGACGTAATTTCAGGTCCTGTATGCCTAATTCTGCATTCAGGACCTGAAATTACGTGACAAGGGGGTGCAGTCTCTTAAAGTGACAGCGTGTTCCTTACTGTCCATAACAGCACCACCCTCTTACATGCCTCCCTTCTTAATGATGGTCGTCCTCGGCCATCACAGAATCAGGGTCAAAGTGCAATGGAGGAACGTGTAATGCGGAAACAGCACCTATAGGGGAGGCAACAAAGGTGTAAAAACAGACAGAGCACACTGTTCTACATATCGGACTGGTGGAACCCCTGCATTAGACCTCTGGGATCTCTGAAGCTCTTGGCTGTCAGGCAAGGCTTGACTATCTTCCAGAGGAACACTTGTTGCAGGGAACATTGTGAGCTCTTGTCTGGTCTCATCCTCGCATGGCGGTACTGGTACATCCATGGGATTACCGTTTCTGGGCGGCTGAGGACCCCCTACTGTGTCAGGGACGGTCCACCACTCCTCATCGATTTGGCCGTCAGGCATGACAGATACAGGAAGTGGAGTGGCGCCTTCAGGCGACAATGGCGTAGAACAGACCTCAGACCGGCAAGGCTGCAGCATATTTCTGTGAAGTACTCTAGGGGCGGATGCCCCATTCTCAATCTGTACCTTGTAGACAGGGCCATTAGCATACACTCGCTCGATAACCTTGTACGGCTGTACTTCCCATCTCTCACTTAGTTTTCCCTTAGGGCGTTTTTCTCTGACCAATACTCGATCTCCAGGTTGGAGCGGTAACTCTTGAGTCGGTTTGCGGGCCGTATGTTCTTTTTCTTGCAGTTGCTGACCCGCCAACCGCCGTATCATTTGCAATCGTTGCCGATGCTCTTTCACCCATGAGGTGACAGTTCACTCCATCAGCTCCTCTGGCTGTTCCAAATTCAGCTCAATGATCTCTCGTCCAGCTCTTCCAAACAACAGTAGATAGGGGGTATAACCCGTGGTGGAGTGGACCCGATTGTTGTAGGTCCAGACCAATTCTGGCAGATAGTCTGGCCAACATGGCTTCTTATCCTCCTCCAACGTTCTCAGCATCTTAAGCAAGGTTCTGTTGAAGCATTCACAAGCTCCATTGCCTTGAGGGTGGTAAGGGGTGGTCCGGGACCGCTCGATGCCATACATGCGATACAATTCTTCCATCACCTTGCCTTGAAAACATGCGCCTTGGTCAGAGTGGATGTGCTTTGGGCACCCATACACCCGGATGAAGTCTTGACAGATGGCTCGCGCCGCCAATTCCGCAGTCTGGTCTCTAGTCGGAGTGACTACTGCGAACTTAGAGAAATGATCGGTCATCACCAAACAGTATTGCAGCCCCCGGTGTCATGGTTCCCAATGGCAAGGAAACGTCAGAGAACTTAAACTACAGACTAGCTCCTGGGTGATGGAATCTCGAGCTGACCGTGAGCTAAACCTACCACACAACTAACAGTGGCCGGGTGGCGTACCTACGTATTATCCCTAGACGCCTAGCGCCAGCCGGAGGACTAACTAACCCTAATAGAGGAAAAGACAGACCTGGCTTACCTCTAGGGAAATTCCCCCAAAAAGGAGACAGAAGCCCCCCACATATATTGACGGTGAGTTCAGAGGAAAAGACATACGCAGTATGAAGGTAGGTTCAGCAAAGCGAGGTCCGCTTACTAGATAGCAAGAAGATACAATAGGGAACTTCACGGTCAGCTGAAAACCCTATTAAAATACCATCCCGAAATTACTTTAAGACTCATGTGTCAACTCATGACACCGGAGTGGCAATTTCGGCCCACAAGAGCTTCCAGCTACAGAAAAATAACATAACTGTGAACTGGAACAAAAATGCAAAACAAACTTAGGACAAAGAGTCCAACTTAGCTGATAGTAGTCTAGAAGCAGGAACATGCAACAGAAAGGCTCTGGTTACATTGATGGCCGGCACTAGAATAACTGAGCAGCAAGGCTAAATAGGATACACCCATATCCTGATGGAAACAGGTGAACAGAGAAAATGAAGCACACAAGTCCAGTACCACCAGTGACCACCGGGGAGCCCAAAAACCAAATTCACAACAGTACCCCCCCCTCAAGGAGGGGGCACCGAACCCTCACAAGAACCACCAGGGCGATCAGGATGAGCCCTATGAAAGGCACGGACCAAATCAGAGGCATGAACATCAGAGGCTGTCACCCAAGAATTATCCTCTTGACCGTAGCCCTTCCACTTGACCAGATACTGAAGTTTCCGTCTGGAAACACGGGAGTCCAAGATCTTCTCCACAACGTACTCCAATTCACCCTCAACCAACACCGGAGCGGGAGGCTCAACGGAAGGCACAACCGGTACCTCATACCTGCGCAATAATGACCGATGGAAGACATTATGGATAGAAAAAGATGCTGGGAGGTCCAATCGAAAGGACACGGGGTTAAGAATCTCCAAAATCTTATACGGGCCGATGAACCGAGGCTTAAACTTAGGAGAAGAAACCCTCATATGGACAAAACGAGAAGACAACCACACCAAGTCCCCAACACGAAGACGAGGACCAACACGACGACGGCGGTTAGCAAAATGCCGAGTCTTCTCCTGGGACAACTCCAAATTGTCCACCACCTGTCCCCAAATCCGATGCAACCTATCCACCACAGTATCCACTCCAGGACAATCCGAAGACTCCACCTGACCGGAAGAAAAACGAGGATGAAACCCCGCATTGCAAAAGAAAGGAGAAACCAAAGTGGCAGAACTAGCCCGATTATTGAGGGCAAACTCCGCCAACGGCAAAAAGGCAACCCAGTCATCCTGATCCGCAGACACAAAACACCTCAAATAAGTCTCCAAGGTCTGATTAGTTCGCTCAGTCTGGCCATTAGTCTGAGGATGGAACGCAGACGAAAAAGACAAATCAATGCCCATCCTAGCACAGAACGCCCGCCAAAATCTAGACACGAACTGGGTCCCCCTGTCAGAAACGATATTCTCCGGAATACCATGCAAGCGAACCACATTTTGAAAAAACAGAGGAACCAACTCGGATGAGGAAGGTAACTTAGGCAAGGGTGTTATGACCCCAATGGCGAGGGTCTCAGAGGAACGTGGAAGTCTGCAGAATACAAAAATCCAGCTCATAGGGCAGTGGTAACTGGGTTGACCATATATCTACTCCTAACGCCAACACTAGAAGTAGCCGGGGATCATTCCTACGTTGATTCTAGATGACACGCGCCAGCCGGAGAATCTAGCTACCCCTAGTAGAGGAAAACAAAGACCTTTCTTGCCTCCAGAGAAGGGGACCCCAAAGCTGGATAGAAGCCCCCCACAAATAATGACGGTGAGGTAAGAGGAAATGACAAACACAGAAATGAACCAGGTTTAGCACAGAGAGGCCCGCTTACTGATAGCAGAATAAAGAAAGGTAACTTATATGGTCAACAAAAACCCTATCAAAATCCACACTGGAAATTCAAGAACCCCCGAACCGTCTAACGGTCCGGGGGGAGAACACCAGCCCCCCTAGAGCTTCCAGCAAAGGTCAGGATATAGATTTGGAACAAGCTGGACAAAAATACAAAACCAAAACAAATAGCAAAAAGCAAAAGGCAGACTTAGCTGATATAACTGGAACCAGGATCAGTAGACAAGAGCACAGCAGACTAGCTCTGATAACTACGTTGCCAGGCATTGAACTGAAGGTCCAGGGAGCTTATATAGCAACACCCCTAACTAACGACCCAGGTGCGGATAAAAGGAATGACAGAAAAACCAGAGTCAAAAAACTAGTAACCACTAGAGGGAGCAAAAAGCAAATTCACAACAGTACCCCCCCCTTAGTGAGGGGTCACCGAACCCTCACCACGACCACCAGGGCGATCAGGATGAGCGGCATGAAAGGCACGAACTAAATCGGCCGCATGAACATCAGAGGCGACCACCCAGGAATTATCCTCCTGACCATAGCCCTTCCACTTGACCAGGTACTGAAGCCTCCGCCTGGAGAGGCGAGAATCCAAGATCTTCTCCACCACGTACTCCAACTCGCCCTCAACCAACACCGGAGCAGGAGGCTCAGCAGAAGGAACTACAGGCACAATGTACCGCCGCAACAAGGACCTATGAAATACATTGTGAATAGCAAACGACACAGGAAGATCCAGACGAAAAGATACAGGATTAAGGATTTCCAATATCTTGTAAGGTCCAATAAAACGAGGTTTAAATTTGGGAGAGGAGACCTTCATAGGAACAAAGCGGGAAGAAAGCCATACCAAATCCCCAACGCGTAGTCGGGGACCCACACCGCGGCGGCGGTTGGCAAAGCGCTGAGCCTTCTCCTGTGACAACTTCAAGTTGTCCACCACATGATTCCAGATCTGCTGCAACCTATCCACCACAGAATCCACCCCAGGACAGTCAGAAGGCTCCACATGACCCGAAGAAAAGCGAGGATGGAAACCAGAGTTGCAGAAAAAAGGCGAAACCAAGGTGGCGGAACTAGCCCGATTATTAAGGGCAAACTCAGCCAACGGCAAGAATGTAACCCAATCGTCCTGATCAGCAGAGACAAAACACCTCAAATAAGCCTCCAAAGTCTGATTGGTTCGCTCCGTCTGTCCATTAGTCTGAGGATGGAAAGCAGACGAAAACGACAAATCAATGCCCATCCTACTACAAAAGGATCGCCAGAACCTGGAAACGAACTGGGATCCTCTGTCTGACACAATATTCTCAGGGATGCCGTGCAAACGAACCACGTTCTGGAAAAACACAGGAACCAGATCGGAAGAGGAAGGCAGCTTAGGCAAAGGAACCAAATGGACCATCTTGGAGAAGCGATCACATATCACCCAGATAACGGACATGCCCTGAGATAGCGGAAGATCAGAAATGAAATCCATGGAGACATGTGTCCAAGGTCTCTTCGGGACAGGCAAGGGCAAGAGCAAACCGCTGGCACGAGAACAGCAAGGCTTAGCTCGAGCACAAGTCCCACAGGACTGCACAAACGACCGCACATCCCTTGACAAGGAAGGCCACCAAAAGGACCTGGCCACCAGATCTCTGGTGCCAAAAATTCCCGGGTGACCTGCCAACACCGAGGAATGAACCTCGGAAATGACTCTGCTGGTCCACTTATCCGGGACAAACAGTCTGTCAGGTGGACAAGACTCAGGCCTATCAGCCTGAAATCTCTGCAACACACGTCGCAGATCCGGAGAAATAGCTGACAAGATAACTCCATCTTTAAGAATACCAACAGGATCAGCGACTCCAGGAGCATCAGGCACAAAGCTCCTAGAAAGAGCATCGGCCTTCACATTCTTTGAACCTGGTAAATACGAGACAACAAAATCAAAGCGGGAGAAAAACAATGACCAGCGGGCCTGTCTAGGATTAAGGCGTTTAGCAGACTCGAGATACATCAGATTTTTGTGATCAGTCAAGACCACCACACGATGCTTAGCACCCTCGAGCCAATGACGCCACTCCTCAAATGCCCATTTCATGGCCAACAACTCCCGATTGCCCACATCATAATTTCGCTCGGCAGGCGAAAACTTCCTAGAGAAAAAGGCACAAGGTTTCATAACAGAGCAACCAGGGCCTCTCTGCGACAAAACGGCCCCGGCCCCAATCTCCGAAGCATCCACCTCAACCTGAAAGGGAAGTGAGACGTCAGGCTGGCACAAAACAGGCGCCGAAGTAAACCGGCGTTTCAACTCCTGGAAAGCCTCCACGGCAGCAGGAGCCCAGTTAGCTACATCGGAGCCCTTCTTGGTCATATCCGTCAAAGGTTTCACAATGCTAGAAAAATTAGCGATAAAACGACGGTAGAAGTTAGCGAAGCCCAAGAACTTCTGAAGACTCTTAACTGACGAGGGCTGAGTCCAATCAAGAATAGCTCGGACCTTGACTGGGTCCATCTCCACAGCAGAAGGGGAAAAAATGAACCCCAAAAAGGGAACCTTCTGTACACCAAAGAGACACTTTGAGCCCTTGACAAACAAAGAATTTTCACGCAAAATTTTAAAGACCAACCTGACCTGCTCCACATGCGAATCCCAATTATCAGAAAAAACCAAAATATCATCCAGATAAACAATCAAAAATTTATCCAGATACTTCCGGAAAATGTCATGCATAAAGGACTGAAAAACTGAAGGCGCATTGGAGAGCCCAAAAGGCATCACCAAGTACTCAAAATGACCTTCGGGCGTATTGAATGCGGTTTTCCATTCATCACCTTGCTTAATGCGCACAAGGTTGTACGCACCACGAAGGTCTATCTTGGTGAACCACTTGGCACCCTTAATCCGGGCAAACAAGTCAGACAACAGCGGTAAAGGATACTGAAATTTGACAGTGATCTTATTTAAAAGCCGATAATCAATACAAGGTCTCAAAGATCCGTCCTTTTTTGCCACAAAAAAGAATCCCGCACCAAGAGGGGAAGAAGACGGACGAATATGTCCTTTCTCCAAAGACTCCTTGATATATGAACGCATAGCGGTATGTTCAGGTACCGACAGATTAAACAGTCTTCCCTTAGGAAATTTACTGCCTGGGATCAAATCTATAGCACAGTCACAGTCCCTATGAGGAGGCAGTGCACTGGACTCAGACTCACTGAAGACATCCTGATAATCAGACAAATACTCTGGAACTTCCGAAGGCGTAGAAGAAGCAATAGACACAGGCAGGGAATCCCCATGAATACCACGACAGCCCCAACTTGAGACTGACATAGCCTTCCAGTCCAGGACTGGATTATGGGTCTGTAACCATGGCAGCCCTAAAACAACCAAATCATGCATTTTATGTAAAACCAGGAAACGTATCACCTCGCGGTGTTCAGGAGTCATGCACATGGTAACCTGTGTCCAATACTGCGGTTTATTTGCTGCCAATGGTGTAGCATCAATACCCCTAAGAGGAATAGGATTTTCTAATGGTTCAAGAGTAAAACCACAGCTCTTAGCAAATGAGAGATCCATGAGACTCAGGGCAGCACCTGAATCTACAAACGCCATGACAGGATAAGATGACAGTGAGCAAATCAAAGTTACAGACAGAATAAATTTAGGTTGCAAATTACCAACGGTGACAGGACTAACAACCTTAGCTATACGTTTAGAGCATGCTGAGATAACATGTGTAGAATCACCACAGTAGTAGCACAAGCCATTCCGGCGTCTATGAATTTTCCGCTCATTTCTAGTCAGGATTCTATCACATTGCATTAAATCAGGTGTCTGTTCAGACAACACCATGAGGGAATTTGCGGTTTTTCTATCACATTGCACCGAATTAGGTGTCTGTTCAGACAACACCATGAGGGAATTTGCGGTTTTGCGCTCCCGCAACCGCCGGTCAATTTGAATAGCCAGTGCCATAGTATCATTCAGACCTGTGGGAATGGGAAAACCCACCATAACATTCTTAATGGCTTCAGAAAGGCCATTTCTAAAATTAGCGGCCAGTGCACACTCGTTCCAATGTGTCAGCACGGACCATTTCCGAAATTTTTGGCAATACACTTCAGCCTCGTCCTGCCCCTGAGACATAGCCAGCAAGGCCTTTTCTGCCTGAATCTCAAGATTGGGTTCCTCATAAAGTAAACCGAGCGCCAGAAAAAACGCATCAAGATCAGCCAATGCCGGATCTCCTGGCGCCAGCGAAAAAGCCCAATCCTGAGGGTCGCCCCGTAAGAACGAAATAACAATTTTTACTTGCTGAGCAGAATCTCCAGATGAACAGGGTCTCAGGGACAAAAACAATTTACAATTATTCACGAAATTCCTAAACTTAAACCTGTCTCCGGAAAACAGTTCAGGAATCGGTATTTTAGGTTCTGACCTAGGATTTCTGATAACATAGTCTTGTATGCCCTGCACACGAGTAGCCAGCTGGTCCACACTTGTAATCAAGGTCTGGACATTCATGTCTGCAGCAAGCATAGCCACTCTGAGATAAAGGGGAAGAAGAAAAAAAAAACTCAGAATCTTCTTTCTTATAATCCCTCTTCTGCAATGCATTAAACATTTAATACGGGCCTGGCAAACTGTTATGACCCCAATGGCGAGGGTCTCAGAGGAACGTGGAAGTCTGCAGAATACAAAAATCCAGCTCATAGGGCAGTGGTAACTGGGTTGACCATATATCTACTCCTAACGCCAACACTAGAAGTAGCCGGGGATCATTCCTACGTTGATTCTAGATGACACGCGCCAGCCGGAGAATCTAGCTACCCCTAGTAGAGGAAAACAAAGACCTTTCTTGCCTCCAGAGAAGGGGACCCCAAAGCTGGATAGAAGCCCCCCACAAATAATGACGGTGAGGTAAGAGGAAATGACAAACACAGAAATGAACCAGGTTTAGCACAGAGAGGCCCGCTTACTGATAGCAGAATAAAGAAAGGTAACTTATATGGTCAACAAAAACCCTATCAAAATCCACACTGGAAATTCAAGAACCCCCGAACCGTCTAACGGTCCGGGGGGAGAACACCAGCCCCCCTAGAGCTTCCAGCAAAGGTCAGGATATAGATTTGGAACAAGCTGGACAAAAATACAAAACCAAAACAAATAGCAAAAAGCAAAAGGCAGACTTAGCTGATATAACTGGAACCAGGATCAGTAGACAAGAGCACAGCAGACTAGCTCTGATAACTACGTTGCCAGGCATTGAACTGAAGGTCCAGGGAGCTTATATAGCAACACCCCTAACTAACGACCCAGGTGCGGATAAAAGGAATGACAGAAAAACCAGTGTCAAAAAACTAGTAACCACTAGAGGGAGCAAAAAGCAAATTCACAACACAAGGGCACCAAATGGACCATCTTTGAAAAACGGTCACACACCACCCAGATGACAGACATTTTCAGAGAAACAGGGAGATCAGAAATAAAATCCATAGAGATGTGAGTCCAAGGCCTCTTCGGAATAGGCAAAGATAACAACAATCCGCTGGCCCGAGAACAACAAGGTTTGGCCCGAGCACAAACATCACAAGACTGCACAAAAACTCGTACATCTCGAGACAGGGAAGGCCACCAGAAGGACCTAGCCACCAAATCCCTGGTACCAAAGATCCCGGGATGACCTGCCAACACAGAAGAATGAATCTCCGAGATGACTCTACTGGTCCAATCATCAGGAACAAACAGTCTACCAGGCGGGCAACGATCAGGTCTATCCGCCTGAAACTCCTGCAAAGCCCGTCGCAGGTCTGGGGAAACAGCAGATAATATCACCCCATCCTTAAGGATACCTGTAGGTTCAGAATCACCAGGGGAATCAGGCTCAAAACTCCTAGAAAGGGCATCCGCCTTCACATTTTTAGAACCTGGTAAGTATGAGACCACAAAATTAAACCGAGAGAAAAACAACGACCAGCGCGCCTGTCTAGGATTCAGGCGCCTGGCAGACTCAAGATAAATCAAATTCTTGTGATCGGTCAATACCACCACTTGATGTCTAGCCCCCTCAAGCCAATAACGCCACTCCTCAAAAGCCCACATCATAGCCAAAAGCTCCCGATTACCAATATCATAATTTCGCTCGGCGGGCGAAAATTTTCGAGAAAAGAACGCACAAGGTCTCATCACGGAGCAGTCGGAACTTTTCTGCGACAAGACCGCCCCAGCTCCGATCTCGGAAGCATCGACCTCAACCTGAAAAGGAAGAGTAACATCAGGCTGACGCAACACAGGGGCGGAAGAAAAGCGGCGCTTAAGCTCCCGAAAGGCCTCCACAGCAGCAGGGGACCAATCAGCAACATCAGCACCCTTTTTGGTCAAATCAGTCAAAGGTTTAGCAACATCAGAAAAACCAGTTATAAATCGACGATAAAAATTATCAAAGCCCAAAAATTTCTGAAGGCTCTTAAGAGAAGAAGGTTGCGTCCAATCACAAATAGCCTGAACCTTGACAGGATCCATCTCAATGGAAGAGGGGGAAAAAATGTACCCCAAAAAAGAAATCTTTTGAACCCCAAAAATACACTTAGAACCCTTCACACACAAGGAATTAGCCCGCAAAACCTGAAAAACCCTCCTGACCTGTTGGACATGAGAATCCCAGTCATCCGAAAAAATCAAAATATCATCCAGATACACGATCATAAATTTATCCAAATATTCACGGAAAATGTCATGCATAAAGGACTGAAAGACTGAAGGGGCATTTGAAAGACCAAAAGGCATTACTAAATACTCAAAATGGCCCTCGGGCGTATTAAATGCGGTTTTCCACTCATGCCCCTGCTTAATTCGCACCAAATTATAAGCCCCACGGAGATCAATCTTAGAGAACCACTTAGCCCCCTTTATTCGAGCAAACAAATCAGTCAGCAGTGGCAGAGGATACTGATATTTGACTGTAATTTTATTCAAGAGTCGATAATCAATACACGGCCTCAAAGAGCCATCTTTTTTAGATACAAAGAAAAAACCGGCTCCTAAGGGAGATGAAGAAGGACGAATATGTCCCTTTTCCAGGGACTCCTTAATATATTCTCGCATAGCAGCATGTTCAGGTACAGATAGATTAAATAAACGACCCTTTGGAAATTTACTGCCCGGAATCAGATCTATGGTACAATCGCAATCTCTGTGAGGAGGTAGTGAACCAAGCTTAGGCTCCTCAAAAACATCACGGTAATCAGACAAAAATTCCGGAATCTCAGAGGGAATAGATGACGAAATGGAAACCAAAGGTACGTCCCCATGAGCCCCCTGACATCCCCAGCTTAACACAGACATAGCTTTCCAGTCAAGGACTGGGTTATGAGATTGTAACCATGGTAATCCGAGCACCAAAACGTCATGTAGATTGTACAACACAAGGAAGCGAATCATCTCCTGATGGTCTGGATTCATACGCATAGTCACTTGTGTCCAGTATTGTGGTTTATTACTAGCCAATGGTGTAGAGTCAATACCCTTCAGAGGTATAGGAACTTCCAGAGGCTCTAGATCAAACCCACAGCGCCTGGCAAAGGACCAATCCATTAGACTCAAAGCGGCGCCAGAGTCGACATAGGCATCCGCGGTAATTGACGATAATGAACAAATCAAGGTCACAGACAGAATAAACTTAGACTATAAAGTGCAAATTGAAATAGACTTATCAACCTTTTTTGTACGTTTAGAGCATGCTGATATAACATGAGTTGAATCACCACAATAGAAGCACAACCCATTCTTTCGCCTAAAATTCTGCCGTTCGCTTCTGGACAGAATTCTATCACATTGCATATTTTCTGGAGCCTTCTCAGAAGACACCGCCAAATGGTGCACAGGTTTGCGCTCCCGCAAACGCCGATCAATCCGAATAGCCATTGTCATGGACTCATTCAGACCTGTAGGTGCAGGGAACCCCACCATAACATCTTTAATGGCATCAGAGAGACCCTCTCTGAAATTCGCCGCCAGGGCGCATTCCACTGAGTAAGCACAGACCATTTACGAAATTTTTGGCAGTATATTTCAGCTTCATCTTGCCCTTGAGATAGGGCCATCAAGGCTTTTTCAGCCTGAATCTCTAAGTTAGGTTCCTCATAAAGCAACCCCAAAGCCAGAAAAAACGCATCCACATTGAGCAACGCAGGATCCCCGGGTGCCAATGCAAATGCCCAGCTTTGAGGGTCACCCCGCAGCAAGGAAATTACTATCTTAACCTGCTGTGCGGGATCTCCAGCGGAGCGAGATCTCAGGGAAAGAAATAATTTACAATTATTTTTGAAATTCAGGAAACGAGATCTATCCCCGGAGAAAAATTCTGGTATAGGAATTCTAGGTTCAGATATAGGAGCATGAATAACAAAATCCTGTAAATTTTGAACCTTCATAGCAAGATTATTCAAACCTGTAGCCAAACTCTGAGGATCCATTTTAATCAGGTGAGATCAGAGCCATTCAAGGATTAGAAGGAGAGAGAGAGACAAAGGCTGCAATTAGAGCAGAAATGCAACTGAGTCAACTAAAAAGCAAGCTCAGAAGTAAAAAAAAAAAAAAATCTGCAGACTTCTTTTTCTCTCCTTTCTTCTGCCAACGGTTTTAACCCTTGGCCGGCCATACTGTCATGGTTCCCAATGGCAAGGAAACGTCAGAGAACTTAAACTACAGACTAGCTCCTGGGTGATGGAATCTCGAGCTGACCGTGAGCTAAACCTACCACACAACTAACAGTGGCCGGGTGGCGTACCTACGTATTATCCCTAGACGCCTAGCGCCAGCCGGAGGACTAACTAACCCCAATAGAGGAAAAGACAGACCTGGCTTACCTCTAGGGAAATTCCCCCAAAAAGGAGACAGAAGCCCCCCACATATATTGACGGTGAGTTCAGAGGAAAAGACATACGCAGTATGAAGGTAGGTTCAGCAAAGCGAGGTCCGCTTACTAGATAGCAAGAAGATACAATAGGGAACTTCACGGTCAGCTGAAAACCCTATTAAAATACCATCCCGAAATTACTTTAAGACTCATGTGTCAACTCATGACACCGGAGTGGCAATTTCGGCCCACAAGAGCTTCCAGCTACAGAAAAATAACATAACTGTGAACTAGAACAAAAATGCAAAACAAACTTAGGACAAAGAGTCCAACTTAGCTGATAGTAGTCTAGAAGCAGGAACATGCAACAGAAAGGCTCTGGTTACATTGATGGCCGGCACTAGAATAACTGAGCAGCAAGGCTAAATAGGATACACCCATATCCTGATGGAAACAGGTGAACAGAGAAAGTGAAGCACACAAGTCCAGTACCACCAGTGACCACCGGGGGAGCCCAAAAACCAAATTCACAACACCCCGGGCCGAGTGTCCCACGAGGAGATAGTCGATCATCAAGACTTCTAGTGGTTCCTTAGTTTGCATGGTCTGGATGGGTGCCCTCTGTTCAGTACTCTTAATGAGGTCACATACTCGACATTGCCGGCAAACCTCTTCCACCACAAGCTCCAACCGAAGGCAATACACATACCGCTGCAACCATTGGTAGGTCTTTGCGGGACCGAAGTGCGCTCCGAATTCGTGGGCTTCTTTAGCTATTTCTTGAGCCATTCTTCCTGGAATGACCACTTGCCACCTTACTTCCATATCTTTTGGCTGTTGCCTCTTACGATATAGTACTGACTCTCGCACTTCCAGTCTATCCCACTGGTGCAACACACTCCTCATTTCAGAGTCCAGATCATCTCTCTCTTGTTTGCCAGGCTTCCGCTTTTGCGTTACCCACCATTTCATCTGTCTCAGTCCTTCGTCGTCGTCCTGAATGTGTCCCCATTCCTCATTGGTTCTCCCCAGGGACTGGGGTAATGCGCAGGCCTCCCTTCTTGACTGGGCCACAACCATTGGGGGCTTAAACTTATTAAAGTCTGGGGTTTCCTCCTCTTCGAGTTGCTCATCAAGATCCCCCACTGGAGTCTCCACAGGCACTCTTGACAGCCCATCCGCATTTGCGTTTTCGGTAGCAGAGCGATAACGGATGGTAAAGTTGAACTTGGCTAGGTGAGCCATCCACCGTTGTTCTAAGGCCCCCAATTTAGCATTCTCAAGGTGGGCCAGGGGATTATTGTCTGTTCGAACTTGAATCTTGGTACCTGTCAGGAAGCCTGCAAACTTTTCTGTCATGGGCCACACCAGGGCCAGGAGCTCTAACCGGAAGGAGCTGTAATTGTGAGGGTTTCTTTCGCTGTCTCGCAGGGACCTGCTAGCATACCCAATGACTCTCTCATGTCCATCCTGTATCTGAGAAAGTACTGCACCGAGTCCATGAAGGCTACCATCGGTGTACAACAGGAACGGTTGATCGAAGTCTGCGTAGGCCAAAATCGGGGCCGAAGTAAGGGCACTCTTTATAGCCTGGAAGGCCTCGTGTTGTCCCTGTGCCCAGGGGATGCGCTGGGTCTTCGGCACTCCAGTGGTCCCCCTCAGCAACTCATTGAGAGGACCTGCCACCTTCGCAAAGTCTTTAACAAACCGGTGGTAGTACCCAGCGAGTCCCAGGAAGGCCTGGAGTTCTCTCACTGTTTGAGGGACTGGCCACTTCTGGATAGCAGCCACTTTTTCTGGCGAGGGTAGAACTCCATCTTGTGACACTATGTGGCCTAGGTACTCGATCTCCCTCTTGAAGAGGTGGCACTTCTTTGGCTTCACCTTCAGGTTATGGACCCACAGTCTTCCGAGTACCTGTCCAAGCCAGGCAAGGTGTTCTTCGAATGAGGCTGAAAACACAATGATGTCATCCAGATAGATCAGGGTAGCCTCAAAATTTAAATCTCCCAAACACTTTTCCATCAGCCGTTGAAAGGTAACATAGTAACATAGTAACATAGTTATTAAGGTTGAAGGAAGACTTTAAGTCCATCTAGTTCAACCCATAGCCTAACATGTGGCCTGGAGCATTGGAGAGCCCGAAGGGCATCCGGTTAAACTCGAACAGCCCCATAGGGAGGATGAAGGCGGTTTTCTCTCTGTCTTTCTCTGCCACGGCTACTTGCCAGTATCCCATTGCTAGGTCCAGTGTGGAGAAGTACTTGGCTTTCCCCAACGCTGTCAAGGATTCCTCGATGCGGGGCAACGGATACGACTCTCGAACAGTGCAGGCATTGAGTTTCCTGTAATCTACACAGAACCGGATGGTCCCATCCTTTTTCTTGACGAGCACCACCGGGGCTGCCCAAGGGCTCTGACTACTCTGCACCACTCCTGAATCCAGTATCTGCCTCAGTAATGTCTTCACCTCTTGATACATCTTGGGCGGGTTCTGCCGGTATCGTTCTCGAATTGGACGAGCTTCCCAAGTCGGTATCTCATGCGTGATGGCTTCAGTACAGCCGAAATCTTCGGCGTGACGGGCAAATGCGGCCTGATTTTCCCACAGCATAGTTTTTATTGCTTGCACACGCTCAGGGCCCAGAGCCTTCACATCCACTTCCATTTGATCAAGTATGACCCGTCCACTCCACTCCGGGGATGGTGTCTCTTCGTCTCCTGCAGCAACTGCTAGGGTCCACCCCACGCCTTCTTTCGGTGATAAAGACATCTCCTTCTGACTCACCACTTCACCCTTATGTAGGTACACCAGGGCCAGATCTGACCCTCGTGGCAAGGTGACCTCCCTGGGGCTCACATTCAAAGCTCTTATGGGGACATGTCCTCGCTGGACCACAGCTATCGTACGAGCTTTCAGGACTTCTTGGTCCACTCCTCCACCTACCACAGGCTGAACAACCACTTCCAACCCATCAAGGTTGCGGTGAGTCCCCACTGGAAGGTATACTATAGTTTCTCGCTCGGGAGGTAGGATTACAGGTCCTTTACCAGGAGCCCTGATGACCCCTACTGTCTGATAAGATGGCACACTCTTCTGCGTCCCACAGACGCGGATCAGTCGTTGAAGGGCTTCCTGAGTAGGCTTATGTGGAGTAGCCTTCTTCCAATATCCAGGTCCCCGTTTGGTAAACATAATCTGATTGAGTTCACGTAGGATATTCATTCCCAGTACTACAGGCACATCTTCCTTGATAGGCTCAGGGACTAGCAGGATCCCTTTTCTCCCAACTTCTTGCCCACAGATTCGAATATTCATCTACACGACCCCTGTGACCAGGATCGGTTGTTGGTTGGCAGCAAACAACCGGATCAATGTCTCTTTTTCTGGCTTGGCCAGGTCCTGGAAATGCTGCTTGAAGTACGCTTCTGGCATCGTTGTCACTTGTGACCCGGTATCTACCAGGCAATCTACTAGAACTCCCTCAAATTCAGCACGTAGGATGGGACTCCCAGCAATCAAGTGTTCGTTATGATATGGGGTGGCCTCTCTCCTCGCCTCCCCCACAGAGTGCCGCACTACTGCGGGGGATGGTAGTTTAACGGCGGCTTCTGCTGGCCTTGAGTATAGTTCCGACAGTCTCTAGCAAGGTGCCCCCGTCCTCCACATTCCCAGCATTGGATGCCTCCTCCTCGCCGGGGGGCACCTCGAGCCTGTCCTCGTGCCTCCAATGCCTGACAGGAGGGGGCTTGTTCCCACTGATCCCTTGTCGATCGGGTGGAAGAATGGTTGCATGAGTATGGTGGGTCAGGCTCTCGTAGTTCCCCCACTCTTCGCTCCATCTGGGTCAGTTTCTCTTGCACGTTAACCAGGGACCGCTGCAAGTCTTGCACTACCTGGACCAGCACCTCTTGATGGTTTGGGTCCCCTCTGGAATTGGCGCCCTGGACACGCATCACCCCAGATGCATAGCTCTCTTCTTTACTGCGGGCCACTGTTTCCGCCAGGATTTGACGAAACGTAAGGGCCGGATCTGCCCGGACCCGTTCTGACAGTGCTCGCCTCAAGGATGTGCTGTGTAGTCCCAGAATGAATTGCTCCCGGAGTATCCGGTCTTTAGAGCCCATGCCGCCAAATCCGTCTGCCTCCTTTCTCTGCACCTCTGCGAACACTTCTTGCAGTGCTGTTGCATACTGAGAAATTCCTTCTTCCCGCTGCAGCCTAGAGAAAATTTGGCACGAAGGTGTCCCGCGCTAGCAGTCTCACCGTAGATCTCTTCCAGGAACTTCACTAGCTCCTTCAGGGTACTGCGGGTGATTTCTGGTTGTAGGCAGACGTTTCTGCGGGATTCTCCCTCTAGGGCAGTTAAAGCGATGTCCGCTTCAAGGTCTGGGCTGATGTTATAAATCTTCAGGGTGCTTTGCAGCCGGGACACCCAGTCGGACAGTGGCATATTCTTGCCGTCAAACTTTGGTAGCACACTAAATATGGTGCCCATAGGGAGTGTCCTTGCAGGGGTTCCACCAATGCCCACAGCATCCCCATTAATGTTAGCATTCCTGCCATTTCTGTCTGCTGCCTCCATCTTGGTGACAGTACCCTGCTCGCAGCGCCACTTGAAGCGATGGCCGGGGGACCACCACTGTGCAGGAAGACTACTGTACACAAGATGAGGTGCAAACAACAAAGGGTAGATTTATTGGGAGGCAAGGAATGAAGGGAATGAGGAAGATGCAAACGGGGTTAACAATAGCAAAAGACAATATAAATGAGTAATCTTGTCCGTAAAATAGCACGGTGCTCCAACAATTACAGATTCAGAATTTGTCTCACAAGCAACTTTAAACAATACAACCAATAACGATGCTACTCTATGTATAACCTCCCTGGCCTTTACTAAGCAGGCCACACGGCTCCCATGTTCTGACTACTGAAGCCTGCACTAGGCCCTAACTGGTGCACCATACAGGAACAGACTCACGGTGATGTTGGGGACTCAGGTCCAGTCCCAAGGGGGCCCCCAGCAGTCTATACGGTGGTGCGCACGGCTTTCTGTCAGCTCCGTGAAGCGTGGTCTTCTCCTTGCTTCCGGATACTAGAGATGCTCCTGGAAACTGCAAGTCCCTTTCTCAGTATCTTTGTGGCTTCACAAACTAGCACAGAACAGCCACCTTTGCTGCAACCCGGAAAAGTCTTGCAAATTTCAGAAGTAAACTCTGTCCCAGCCTGGGATCTTTCTTGTAGCAAACAGCACGCAGTACTCTCTCTCTAGAAGCTTCTGCTCACACACGCAGTCCAGGCTCAACTCCTCCCCTAAAGCTAGGGCAGTTCATCTTCACAGCCTAAAGCAGGGGAAAAGCAGAACATTCCATCACACCAGACAAGGGGGTGCAGTCTCTTAAAGTGACAGCGTGTTCCTTACTGTCCATAACAGCACCACCCTCTTACATTACCACAATGTCACCAGTTGATGACAATTTTCCAATTGATCTCTGCCATGATTTTAGGTGTTGTCTGAGCTTCCACTAATCAGATGCAGATCTGTAATTCGACTGAAAAAAATCCAACTCTTCCAATCAAATTTTCAACAAATATTTTCCATCGTTTGACATCCGTCACACACGTTTGTGTCTAAAAAAAAGCATAAAATTATATATTGCATGTGTAATTGCATTTCATTGAGCAGAATAGGGAACGTTCAAGACTTCAGAGCACAGGTCCTTAAATTGTCCAACTAACCTGAGAGTCAAGCAGCCAGAAACACGAGTAGCATGACTTAGACACTGACTGCATTATTCACTCTGAAACACTGCAGCATTTTGGAGAGAAAATCATAGTTTGCAAAGTCGGCCATGGACTATGCATCTCATAGCTAACTTTAATGTTTGCGTTCTGGAAAATCCTTTAAAGTTATGTTGTAACTGACTGCAGGCTCCTGAGGACTGCCTTCATGCCTAAATGGTCAACTCACACTCCTGCATGCAGTCCTTCAATGGATGATCTTTATGGAGGGTGTGATTGCCACGTGACTACCTACTGGGGGACACAGGAAGAGGAGGGTCACCATGCAAGAGCAATATATGTGCCCATTGCAGTCCATTAATTCATCAGAATGCAAAATTCCCCCAGCTTTATAGGTGGTGGTCGGCCCTCGAACCTCTTGGGCCCCTGTGCGACTGCACAGGTTGCACCAATGGTATGTCTACCCCTGGGACTAACTACACCTTATTTTTTTAAAGGTAACCATGGCTATTTTTTTTAATTACATGACACCTTCTTGCTCTTTCAAACGCATTTAAATTAAATATTATAAATGCAAAATTCAATAATGGATAAAGTGATGACATCAAGCTAAAGAGATGCCAGCAAAACAGTTAAGTGCCTGGCGCTGAACAGATTTCATCTCTCCCTGGCAAAACTCTTGTACAAATAACATTTCCCAATATATGTGATTAAAATTTGGTACAAAATAAGATATGAATCAGATGAATGAATCATTGCAGAGTTCTCCTCATAAACCTCAATACCACCCAAGCAATTAGATTTATACATGTCATTGTGCCTGCTTATTGATAGAAGACAAATAATGCAAAGAAAAGAAAATAATATTAATCCAACATGTTGCATTCAATATGTGGATGAGTCACTCCTGTCTTTTGGAAAATCAGGTACAAAAATACGCCTGATCGTGTTATCTGAGTCACTGCGCTCCAATGTTTTTCTAGTTAAAAATAGATTTAAATATAACTTAAGAGTATAAGTGTATGAGAATGTGGAGTCCAGGATTAAAAATCAAAACCAAATGTGATATGTATGAGAAAGAGGGTTCACATAATAGAATAGCAGGGACTTTATAGAAAAAGTGCATCGATCACCATTCTCTATTTCCTGTAATCACAATGGTATTGTGTCAGCAGTCTCTCAAACTGTAGCATCCATTGCTTAAAGAGAATATATCATATACGGTACTATCCTTCATTATTTTTTGATAGTGAAAACCTTAATGAAACATTTATTCTAATTAACTTTTCATTGCAGGTTTTTTTGTACTATACTTCCTTCACATGATTATAATGACTGACAACTTACCCGAGTTGCTGTTACCCATAATTAGAGATATGTTTTATAGCAGTCACCTGGAACATAGAGAGAATTAGACAGGTTCTGACTCATTGACTTTTTGGGAGAATTTTTTTGGCATGCTCTGTGATCTGTGCAGAGGTCGTTGTGCAGAGAGGGGAGAAGGTAAGCTTCCACATCATCTATTGTTATTGGTTGATTCTGTGTTGTGCTTATTATGATTATAGATTCCCTTTAAAGTAAACTCTAATTATATAAACAACTGATAATAGCTCAAGAATGTGAAAAATAAAAATAATACTTTCACTAACTACTATAAACTGTTTTTTATTCTGCTTATTAATAGCAGAACTGACTAATGTTCTCCATGCTGCTGGCTGTTTAAATCTATGCACTGTCGATTATTTGGCAGACAGCTATCTCAGCTGACTCTCCCATACACAGGAGCGTTTGATCAGGCCGAGCGCCCTTATGTTCTCTGTGAGAAAGCTGCGACTGACACGTTGGCTGGTGTCTCACCTCTGGGAGAACAATACGATAGGCAGTCCGAAATGATCCACGCACAATCGACATCTCTCCCAACCTTAAGTCAGCCGGCGCACAGATACATCTTAGACCTCGGACGAACCCATTGATACGGGCAGGTTCAGCCACCCTTTGTCTAATGTGTATGGAGGCTTTACGACAAACCGTACAACTTGATCTCTTAGGCTCTCTTCTCTAGTATGGGTTCTTGCACTGCATGATGTAATGTGATTCTACAGCACTGATTCTCCTACTCAATATGGAAGCCTGAGAGGCAGAATAGGACTCTGTCTCCGAGTACATAGATATGAGCCCCCCATGACTGGTCCATGACGCTGAATCTGCAATGTATTTAGAAGACTTATTATTATGTAGATATGTAGTATAGTGTGGCACAGCTGTGATGGTGCTCAATTAGGTTCCCAAACCAATGATATAGTGAAATATACCCTTATCATGATGTACAATAACAAATTGTATTGTGGTACCGTGTTAGCCAGAAAAATCGATGTGAATACTTTTCTGCCCAATGATGACAGAAGTATTCTAGGAGTGATACCTTTATTGGCTAACCAGAAAATAATTATTTTCTGGTTAGCCAATAAAGGTATCACTCCTAGAATACTTCTGTCATCATTGGGCAGAAAAGTATTATTTTCTGGTTAGCCAATAAAGGTATCACTCCTAGAATACTTCTGTCATCATTGGGCAGAAAAGTATTCACATCGATAGTGAAATATAGAAATTGGCACTCAACTCGTATGGACGAATGAAGAAAAATAAATTTATTGCAGTCCAACATAAACGTTTCAGTCAAATCATGACCTTCTTCAGTATACTGCATGGTATGTATAGAAGCAAATGAAACAAAAGAACAATACAATCATGATCACAATGTAGATCATATAACAATATAGTTCATTGTATTGTGATTAGTGAGGAGGCAGGAGTAAAGGAAAGGGAATAATATTTTGCTTCATTCATCCATACGAGTTGAGTGCCAATTTCTATATTTCATTATTATTATGTAGACACTAACATTATTTTTCTAATAGGTTAGAGGTGCACTAAAATATAGATACTGTATCTAAAAGACAAAAATAAAAATCAGAATGTCATCGACTGTGTGTTGATCAGGGTCAAACCCTGGACTGTTGACTAGCAAGAATCGTACATCAGGCAAGAAATGGACAATATTCCTCTCCCAAAACTCCAGCTATCGATCTCCTTACTTTCCAGACTGTTGTAAAATAAGAATGCTGGACAATGGCTGTGGCCTAACTTTTTAGAGACGTGTTGCTGCCATCAATTTCTACATTTTTTCAAATGAAAATGGAAAATGTCTAACATTCAACTTCTGATCTGTGTTCTATGCTCTGTTGTGAATAAGACTGTAAAAGATTTTCATATCTTTGCATTCTTGTTTACTTTACAAAATTTACACATTGTCCCCACATTTCTGGAATTTGGGTTGTATTTTCAAACGTCCGTGTCTTGGTGCTTGGAGTGTCAGGAAATGACTGGAGGGAACTGGATGGTGAAGATATCTTTATATTGAAAATCATTGAGCCATTATCCTTTTGCCCTCATTATATTGTTTGTGATGAAATGTGGACATGACAAGTCATAATGATATATTACTAATATAACTTTACTTTTTGTATATGGTGTTGAGTACAATCTTGTATGATTGATATAATTTAGAAAATGTTTTTTTTCCATCCTAAATCCTGCCAAAGTGTTACAATTGATATGTAAAATTGCATAGATATAATTTGTAGAATTGATTTTTAAAGGTTATGTGCACCATCGCAACCCCTTTTTTTTGCTTTTATGCATCTAAAATAAATACAGGCCCTGTCACTTCCTGGACCTGCTACTAACTCTCACTCGATCTGTAGCATCGCTTGGAAAACTGATTGACAGTTGGTCACACTTGTCAAACATAGTGTTTGGCAAGTGTGACCAACTGTTTACTATTGATGCTGCCTATGCAGCATCAATAGTAAAAGATATAATGTTAAAAATGATGAAAAAAAAAAGGTTATTCTCACCTTCTGAAGGCAGCCGATCTCCTCAGCGGCTTCCGTTCCTATAGATGCTTTGTGTGCAGGACCTGCGATGACATCACGGTCACGTGACCGCGACGTCATCGCGGTCACGTGACAGTGATGTCATCACAGGTCCTTCACACAAAGCATCTATAGGAACGGAAGCGGCCGCATGCACCGCTGAGAGGCGGGAAGACTCCGGGGCCATCAGAAGGTGAGTATATGACTATTTTTTATTTTAATTCTTTTTTTAACAATTATATGGTGTCCAGTCCGTGGAGGAGAGTCCCATCTCCTCCACCCTGGGTACCAACCGCACATGATCTGCTTACTTCCCGCATGGTGAGCATAGCCCCATGTGGGAAGTAAGTTGATCATTGCATTCCTAGGTGTGCGGAATCCCCGCGATTCCGCACAAAGAATGAACATGCTGCGTTTTTTTCTGGAATGCGATTCCGCTCAGGAAAACAACACAGCATGTGCACAAAAAATGCGGATTGCATTCTATTAAATAGGATGCTTAATGTGAGCGTTTTTTTCGCGGTTTTATAGCGTTTTTATAGCGAAAAACCGTGAAAAAAACGTGAAAAATCTGCTACGTGTGCACACAGCCTCAGAGGAGAGAAAGGGCGCTAAAGACTGAGCTGACAAGGGGCCAACTGCCAGATTAAAGACTGAATGGAATCAAGCAGTTTGCAGTGTATGGGATCACATGCAAGCTGCGGAAGAAAATTAGTACAATTTTGTTTTAATAAAAACCAGATGTATAAGTGTTTTATTTAAAAATGCCTTAACATCTATTTGTGTGAATAAAGACATTACTCATCATAGAATGTTAATCCTGCTTAGCTCAAAGAAACAGAATGGCCTTACCTGGTAGATTTTTGATTCAAAGGGAACCTATTATGTTTTTTACATGCAGTGTGATCTGTGGGCAGCACGGTATAGAACAAGATGAGATGAGAAGATTGATGTATCGCTTTTTGAGAAAAGATTTTATTCATATAAATTCCTACTCGTTATGGGCTTTCATTCAGTGAGTAGACCCGCCCACTTGACTCCTAATCCCAAAGTAAGTGTGCATTAAAATGATTAAGATACAATGTAAACTGAATCTTTTCCCACAAAACTATATACCATATGTTAATTTGCTCAGATCATTTTGCTCTGTAACATGCTGCCCACAGAGCTGACTTCATATTTAATGTGATAAGTTTCCTTTCTACCTAAAATGACCTATCAGTGATGTAAGGAGCAAAAGTTGAAGCTAACTTTTCTATGAGAAAAATAATCTCAATATTAACAAAATGATATCACTACAAATAAATAGCTAAAGATAAAAAAATTGTGATCATATGAAGGTATAAATTTCTTTTTAATGACTTTAGCATTATCCCATGTGAGGCCAACTGGGGAGACCCATGACTCAACACATATGAATTTTTGCATAAATTCCAGACAGTCTAATTGCTTGTGCATTCTAAAATCACTGCATGGTTGTAAAAATAGTCCTTCATTTTTGTATTTCATATCCTAATAAAAGCATTGCAAGGAAAGCAGATTTTCTTCTTTTAATATGATGCAAAAATAGAAACTATGTCCAGATGGCTAAAAGGCTTTAATGATCAGCAAATGAAAAAGATGGTCAGAGAGTGAGTCAGGAAACAAGCAAAATGAAGAAGCAATGTCGAAAGTAATCATGTCACCACTCATAGACGTTCAAAGACGGAAACACTGGGAGACTTAATCTTGATGTGGTCACAGTCAGTCACGCAAACTGAGAGATTGCAGAAGATCGGCCCGTTCTTAATATAAATATGATCCTTTTTAACTTCATGTAATGGTGAAGTGAAACTGTAACAGTCCTCTTGTGGCTTTGTCTTCATCTTCACATACTGAGCTATAAATAAAGTATGAGATGAGGAGGATAGCCTCAAAGGGAACCTCTCTCGCGTCTATTAATTTTTAATTTCACTACTAAGTTTACTCTAAGATGTTTTACAAGTTTTCCAGCTTTAAAAAAAAATTCTTAACTTTTTCCCGTCTTATATCCCACTGGCCTTTGCTTCCATTACTAAGAAGAAATTATGTGTCTACCCAAAATGTGACAAGAGCGGACAAATACATAATGACTGCAGTAATGGAAATTATCACTGTGAGGGAGACCAAGGAACCTTTTGTGTAACAAGCTCACTTCTGCCATGAAGCTAGATGAGTACTCCGTCTCAGGCACTGGTCTGAGGTGACTCTGAGGAGGCAGCAAATCCTTAAAAGAATTCTCGTCCTCAGGAAACTGATATCATGAAAAACTTTGGAAGAGCACAGTGCCATCGACTCCCTGCTCAGCCACTTGTTCCAGCAGAATGCAGACTACTTCTGGCCTGTGGCAAACTGCGCGATCACATCATTACGTCGCGCCACCCACTCTGGCCCACTGTGAGACATCAGACCAGGGGAACAGATTAGTTGAGTGTATATTTTTTTAATTTTTTATCATGCTGACTAGGAGTTGGGGAAAGCTGTTATGGCATCATATGGGGATAGTACTGTGGGGGCTGTTCTATTGTGTACAAGGTGCTGTGGTGGCATTATACTGTAAATAGGGCACTGTGGAGAAATCATAATGTACAGTATATTAGAGTCTGCGAGAGCCATAATAATGTATGTAGGGAAGCTGTGGGGCCATTATACTGCACAAAGGCGGCTGTGGGGTCCATTACTATATTTAGGGAGCTGAGGGGGCCTCATACATTTTATAGGGAGCTATGTGTATATATATATGTGTATAAGGAGGCTGTGACCACCATCTTACTGTGTGTGGCCAGGCTGTGGAGCCATAATACTGTGTATGGAGGGCTGTGATGACCATCATACAGCATATGTGGGGCTGTGGGGACATCATGTTGTATATGGGTGACTTTGGGGCCATTATACTGTGTATGGTATGCTGTGGGAGCATCATACTGTGTATAGGTGACTGTGCGGGACATTTTACTTTGTGGAGAGCTGTGGGGGCATCATACTGTGTACAGGTGCTATGAAGTTCATCATACTGTGCCTGAGAGGGCTGCTGTGGTCGCCATCATATTTTATATGGGGTGCTGTGGGGGCATAGTACTGTAAATGGGTGGAGGTGATTGGGCCATGTTACTTTGTGTGGAGGTGTTGGGGTCATCATACTGTGTAATAGTGGCAATATTTATAAGAGAGGACAGTGTGGAGGCTATGTACCATAAGCAGGACAGTGAGGGAGTGCAAGGATTTTGTGCAATGATTTCAGTGAGTGGCAGTTATAATTCAGGGGCATAGCATGGGCGGAAATTTTCATTCAGGAGCATTATAATGACACGGTTATTTTTAAGTGAACTATGCTGAGATCTGCAGAAGAAAACCGGACAAGATAGAAGTGTGCAGATTTATGTTGTGGATATCCAAAGTTATAATGGTCTCTGAACCAGATGGAGATTAAATGGATGAGAACCTCTCCAACCACAGAAGAGGTTGTGAAGGAAACCCCGGTTCCTCCCACGTCACCAATCCGTGACGTCACTACACAGGCACAGCTCTTCAGTCAATAAGAGAACTGCACCTAGAACAAATGACCGCCGGTGAGACTTCCCTGTTACCCACGCTGGGTATTCTAAGATTCGCAATCAGAGTAAAAGGATCAGCCCAAAATTAATTTATGATTTAATTGCCTTAAGGGCGCACTAGGTAAGTGCAAGAAATATACAGTCAAAATATACAAAAAGTTACAGTCAGAGTAAAATATAACAATAATAATACAAGGCTTAGAGGTATAAAGCTGGAGGTCAATTTACCAGGTTGAAGGTCACTTGTGGAAGCCGGGAGATGCTCAGCGTTCCGCAGGTCCAAGACTTAGTTGCCGGACAGCCCCCAGAAAGCGTGTGCTTGCTCCCCTCTGGCTGGCATACCCTCTCCATTAGTTCCTTAGTTAGTCATCTTCCTCTGTTCTGACCCACTCTCCAAGGGTCCCAGCTCTTAACCCTGCTGTGTCCCTCCTCCCAGTACCTGGGCGGGATAAGAATCTCCACCCCTCAGCTTCCCTGCAAGATCTGTATCCAATATCTAATAAATGGGATAACTTCTCTCAGGATGATCGGATCAGCACACGGGCGGTACCAGCGCACGAGGTTTGTTCTGCCGGTCGCCCAGGGACCAAACCCGGACCCATTCGGTCGCTGAGGGAGGCTGATCTCCATACCTCAGGTTCCAGAACTCCCACGGACCTGGGAGTTGCACTGTCAGATGCGCAATTTCTTTAGGGTGAGGGGGATATTTTTTATGAGCCTGTTCCTCGGACGATGCGTCCATAATTCATGATTCCATGTTGGAGACAGTTCAACTGGAAGGCCACAATAGACGTGTATCTTGTGGCCACTTGACATGCGTGCTTTAATTGAGCCCCCAGGCCCCTCCATGCCCCCTGCTGGTGTGGCTTCCTCACTCAAGCTCTGAAGTACCATCTGCCTGCTACACTGCACTCAGTTCATTACCATACTAAAAGGAACTTTATTCAGCTAGGGGAAAAGGGTGGGGGCCAGGAGCGCTCATCCCTGCAGATGTGTGACCAGGTGAATTCAGATAGGGGACAAAATGGAGTCAGGCCAATCTCTGTTATTATGCCCCGCAAGATGGCAGCTGCTCTCTCATCACACCTCCCTGCTGTAGAGGGCGCTAGGGAGTATCACATTCCTGTGTTCCCCCATGCGCCCTTCCGCACCTTCTCCTTGCCAGGACAACCCATCAGCGTTACCATGGTCTCTGCCTCTTCTGTGGCGAATGGTGAAGTGATACTGCAGGAGAGCGAAGCTCCAGCGTAGAAACCTCCCATTCGTCCCAGAGACTGAGTGTAACCAGCTGAGGGGGTTGTGGTCTGTTTCCACGGTGAAGTGGCGTCTGTACAAGTATAGCTGCAGACGCTGCAGGGCCCATACAATTGCCAGATATTCCTTCTCCATCGTGGAATAGGCCACTTCCCTCTGCAGAAGCTTCCGGCTCAGGCACAAACCGGGGTGTTCATGTCCCGTAGTGTTGACCTGGCAGAGCACAGCAACGAGGCCAAAGTCGCTGGCGTCGGTCTGTACTACGAACGGCCTTGGCTGCCTGTAGTACGGGAGAGCTAGAAAGGGCAGTTTTGAGTGCCTGGAAGGCTGTCTCGCAGGCGACTGTCCAGTCTACTGCAACAGGCAGCTTCTTCTTGGTGAGGTCCGTCAGCGGCTTGGCCAGGGTGCTATAGTGTGGAACAAACCTCCTATAGTACCCGGCAGTCCCCAAGAAGGACATCACCTGCTTCTTGGTCCTGGGGGAGGGCCAGGAGGTGATGGCATTCACCTTCCCGGGCTCTGGCTTCAGAGCTCCCCCGCCTACCCGGTGTCCCAGGTAGTGGACCTCACTCATACCCAGCTGGCACTTTTCCGACTTAATGGTCAACCCTGCTCTCTGGATCTGCCCTAACACCTGCGCCAGGTGCTGTAGGTGATCCTCCCAGGTGGGACTGAAGATGGCAATGTCATCCAGGTATGCGATCGCATACCCTTCCAGTCCCTCGAGCAGCGTGTTGACCATTCGCTGAAAAGTGGCAGGGGCATTCTTCATGCCGAAGGGCATCACCGTGGACTCGTACAGTCCAAATGGGGTGATAAAAGCAGAGCGCTCCCGTGCCTTAGGGGTCAGGGGAATCAGCTAAAATCCCCTGCTCAGATCCATGATGGTCAGGTACTTGGCCCCGGCCAGCTGATCGAGCAGGTCATCGATGCGCGGCATTGGGTACGCATCGGTGACCGTCACAGCGTTGAGCCCCCGGTAGTCCAAGCAGAACCGCATAGTTCGGTCCTTTTTAGGGACGAGGACTACAGGCGAAGCCCACGCGCTGTTGGATGCTTGGATCACCCCCAGCTTCAGCATCTCGTCTATCTCTTGGCGCATGTGCTGCTGCACCTCGAGAGAGACCAGATATGCTGAACGCCGGATCGGGGGGTAACTGCCGGTGTCCACCTCATGGACGGCTGCCTTAGTCCTTCCGGGCAGGCTGCTGAACAGCCCCCAAAAAGGGTGTAAAGTGACCCCCAGCTGGGAACGTTGGTCCTCCGAGAGCTGGTGGCCAACTCCCACATCCTCGATGGATCCACCCACCTTGGCTTGGGTGAGCAGATCCAGGAGGGTTTCTACCTCACCTTCCTCAGGGAGGTTGCACACTGAGTGGGCACAAGCCTCCCGCTCATGATGTGCCTTCATCATGTTCACGTTGAAGGCCTTCCTCCTTCCATGGGCGTGGTCCAGGGTGACCAGATAGGTGACGGTGTTGAGCTGCTGGAGCACAAGGTATGGACCCTTCCAGGCCGCCTGAAGCTTGTTCTGTGGGACGGGGACCAGTACCCACACCTTTGACCCACCTGGTAGGTCCTCTCACAAGCATTCTGGTCGTACCACTGCTTCTGGTCAGCTTGGGCCTGGGCCATATTGTCATGCACCAGCCGTGTCAAGGCCGTCATTCTGTCCCTGAAGCGCACAACATACTCAATGGCCGACACTCCAGGGGTGGCCAAATCTCCTTCCCATGCTTCCTTCACCAGGGCAAGGGGCCCCCGTACATGTCGCCCATACAGGAGCTCAAAGGGGGAGACCCCCTGTTGAGGCCTGTGGAATCTCCCGGTAGGCAAATAGAAGGTGTGGGAGATATCGCTCCCAGTCTCTCCCATGGGAGTCGACCAACATCTTAAGCATCTGCTTTAAGGTGCCGTTAAACCGCTCACACAGGCTATTGGTCTGTGGGTGATACGGGCTGGCTACCAGATGTTGCACCTGTATCTGCTTACAGAGAGACTCCATCAGCTGTGACATGAACTGGGTCCCTCGGTCGGTGAGCATTTCTTGGGGAAACCCCACTCTGGAGAAGACCTCCAGTAAGGCAGTGGCCACTTTGTCAGCCTGAATGGATGACAAAGCTACCGCTTCCGGGTACCGAGTGGCATAGTCCACTACCGTTAATATGAAGCATTTTCCGGAGTGGCTGGGAGTGGACAGAGGTCCAATGAGATCCACAGCCACCCTCGAGAAAGGCTCTTCAATGATGGGCAGAGTTACCAGTGGGGCTTTGGGGTGCCGCCCCACCTTCCCCACTCTCTGACAGGTGTCACACGAACGGCAGTAGGCAATTACCTCGGTCCTCATTCCAGGACAGTAGAAATGCTGCGCTAGCCTGGCCCTGGTTTTAGCGATCCCTAGGTGTCCAGCCATGGGAATCTCGTGTGCTATCTGCAACAATTCCGCCCTGATCGGATAGGGTACCACTAACTGTCGGTCCCTGGGCCACGCCTCCGGTGAACCCTGCTGGACATTTACCCGGTACAGCTGTCCCTGGTCCCAGACCACCTGCTTGCAGTCTGACTCCCCGGGAGGCTGTGCCACCTGCTCTTTGAGAGCTTTCAGGCTAGTGTCAGCTTCCAACGCTGCCTGAAATCCCTGACTCGATGTGGCGAGAATGGACGACACTGCCATATCCGCTGTCAGCTCCCCGGGATCTGTCTCCTGGCCGCTGTCTGACTTGGCAGCCACTTGGTCAGAGAGGGGGAAGCCGTCGGACCTCTGCAAGGCTCCTTGGGCTCCGGCGCTCCCACTCCTGGTGACAGCGGCCACGACCGCTGTGCCCATGGGTAGCACCTGCTTCCCCCCGGCTCCTGACCAAGTCGCCGGGTCAGGCAGACTTTCCTGCCCTCCTGACATCTCGGGTTAGGGGAACTCCTGCCCTGGGGTCTTACCTGGTGGCTCCTCTCCCGGGACGCCCCCTCCCCCCCATGGCCTGTTCCTCTTCCTGCAGGGACCCTAGACTCAGCAGGCTGGATTCACTTAGGGGCCCTACACTGCCCATAGCAGCCCTTCCCTCCACCTCTGAGCTCTCCCCTACAGTCTCCTCACCTGTTCTCCCTGTGAGCCCTGTGTGTGTGGTGTCAGTGCATGGATTACCCTCAGGTTTCACTCCCTCCTCCACTGTTGGAGGCACATTCAACACATCAACATTCACAGTAGAGTCATGACATTCTTGGGGAGCCGAACTTGGGGGTTCAGTGGCCACATACTGAGACACTAGCCGCCCCTAATCGGTCCCAAGTAATACATTGGCAGGAATATTTGATGTTACTCCCACCTCCCGCTTTCCCCTCCCGGTGCCCCGGTCCAAAAACACCTTCGTGACAGGCAGCGCCAGTTCCACGCCTCCAATTCCAGAGACGGAAAGGGTTTTCCCCGGTACCAAGTCTTGAGGGGACAACACCTCAGGATGTACCAGGGTTCGTTTAGCGCCTGTGTCCTGCAGTCCCATGACCGCTGAGCGGCCAATGGTGACGGGTTGGTAATTGTCCAGGGACCTCCCACCACCCCCTCCCACACATAAAACAGTGGATGGTTTCGGGGACAGGGATGGGGCCTTAAGACACTGGGGACATGCAGCCTTGAAGTGTCCCAGCTGGTTGCAGTGATGACAACGTCTGGGTTCTGCGCCTGGCCTGGAGAGGGCAGCAGGGGGGTACACCCCTTGCACTCTGGGGGCTGGGGAAACAGGGGCAGGATTGGGCTTACCCCCTCTCCAGGTGCTGCTGGCAGGCTTCTTTGGCTCAGGCGCCCTGTTATTGGCATACTCATCTGCCAGGGCGGCTGTAGCAGAAGCCCCCTTTGGTTTCCGGTCACGGAGGAACTGCTGGAGGTCCTCTGGGCAGTTCCACAAGAACTGCTCCGTGACGAACAGTTCCTGGACCTCCTGGCGGGTGGTGAGCGCAGTGCTGCAGCTCTCAGCAACGCCCGCATGTGGTCAGTCCAGGTGTCCTTTGGGCCCTGCTGCAGGCTCTGTAACTTCTTGCGGTAGGACTCCGGGGTGAGGTTGTAGTGCTGGATCAGGGCCCGCTTGATGCTGCTGTAGTTTCACAAACCTTCCAGGGACTTACCCCTCAAACGGGGGGTCAGGTATCTTGCCCACTGATCCGGGGCCAGATGGTGTTGAAGGCAGGTCCTTTCAAAGGCCAGCAAGAAGGAATCCAGGTCTCCAACCTTCTCAAGCAGAGGGAAGTCCTCGGCCCGGACTTTCGAAGCCCTGGACTCTGGTGGTGCTGGGGTATCCAGCGGGAGCCCGTGTTGAGCCATCTCCAGTCGGTGCTGGCGCTCCGCTGCTCTCTCTGCCACTGCTTGCTCCGCTGCTTCACAGCGTTCTGCCCACTCTCGCTCCGCCATTTCACGGCGTTTTGCACGCTCGGCCTCCGCTGCTTTCTCTGCAGCTGCCATGAGTCTCATATAGGCGTCTTCATTACCCGCCTCGAGATGTGCCACTGCCGCTGCAACAAGGGCCTCTGATGTGGACAGGCTGGGGTGGGTAGGTGGTGGGTAGTCCCTTGCCGGACTAAGCACGGGTAACTGGCTCCTTGGGGAGTCCGGGCTGATCTCCCCCTCGCCTTGAACAGTACCGTCCACCACCACCTCCGCATAGACCATAGCACTGGCCCGCGCCCTCACTGCACTCCTGGTGCCATCTGCCATCTTTGGAACCTCTGGTTACTGACACAGCTGTAACCCTGACCTTGCACACAACTTATTATATCTACACTCTGACCGTCTATTGCTGGGCTGACCTTAAGACCCCAGCAGTGAAAGTTACCGCTGGTAGTCTTTAGTGTCTGGGAGTAGGGGTCCCACGCACACTATTACTCTGATCCCACACGATGCCACCAATGTGAAGGAAACCCCGGTTCCTCCCACGTCACCAATCCGTGATGACACTACACAGGCACAGCTCTCCAGCGCCCCCTTTGTCTCTCAGGTCAATAAGGGAACTGCACCTAGAGCAAATGACCGCCGGTGAGACTGCCCTGTTACCCACGCTGGGTATTCTAAAACTTGCAATCAGAGTAAAAGGATCAGCCCAAAATTAATTTATGATTTAATTTCCTTAAGGGCGCACTAGGTAAGTACAAGAAATATACAGTCAAAATATATCAAAGAGTTACAGTCAGAGTAAAATATAACAATAATCATACAAGGCTTTGAGGTATAAAGCTGGAGGTCAATTTACCAGGTTGAAGGTCGCTTGTGGAAGCCGGGGGGCTCAGCGTTCCGCAGGTCCAAGACTTAGTTGCCAGGCAGCCCCCAGAAAGCTTCCCTGCAAGATCTGTATCCAATATCTAATAAATGGGATAACTTCTCTCAGGATGATCGGATCAGCACATGGGCGGTACCTGCACACGAGGTTTGTTCTGCCAGTCGCCCAGGGACCAAACCCGGACCCATTCGGTCGCTGATCTCCATATCTCAGGTTCCAGAACTCCCACGGACCTGGGAGTTGCACTGTCAGATGCGCAATTTCTTTAGGGCGAGGGGGATATTTTTTATGAGCCTGTTCCTCGGACGATGCATCCATAATTCATGATTCCATGTTGGAGACGGTTTGACTGGAAGGCCACAATAGACGTGTATCCTGTGGCTACTTGACATGCGTGCTTTAATTGAGCCCCCAGGCCCCTCCATGCCCCATGCTGGTGTGGCTTCCTCACTCAAGCTCTGAAGTGCCATCTGCCTGCTACACTGCACTCTGTTCATTACCATACTAAAAGGAACTTTATTCAGCTAGGGGAAAAGGGTGGGGGCCAGGAGCGCTCATCCCTGCAGATGTGAGACCAGGTGAATTCAGATAGGGGACAAAATGGAGTCAGGCCAATCTCTGTTAGTGAGACCAGGTGAATTCAGATAGGGGACAAAATAGAGTCAGGCCAATCTCTGTTATTATGCCCCGCTTCCAAGATGGCGGCTGCTCCCTCATCACAGAGGTCACGTGTAAGTTATCTGGGTGTAAATGTATATTTGTGATAGTGCTTGTGTCCAGTGATGATGGTTCTGCTTTTGTATTTGTCTACTGATAGTGGTTCTAGAGTTGTTTCCATACACTGATGATGGTTCTGGTGCTGTATTCATGTACTGATGGTGGTTCTAGTGATGCATTCAAATACAGATTATGCTTCTGGTGATGTTTTCATGTACTGATGGTGGTTCTGGTGCTGTATTCATGTGCTGATGATTCTTCTGATGACGTTTTTATGTATTGATCTCTTGCTGTATTCATGTAGTGATGATTGCTCCAGTGATGTATTCATGTACTAATGATGGTTCTTGTGCTGTATTCATCTACTGATGGTTGTTCAGGTGATGTTTATATGTACTGATAGTCAATCTGGTACTGTATTTCTGTACTGATGTTGGTTGTGGTGCTGTATTGTTTCAAAGAGGACAGTGATTAGTTCTATATACTGCAAAACTGTAGTACTGCAGTATATAGTATAGGTGACCACACAATCCTAAATTCAAGTAATCTAATGGGATTAAATAATAATGAATTAATATTATAAATTCAAAATACCAAAACAATGAAGTAATTGCATTTATTCACTGCAGATTTAAATTGCACTGTCAGGAGTCACTATTTCAGTTTTTTCTTCAAGCAGTAGAAAAGCTAGAACCCATAATGAGTAATTTTTTTGTTATTTATTCAAATATGTAGAGAAAGAGACCAATGTGTTCAGAAATCAGCTGTGGCTGATCAACTGCTGGGGAAAACTATGGAAAACTATGGTCATACTCATTATTATTACATTTGCATGCATTCAGGTAAGTGCTCATTTATGTAGTACTTGGAAATCTTGAGTCTGCCATAGTGAAATCCTCTCATACAGAGGATCTTTCAGTTTTAGCTCTTAAAGTGGTTCCCAGACCAAAATTCTAAATAATTTTGATTAACCCCTTAAGCCCCGAGGGTGGTTTGCACGTTAATGACCGGGACAATTTTTACAATTCTGACCACTGTCCCTTTATGTGGTTATAACTCTGGAACGCTTCAACGGATCTTGGCAATTCTGACACTGTTTTCTCGTGAGATATTGTACTTCATGTTAGTGGTAAAATTTATTCGATATAACTTGTGTTTATTTGTGAAAAAAATGGAAATTTGGTGAAAATTTAGAAAATTTCGCAATTTTACAACTTTGAATTTTTATGCCCTTAAATCACAGAGATATGTCCCACAAAATACTTAATAAGTAACATTTCCCACATGTCTACTTTACATCAGCACAATTTTGGAACCAAAATTTTTTTTGTTAGGGAGTTATAAGGGTTAAAAGTTGACCAGAAATTTCTAATTTTTACAACACCATTTTTTTTAGGGACCACATATCATTTGAAGTCATTTTGAGGGGTCTATATGATAGAAAATACCCAAGTGTGACACCATTCTAAAAACTGCATCCCTCAAGGTGCTCAAAACCACATTCAAGAAGTTTATTAACCCTTCAGGTGTTTCCCAGGAATTTTTGGAATGTTTAAATAAAAATTAACATGTAACTTTTTTTCACACAAAATTTATTTCAGCTCCAATTTGTTTTATTTTACCAAGGGTAACAGGAGAAAATGGACCCCAAAAGTTGTTGTACAATTTGTCCTGAGTACGCTGATACCCCATATGTGGGGGTAAACCACTGTTTGGGCGCATGGCAGAGCTCGGAAGGAAAGGAGCGCCATTTGATTTTTCAATGCAAAATTGACTGGAATTGAGATGGGACGCCATGTTGCATTTGGAGAGCCCCTGATGTGCCTAAACATTAAAAACCCCCACAAGTGACACCATTTTGGAAAGTAGACCCCCTAAGGAACTTATCTAGATGTGTTTTGAGAGCTTTTAACCCCCAAGTGCTTTACAGAAATTTATAATGCAGAGCCGTAAAAATAAAAAAATCATATTTTTTCACAAAAATTATCTTTTCGACCCCAATTTTTTATTTTCCCAAGGGTAAGAGAAAAAATTGGACCCCAAAAATTGTTGTGCAATTTGTCCTGAGTATGCTGATACCCCATATGTTGGGGTAAACCACTGTTTGGGCGCAAAGCAGAGCTCGGAAGGGAAGGAACGCCATTTTACTTTTCAATGCAAAATTGACTGGAATTAAGATGGGACGCCATGTTGCGTTTGGAGAGCCCCTGATGTGCCTAAACATTGAAACCCCCACAAGTGACACCATTTTGGAAAGTAGACCCACTAAGGAACTTATCTAGATGTGTGGTGAGCACTTTGACCCAACAAGTGCTTCACAGAAGTTTATAATGCAGAGCCGTAAAAATAAAAAAATCATATTTTTTTACAACAATGATTTTTTCGCCCCCAATTTTTTATTTTCCCAAGGGAAGAGAAGAAATTGGACCCCAAAAGTTGTTGTGAAATTTGTCCTGAATACGCTGATACCCCATATGTGGGGGTAAACAACTGTTTGGGCGCATGGCAGAGCTTGGAAGGGAAGGAGCGCCATTTAACTTTTCATTGCAAAATTGACTGGAATTGAGATGGGACACCATGTCGCATTTGGAGAGCTCCTGATGTGCCTAAACATTAAAACCCCCCACAAGTGACACCATTTTGGAAAGTAGACCCCCTATGGAACTTATCTAGATGTGTTTTGAGAGCTTTGAACCCCCAAGTGTTTCACTACAGTTTATAACGCAGAGCCATGAAAATAAAAATTCTATTTTTTTTCAGAAAAATAATTTTTTAGCCCCCACTTTTGTATTTTCACAAGGGTAACAGGATAAATTGGACACCCAAAGTTGTTGTCCAATTTGTCGTGAGTATGCTGATACTCGGAAGGGAAGGAGCGCTATTTGGAATGCAGACTGAGATGGATTGGTCTGCAGGCGTCACGTTGCATTTGCAGAGCCCCTGATGTACCCAAACAGTACAAACCCCCCCACAAGTGACCCCATATTAGAAACTAGACCTACCAAGGAACTTATTTAGATGTGTTGTGAGAACTTTGAACCCCAAAGTGTGTCACTACAGTTTATAACGCAGAGCCGTGAAAATAAAAATTCTTTTATTTTTAGGAAAAATTATATTTTAGCCCCCAGTTTTGTATTTTCACAAGGGTAACAAGATAAATTGGACTGCAAAAGTTGTTGTCCAATTTGTCCTGAGTACGCTGATACCCCATATGTGGGGGGGAACCACTGTTTGGGCGCATGGCAGAGCTCGGAAGGGAAGGAACGCCATTTGTAATGCAGACTTAGATGGATTGGTCTGCAGGCATCACGTTGCATTTGCAGAGCCCCTGATGTACCCAAACAGTACAACCCCCCCACAAGTGACCCCATATTGGAAATTAGACCTCCCAAGGAACTTATCTAGATGTGTTGTGAGAACTTTGAACCCCCAAGTGTTTCACTACAGTTTATAACGCAGAGCTGTGAAAATAAAAATTCTATTTTTTTCAGAAAAATGATTTTTAGCCCCCCAAATTTTTATTTTCCCAAGGATAACAAGAGAACTTCGACCCCAAAAGTTGTTGTCCAATTTGTCCCGAGTACGCTGATACCCCATATGTTGGGGTAAACCCCTGTTTGGGCGCACGGGAGAACTCGGAAGGGAAGGAGCACTGTTTTACTTTTTCAATGCAGAATTGGCTGGAATTGAGATCGGATGCCATGTCGCGTTTGGAGAGCCCCTGATGTGCCTGAACAGTGGAAACTCCCCAATTCTACCTGAAACCCTAATCCAAACACACCCCTAACCCTAATCCCAATGGTAACCCTAACCACACCCCTAACCCTGACACACCCCTAACTCTAATCCCAACCCTAATCCCAACCGTAAATGTAATCCAAACTCTAACCCTAACTTTAGCCCCAACCCTAACTTTAGCCCCAACCCTAACCCTAACCCTAACCCTAGCCCTAACCCTAACCCAAGCCTTAACCCTAACCCTAGCCCTAATGGGAAAATGGAAATAAATACATTTTTTTAATTTTATTATTTTTCCCTAACTAAGGGGGTGATGAAGGGGGGTTTGATTTACTTTTATAGCATTTTTTATATCGGATTTTTATGATTGGCAGCTGTCACACACTAAAAGACGCTTTTTATAGCAAAAAAAGTTTTTGCGTCTCCACATTTTGAGACCTATAATTTTTCCATATTTTGGTCCGCAGAGTCATGTGAAGTCTTGTTTTTTGTGGGACGAGATTACATTTTTATTGGTAACATTTTCGGACACGTGACAGTTTTTGATCACTTTTTATTCCGATTTTTGTGAGGCAGAATGACCAAAAACCAGCTATTCATGAATTTCTTTTGGGGGAGGCGTTTATACCGTTCCACGTTTGGAAAAATTGATAAAGCAATTTTATTCTTCGGGTCAGTACGATTACAGCGATATCTCATTTATATCTTTTTTTATGTTTTGGCGCTTTTATACGATAAAAGCTATTTTATAGAAAAAATAATTATTTTGGCATTGCTTTATTCTGAGGACTATAACTTTTTTATTTTTTTGCTTATGATGCTGTATGGCAGCTTGTTTTTTGCGGGACAAGATGCCGTTTTCAGCAGTACCATGGTTATTTATATCCGTCTTTTTGATCGCGTGTTATTCCACTTTTTGTTCGGCGGTATGATAATAAAGCGTTGTTTTTTTGGCTCGTTTTTTTTTTTTCTTACAGTGTTCACTGAAGGGTTTAACTAGTGGGAAAGTTTTATAGGTTGGGTCGTTACGGACGCGGCGATACTAAATATGTGTACTTTTATTGTTTTTTTTTTTAGATAAAGAAATGTATTTATGGGAATAATATTTTTTTTTTCTTCTTTATTTAGGAATTTTTTTTTTTACACATGTGGAAATTTTTTTACTTTTTTACTTTGTCCCGGGGGGGACATCACAGATCGCTGATCTGACAGTTTGCTCAGCACTCTGTCAGATCAACGATCTGACATACAGCCGTGCAGGCTTACCAGCGCCTGCTGTGGACCCGGAAGTACTCCCTGCAGGACCCGGATGCAGCCCCGCGGCCGTTTTGGATCCGGGGACTGCAGGGAGGAGACGCTCAGTACAAGGTGAATACATCGCCTTGTACCGATCGTCTCAGGGAAGCACGCAGGGAGCCCCCTCCCTGCGCGATGCTTCCCTGTACTGCCGGTACACTGCGATCATGTTTGATCGCAGTGTTCCGGGGGTTAATGTGCCGGGGGCGGTCCGTGTCCGCTGCGATAGTCAACTGACACCCGGCCGCGATCAGCCGCGCTCCCCCCGTGAGCGCGGCCGATCGCACATGACGTACTATCCCGTCACTGGGAATTAAGTCCGAGGTCACCTCGACGGGATAGTACGTCATATTGGATTAAGGGGTTAACATCTTCATTTGGAAAGGGTTAAATGGATTTTCTTGTTTTGGAGACCTCCAGTCCCCAGTTTGATTGTAAAAAAAAATGTTGCTTTACTCTCCTACCCCGAGTTCATCTATGAGCCTCCACTGCTGTTCCTGGTCTCTGTTATTGTCTTCTGCTCTGATGTCACTGATTGACAGCCAATAATTAACCTCAGCAGCTCTGCTCGTTGACAGCACGAGCTGTGGAGTTTGGTTGCTGGCTGCAGCTCTCTAAACATGACATTAGTGGTTCAGCAAATATCAATGGTAGCTTCTAGTCTCCTTTGGAGACTACTGAAGCATGCCAAAAGTTAAAGAAAAATGTTTTTAAAAATATATATATATAAAAAAAATAATAAAAGTTCAAATCACCCCCCTTTTATTTCAAAATAAAACAATTAAAAAAAAATCAAGCATACACATATTTGGCATCGCCGGGTACAGAATCGCCCGATCTATCATTAAAAACGTCAGTTTGGCGTGCAAAAAATAAGCCCTCACCCAACCTGAGATCACGAAAAATGGAGACACTATGGGTATTGGAAAATGGCGCAATTTTCTTTATTTTTTAGCAAAGTTTGGATTTTTTTTTCACCACTTAGATAAAAGAAAACCTAGACAAGTTTTGTGTCTATGAACTTGTAATGACCTGGAGAATCACAATAGCAAGTCAGTTTAAGTTCATTTTGTGAAACTAGCAAAAAAAACAAACCAAAAAGAAGTGTGGGATCGCACTTGGAATTTTTTTTTCGTTTTCTAGTACACGATATGGTTCCCTTCTTGTCAAAAATACCCGTTTATCAGGCCTTGGTCGCTGGGCTAGTGTCATGAAATTGGCCCACGCCTTTGACAGTGTACCACTGCCTCTGCTGTGTGTCTCCCTGGCTTCTGCTCCTTGGTTAGGTAAGGAACCTTGACCCCTGCCGCTAGCATTGTCTGATGGTAATTTTTTCAACATATTTTTCACAATGGCCTTTTTGTATAGCACCAAGATATCTCCGCCTCAGGAAGAAGATATTCAAAGTTCTCCTTGTAGCGTGGGTCTAGCAGGGTGAATAAAAAGTACTGTCTTTTTTAGCTAAGATGAATGTAACGCCAGGGTCACGGAAAAGGCACCGGTACATAAAGTTGGCCATATGTGCCAAGATCTATACAGCTAACACTTCTCTATTTCCACCATGATAACGACACTTCACCTCCTCCTCCTCCTCCTCCTCCTCCTCATCCCTCTCTTCCTCCTCATTCCCGTCCTCAGCCCATCCATATAGGAGAGATGGGACGAAGGTTGTGTGGCTGCTAGCCTCTGTTGTGCTAGCCAACAGCTCTGGTTCCTTCTCTTCCTCCAACAACTCATTGATACCCAGTCCATGCTGAGCCGATAAGGCCTCTTTCACACTTCTGTCTTTGTAGCCCCGTCGAGATACATCGTTTTTTGAGAAAACAGGATCCTGCCAAAAAATTAGCAGGATCCTGCATTTTCTCATAGACTTGTACTAGCGACGGATCGCGACGGATGGCCACACATTTCGTCCGTCGTGCACTGGATCCTGCGGAATTTGACGGACTGTCTTTTCCAAAAAACGTTCCATGAAACTTTTTTGTCTGCAGTGGAAAAACGTTCCCCAATGCCTACTGCGGCAAACTTCGTTGCACAGAATGGGAGCCTATGGACACGATCCTGCGCACTCTGTGAAACGCAGGAATCCAGTGACGGATGCAGTTTTTACATCTGAGCATGCCTGGAAGCATATTCCAACCCGGGGAAAAGAGTCTCTCTCTCGAAACTTATACCTGTAAATTCATCCCGGGACTCATGCGATGCATCCGTCATAACACTGGATGCGTTGCACACGGTTTCCTCTAATTTTACAACGTCCGTCGATACGTTGGTTCACTGCACTCTGACGCAGGACAATCTACGGAAGTGTGAAAGAGGCCTAAGATGAGACTGGCCTGGCTACAATCTTTGTTATGTCTGTCCTCCATCCCCACCTGGTCAGCATGCAAAACTTCATGTTTAATTGTGTGAAGTGACTGTTTAAGTAGTCACAAAAGCAGGATAGTTGCTCTGATTATGGCATCATCGCCATCACCATCTTTGTGGAGTCCTCAAAGTCTTGGAGAACTGCACAAATGTCAGAAATCCATGCCCTCTCTTAAGTTATTGTGTGCAGAGGCTGACCAGAATACCTGTGAGGGACGGCCAGGGCTATAGTCGTGACTGAGACTAGTGGTCTTTGCGCACCTTGGCCTCCCGTCTCATGCAAAGAATGTACTTCTATGAGGGTACTTGCCTCTCGGTTATTCGTACTTTTCAGATCTCTTCTGAGCTGTTGCAGACTCTGTTCACAGGATTGCACACAAATTGAGACATAGTCCAGCTTTAACTTCAAACACAAAACTTTACTTGCTTTTGTTTGCAGCACATCCTTTTCAGTTACATTTACAGCAACGGGTTCCATATAATCCACATTTCTCAATTTCCCTGCTTCTCCTCTTTCAGCCTCCAGTACGTGCCCGGGTCATACCGCATCTAGCTGTAATGCAGCGTTCTCCCTGTCCAAAATCACTGCGCTTGGGGGTACCCTCAGCAGTTTCACACCGGATCTGAGGGCATCAGCCCATGCGATAAGTTGCCACATTATGAAGCCACCTGCGTCCCCGTACTGTTCCAGCCCTGCTTTCAGCCTCCTTTTCAACACTGCTGTCAGTCCGCTGCTCAGCTGTACTAATGGCCCAGTGAGCCCTGGATGGCTGGGTACTGCACTTTAATGTTGTGGAGTGTTATAATCCGGTGACCTTGGAGCCGCATGAAACTTTCTCTGGAGTCGGTGAAACCTGTACTGACCGCAATCCTGAACTAACACCGCAACTATAAGTAGCCGTGGGGTGTGCCTAACACGAACCTAGACACCTCGACACAGCTGGAGGACTAAATACCCCTATAGAGGGAAATAGGAATGCTACCTTGCCTCAGAGCAGACCCCCAAAGGATAGGCAGCCCCCCACGAATAATGACTGTGAGTAGGAGAAGAATAGACACACGCAGGTAGAAACAGGATTTAGCAAAAGAGGCCACTCTAGCTAAATAGGAAAGGATAGGAGAGATTACTAGGCGGTCAGTATTAAAACCCTTCCAAAAATATCCACAGCAGATAATACAAAAAGTTCCACAATCTAACTAAAGACATGGAATGTATATCTGCCACTCCAGAGAATCCAACAAGACTGAGAAAATACTGACACAATCGAAGCTGGACAAGAAAACACAAAGAATAGCACTGAATTGTGAAGCACACTGCATGTGTGCCACAGGAAAAAAAAACCCAGACACTTATCTTTGCTGATTTGGCAGAAAGGCAGGAGGAACCAGGCAGAGGTCCATAACCTCCCAAGAACAATTGACAACTGGCAAGGACAAATGAATCCTGCACGCCTAAATACCCCTGTCAGAACTGCAATCAGCAGATACACCTGACCAGGGCTGCAACTCAGGGGCAACTGCATTACCACCTACAACCACCGGAGGGAGCCCAAAAGCAGAATTCACAACAGTGGAGCTGCTGGGTAGCCTGGCCTCTGGTGCCTGACCAAGCTGCCCAGGCACCCTGGCTCCTACTAGCTCTAACTCCAAAACTCTTCCTACCTTAGCCCAGTTAGCTCCTCCTATGGTTAACTATTTACTAACTCCATGTTTCCTATCTCTAGAGTATTTCACATGCCCCTTTCTAGTGGCCGAAGTGAGACACTACGCTTTCCCTATTTAACACCATAGAAATATATACATATTTTAGCAGCATTAAATACATAATACTCTACTTTAAGAGGAAGGGGTAGAGTGTGGAACTGTTTCTGTACTCCCTTACATACCAATGGGCGTATTGGAGCTGGTACTTAACCACTGGCCTCTTCTCACAAAGCCTTGCCAGCATGTGTAGTGGAGATCCAGTGCATGATGACGTTGCACACCAGTCGGTCTGTTGGCACTTGCATGCACTGCTGCAGCACTGCCAAAGCGGCGGCAGCTGTAGCCATTTTTCGGAAATAGATGCTGGCGCGGCGTACCTTTACCAGAAGCTCTGGTAAATCTGGGTATCTTTTCAGAAGCCACTGAATTACCAAGTTGATGTCCCAAGCATGGTTTGTGTGTGAGCTTTCTAAGCTTCACAGCCGCCACCAGGTTACAAGAGTTTGGGACTATTCCAATTGGGAACACCTTGTCGCAGTGGGATGAGTTTTATGTGTTTTTATCATTATAAAAATAGTGTTAACTAAGTACCCTATGTTACTTATATGTACTATTACTATAGTACAGGGTATTTGTTAATTTTGTTTTTAATCTTAGGGAAAGGCTATTACAGGGCACATATTGAAAGTACCAATTTACTGGTTGAATCAATTACTTACAACTGCCTACCTTCTATTTATTTCTAGTTTTGTGTGATGCAAAAGTGATTGATAAAAGCAGGATTGTTGTAAAGCCCTTTACAGACTTCCACTGGGCAGAGCTCATACAGTTACATTAATTATTTCAGCAACTGGGTGGTGGTGATACTACACATTTCAGTTGTAGTATGCTACTGATAAGAGGGTGTCCTGTTTACTACTATATAAGCATAATCACTGCTTAAAGGGTTAATCCTCTACTTTTATTTTTATTAACTGTATGAGTCTAGTTATTAGGGCTCATTCAGATGTCCGTTTTACATGTACGTATTCTATCGTGGTTTTTGACAAATATAACACATACTACATATACGCTATGGGGCAGTTCACATGTATGTGTTTGCCAGAAAATCGCTGAGATATGTCCATTTTTGAGCCAAGCCATAGATCAATATAACAAGTGCAACTCCATGGGTTCGTGAAAATCACAGTTGTCATTCTTGTGCAGTCCATGTGCTGTTCATGGACATTGACACTGCAATGAATAGGAGAAATTTTGCAATTTATAAATTTTTTTCATACATGAGAATCACTGATGGAATTGATAGTAAAAACTGACATATAGACCAAATTGTGATGAAAAGAGGATGAAATACACTGGTGAAAGCCATTTTTTTCACTCATGACTGAATGAGGCCCAAGGCTTAGTGGCCAGTTTGAAAATTGTGAGATTCTTATTTATTTTTTATTTTTATCATATAAATGGTGATATGGAAAATTGAAAATATTAATCGGCATAAAAAATAACATGATTTAAACAATAGGTTATTCTCTTATGACGCTTTCTCTTTAATTATACTAGCCTTCTCATAGGGGAAATTGTGACCTTTAGGCCACGTTCACACATTCGGTATTTTACTTCAGTATTTGTAAGCCAAAATCAAAAGTAGAACAATCAGAGGAAAAGTATCATAGAAACTTACGTGCACCACTTCTGCAATTTTCACCAACTTCTGGTTTTGGCTTACAAATACTGATGTGAAATACTGACCAAAATGCTGAATGTGTGAACATGGCCTTCAAGGGTTTGTCAAGGCTTGGGGTATAAGTCTATAATTATTTTATGTGACTGCAGACTTGTGCATCCTCACAGCGCACTGTCAGTATTCTCCAGTGCCATAATCAGGAGCAGGCCATCATGTGACTGCAAGCAGGTACGAACTGGGGCTGAAATTCAGTCCTGGCATTTGGAATCACACAGGCCCTGTTGTCCCCGTCCCCATGAACCAGATGGGATATATTACTAATATTACTCTGGATGGAGGAAGGCAAGATTTACTACAAGACCAATATTTCTAATGATGCCCGTGGCCTGTTGGAGTAAGTGACGGAGTCAGCGAATTTGTGCTCCATTACAGCTCTTAACAGTAGGGGTGTCTTGAGAACATTGATTCTGTTAACAACGTAGCAGACAAGGCGGCCCACGACCAGACAGGCCCTTCTGGCATTTGCCAGAATTGCCTGATGGCCAGTCCAGCCCTGACTGCAAATATATGATTTGCAGACATGCTGTCACGTGCTGACTAGACATACGTGACCTTGCTCAATCCAAGTGTATTGAGTAAGGGCAGAAAAATATTTAGAATTGAGAGTCCTCAGTGGTTGATACCTTTTAATGGCTTACTGAAAAGATGGTAACAAATTGAAAGCTTTCGAGACTACTCAGGTCCCTTCGTCAGGCATAGAACTGAGTAGTCTCGAAAGCTTGCAATTTGTTACCATCTTTCCAGTTAGCCATTAAAAGGTATCAACCACTGAGGACTCTCAATTCTAAATATTTTTACAATCCACTGGCTAACACGGTACCAAGATATATATCTTTCTTGAGTGAGGGCAGACACTTCTAGTCGTAATGTGGCTGGAAGTATGCAAATCACATACTTGAGGTCACATGACTACTCACTGCCGGCACTGTAGAATCCTGAAAGCATGCGCTCTGTAAGGATTCACAAGTCTACAGTCAAATAGAGTGACTGCAGAATTGAGTCCCAAGTCTGGACAACCCTTTCAAGGGTATGTGTTCACAACGTCTTTTAAATGTGGCTAACCAGACAAATTTTTCAAGTAGAAGATGCTTCGGGAAATGCCATCATTTTTTTTCCATATGGGTATTTTTGGTTATTTTATGTGACGGTTTAGCCATCGCAAATTTTTTACTAGTGTAAACTACATAGTGGCTTCCAAGTGGAATGTGCCTGAAGAATGGTCAAATCACTTCTAACCGCTTCACATCTTTGGAATCCTGAAGCTATTAAGACACTAAAAAGACTGAACGTAGGAATAGCAAGACAGTTTTACATTTCAATGCATTTGTTTGCTCTTTTTAGTGTTTGTTTAGTGCTTTTCAGGCGGATTATGGAGCGAAATGCCTCTGAAAAAGATGTCATATGTAGTGTTGAGCGATACCGTCCGATACTTGAAAGTATCGGTATCGGAAAGTATCGGCCGATACCGGCAAAGTATCGGATCCAATCCGATACCGATACCCGATACCAATACAAGTCAATGGGACTCATGTATCGGACGGTATTCCTGATGGTTCCCAGGGTCTGAAGGAGAGGAAACTCTCCTTCAGGCCCTGGGAACCATATTAATGTGTAAAAGAAAGAATTAAAATAAAAAATATTGCTATACTCACCTCTCCGACGCAGCCTGCACTGTTGTGAAATTGGATTTTGGGCTCCCCCGGTGGCCACTGGTGGAATTGAACTGGTGTGCATCATCCTCTCTGTTCACCTGTTTCCATCAGGATGTGGGAGTCGCTATTTAGCCTTGCTCCTCTGTCACTTCCATGCCGGTCAACATTGTAATCAGAAGCCTTTCTGTGCATGTTCCTGCTTCTAGACAACTCCCAGCTAAGTTGGACTTTAGTCCTTGTTTGTTTTTGCATTTTGTTCCAGTTCACAGCTGTAGTTTCGTTTCTGTGTCTGGAAAGCTCTTGTGATCTGAAATTGCCACTCTGATGTTATGAGTTAATACTAGAGTCTTAAAGTAATTTCAGGATGGTGTTTTGATAGTGCTTTTAGCTGACCATGAAAGTGTCCTTTCTGTCTTCCTGCTATTTAGTAAGCGGACCTCAATTTTGCTAAACCTATTTTCATACTACGTTTGTCATTTCATCTAAAATCACCGCCAATATTTGTGGGGGCCTCTGTCTGCCTTTTGGGGAATTTTCTCTAGAGGTGAGCCAGGACTATATTTTCCTCTGCCAGGATTAGTTAGTCCTCCGGCCGGCGCTGGGCGTCTAGGGATAAAACGCAGGCTACGCTACCCGGCTACTGTTAGTTGTGCGGCAGGTTTAGTTCATGGTCAGTTTAGTTTCCATCCTTCCAAGAGCTAGTTCTATGTTTGCTGGGCTATGTTCTCTTGCCATTGAGAACCATAACAGTTTGACCGGCCAAAAAGGGTTAAATTAATTGACAGAGAAAGGAGAGATAAGAGAAGTCTGCTGAATATTTTTTTTTTTTTTTTTTTTTTTGTCCTTCAGTTCTGAGTGTGCTTGTAAATTGAATCTCTTGCAAGTCTGCCTATGTTGCAGCCTTTCTCTCTCTCTCTCCTTCTAATCCTGGAATGGCTCTGTGTTCACCTGTGTAAAATGGATATTCAGAGTTTAGCTGCAGGTTTGAATAATCTTACCACGAAAGTTCAAAATTTACAGGATTTTGTTGTTCATGTTCCTATATCTGAACCTAGAATTCCTTTGCCTGAATTTTTCTCGGGGAATAGATCTTGCTTTCAAAATTTCAAAAATAATTGCAAGTTGTTTTTGTCCCTGAAATCTCGCTCTGCTGGAGATCCTGCTCAGCAGGTCAGGATTGTGATTTCCTTGCTCCGGGGCGACCCTCAGGATTGGGCTTTTGCATTGGCTCCAGGGGATCCTGCGTTGCTCAATGTGGATGCGTTTTTTCTGGCCTTAGGGTTGCTTTATGAGGAACCTCAGTTAGAACTTCAGGCGGAAAAGGCCTTGTTGTCCCTATCTCAGGGGCAAGACGAAGCTGAAATATACTGCCAGAAATTCCGTAAATGGGCTGTGCTTACTCAGTGGAATGAGTGCGCCCTGGCGGCGAATTTCAGAGAGGGTCTCTCTGATGCCATTAAGGATGTTATGGTGGGGTTCCCTGTGCCTGCGGGTCTGAATGAGTCCATGACAATGGCTATCCAGATCGATAGGCGTCTGCGGGAGCGCAAACCTGTGCACCATTTGGCGGTGTCTACTGAGAAGACGCCAGAGAATATGCAATGTGATAGAATTCTGTCCAGAAGTGAACGGCAGAATTTTAGACGAAAAAATGGGTTGTGCTTCTATTGCGGTGATTCAACTCATGTTATATCAGCATGCTCTAAGCGTACTAAGAAGCTTGATAAGTCTGTTTCAATTGGCACTTTACAGTCTAAGTTTATTCTATCTGTGACCCTGATTTGTTCTTTATCATCTATTACCGCGGATGCCTATGTCGACTCTGGCGCCGCTTTGAGTCTTATGGATTGGTCCTTTGCCAAACGCTGTGGGTATGATTTGGAGCCTCTTGAAACTCCTATACCCCTGAAGGGGATTGACTCCACCCCATTGGCTAGCAATAAATCACAATACTGGACACAAGTAACAATGTGGATTAATCCGGATCACCAGGAGATTATTCGCTTTCTTGTGCTGTATAACCTACATGATGTGTTGGTGCTTGGATTGCCATGGCTGCAATCTCATAACCCAGTCCTTGACTGGAAAGCTATGTCTGTGTTAAGCTGGGGATGTAAGGGGACGCATGGGGACGTACCTGTGGTTTCCATTTCATCATCTATTCCCTCTGAGATTCCTGAATTCTTGACTGAATATCGTGACATTTTTGAAGAACCTAAGCTTGGTTCATTACCTCCGCACCGGGAGTGCGATTGTGCCATAGATTTGATTCCGGGTAGTAAATACCCTAAGGGTCGTTTATTTAATCTGTCTGTGCCTGAACATGCTGCTATGCGAGAATATATAAAGGAGTCCTTGGAAAAGGGACATATTCGTCCTTCGTCATCTCCCTTAGGAGCCGGTTTTTTCTTTGTGGCTAAGAAAGATGGCTCTTTGAGGCCGTGCATTGATTATCGGCTTTTGAATAAGATCACGGTTAAATATCAATATCCGTTGCCACTGCTGACTGATTTGTTTGCTCGCATAAAGGGGGCCAAGTGGTTCTCTAAGATAGATCTCCGTGGGGCGTATAATTTGGTGCGAATTAAGCAGGGGGATGAGTGGAAAACCGCATTTAATACGCCCGAGGGCCACTTTGAGTATTTGGTGATGCCTTTTGGTCTTTCAAATGCCCCTTCAGTCTTTCAGTCCTTTATGCATGACATTTTCCGTGATTATTTGGATAAATTTATGATTGTGTATCTGGATGATATTTTGATTTTTTCGGATGACTGGGACTCTCATGTCCAGCAGGTCAGGAGGGTTTTTCAGGTTTTGCGGTCTAATTCCTTGTGTGTGAAGGGTTCTAAGTGCGTTTTTGGGGTTCAAAAGATTTCCTTTTTGGGATATATTTTTTCCCCCTCTTCCATCGAGATGGATCCTGTCAAGGTTCAGGCTATTTGTGATTGGACGCAACCCTCTTCTCTTAAGAGTCTTCAGAAATTTTTGGGCTTTGCTAACTTTTATCGTCGATTTATTGCTGGTTTTTCTGATGTTGTTAGACCATTGACTGATTTGACTAAGAAGGGTGCTGATGTTGCTGATTGGTCCCCTGCTGCTGTGGAGGCCTTTCGGGAGCTTAAGCGCCGCTTTTCTTCCGCCCCTGTGCTGCGTCAGCCTGATGTTGCTCTTCCTTTTCAGGTTGAGGTCGACGCTTCTGAAATCGGAGCTGGGGCGGTTTTGTCGCAGAGAAGTTCCGATTGCTCCGTGATGAGACCTTGTGCTTTTTTCTCACGTAAATTTTCGCCCGCCGAGCGGAATTATGATGTTGGGAATCGGGAGCTTTTGGCCATGAAGTGGGCTTTTGAGGAGTGGCGTCATTGGCTTGAGGGGGCTAGACATCAGGTGGTGGTATTGACTGACCACAAAAATCTAATTTATCTTGAGTCCGCCAGACGCCTGAATCCTAGACAGGCGCGCTGGTCGTTGTTTTTCTCTCGGTTTAATTTTGTGGTGTCCTACCTGCCGGGTTCTAAGAATGTTAAGGCGGATGCCCTTTCTAGGAGTTTTGAGCCTGACTCCCCTGGTAATTCTGAACCTACAGGTATCCTTAAGGATGGAGTGATATTGTCTGCCGTTTCTCCAGACCTGCGGCGGGCCTTGCAGGAGTTTCAGGCGGATAGACCTGATCGTTGCCCACCTGGTAGACTGTTTGTTCCTGATGATTGGACCAGTAAAGTCATTTCTGAGGTTCATTCTTCTGCGTTGGCAGGTCATCCTGGAATCTTTGGTACCAGGGATTTGGTGGCAAGGTCCTTCTGGTGGCCTTCCCTGTCTCGAGATGTGCGAGGCTTCGTGCAGTCTTGTGACGTTTGTGCTCGGGCCAAGCCTTGTTGTTCTCGGGCTAGTGGATTGTTGTTGCCCTTGCTTATCCCGAAGAGGCCCTGGACGCACATCTCGATGGATTTTATTTCGGATCTTCCTGTTTCTCAGAAGATGTCTGTCATCTGGGTGGTGTGTGATCGTTTCTCTAAGATGGTCCATTTGGTTCCCCTGCCTAAGTTGCCTTCTTCTTCCGAGTTGGTTCCTCTGTTTTTTCAAAATGTGGTCCGATTGCATGGTATTCCGGAGAATATCGTTTCTGACAGAGGTACCCAATTCGTGTCTAGATTTTGGCGAGCATTCTGTGCTAGGATGGGCATAGATTTGTCTTTCTCGTCTGCTTTCCATCCTCAGACTAATGGCCAGACCGAGCGGACGAATCAGACCTTGGAGACATATTTGAGGTGTTTTGTGTCTGCAGATCAGGATGATTGGGTTGCTTTTTTGCCTTTAGCGGAGTTTGCCCTCAATAATCGGGCCAGCTCTGCCACCTTGGTGTCTCCCTTTTTCTGTAATTCGGGGTTTCATCCTCGATTTTCTTCTGGTCAGGTGGAATCTTCGGATTGTCCTGGAGTGGATGCTGTGGTGGAGAGGTTGCATCAGATTTGGGGGCAGGTAGTGGACAATTTGAAGTTGTCCCAGGAGAAGACTCAGCTTTTTGCCAACCGCCGGCGTCGGGTTGGTCCTCGGCTTTGTGTTGGGGACTTGGTGTGGTTGTCTTCTCGTTTTGTCCCTATGAGGGTTTCTTCTCCCAAGTTTAAGCCTCGGTTCATCGGCCCGTACAAGATATTGGAGATTCTTAACCCTGTGTCCTTCCGTTTGAACCTCCCTGCATCTTTTTCTATTCATAATGTTTTTCATCGGTCATTATTGCGCAGGTATGAGGTACCGGTTGTGCCTTCCGTTGAGCCTCCTGCTCCGGTGTTGGTTGAGGGCGAGTTGGAGTACGTTGTGGAAAAAATCTTGGACTCCCGTGTTTCCAGACGGAAACTCCAGTATCTGGTCAAATGGAAGGGATACGGTCAGGAGGATAATTCTTGGGTGACTGCCTCTGATGTTCATGCCTCCGATTTGGTCCGTGCCTTTCATAGGGCTCATCCTGATCGCCCTGGTGGTTCTGGTGAGGGTTCGGTGCCCCCTCCTTGAGGGGGGGGTACTGTTGTGAAATTGGATTTTGGGCTCCCCCGGTGGCCACTGGTGGAATTGAACTGGTGTGCATCATCCTCTCTGTTCACCTGTTTCCATCAGGATGTGGGAGTCGCTATTTAGCCTTGCTCCTCTGTCACTTCCATGCCGGTCAACATTGTAATCAGAAGCCTTTCTGTGCATGTTCCTGCTTCTAGACAACTCCCAGCTAAGTTGGACTTTAGTCCTTGTTTGTTTTTGCATTTTGTTCCAGTTCACAGCTGTAGTTTCGTTTCTGTGTCTGGAAAGCTCTTGTGATCTGAAATTGCCACTCTGATGTTATGAGTTAATACTAGAGTCTTAAAGTAATTTCAGGATGGTGTTTTGATAGTGCTTTTAGCTGACCATGAAAGTGTCCTTTCTGTCTTCCTGCTATTTAGTAAGCGGACCTCAATTTTGCTAAACCTATTTTCATACTACGTTTGTCATTTCATCTAAAATCACCGCCAATATTTGTGGGGGCCTCTGTCTGCCTTTTGGGGAATTTTCTCTAGAGGTGAGCCAGGACTATATTTTCCTCTGCCAGGATTAGTTAGTCCTCCGGCCGGCGCTGGGCGTCTAGGGATAAAACGCAGGCTACGCTACCCGGCTACTGTTAGTTGTGCGGCAGGTTTAGTTGATGGTCAGTTTAGTTTCCATCCTTCCAAGAGCTAGTTCTATGTTTGCTGGGCTATGTTCTCTTGCCATTGAGAACCATAACACTGCACCTTACCGAGGGAAGCGGCAGCGTTCTTTGTTTAAAATTCGCGCTTTTCTTTCCTTTACAAGAAGTCCAGGCTTGTGATTGGTTGCGTGCCGCCCATGTGGCCGGGACGCAACCAATCACAGCAAGCCGTGACGTAATTTCAGGTCCTTCAGGATTTTAAAATTACGTTCCGGCGTTGTGATTGGTTGCGTCGCAGTCACATGGGCGACGCAACCAATCACAGCAAGCCGTGACGTAATTTCAGGTCCTTCAGGATTTTAAAATTACGTCCCGGCTTTGTGATTGGTTGCGTCGCAGTCACATGGGAGACGCAACCAATCACAAGCCGTGACGTCACGGGAGGCTGGACACGCGCGCATTTTAAAATGGGCGCGTGTCCAGCCTCCCGTGACGTCACGGCTTGCTGTGATTGGTTGCGTCGCCCATGTGACTGCGACGCAACCAATCACAACGCCGGAACGTAATTTTAAAATCCTGAAGGACCTGAAATTACGTCACGGCTTGCTGTGATTGGTTGCGTCCCGGCCACATGGGCGGCACGCAACCAATCACAAGCCTGGACTTCTTGTAAAGGAAAGAAAAGCGCGAATTTTAAACAAAGAACGCTGCCGCTTCCCTCGGTAAGGTGCAGGCTGCGTCGGAGAGGTGAGTATAGCAATATTTTTTATTTTAATTTTTTCTTTTACACATTTTTACATTAATGTTGTTTCGATACCGATACCCGATACTACAAAAATATCGGATCTCGGTATCGGAATTCCGATACAGCAAGTATCGGCCGATACCCGATACTTGCAGTATCGGAATGCTCAACACTAGTCATATGCGTATAACCTAGCCCACTCAGGTTCCACATGCAAAGACGGTCTTGGCAAACCTTATAGTCATGCCCCCAATAAGGACAAATAGCACCAAAACCCATCTGTCCTGGTTGGAAAATCCCGTCTCTATACAAGGGGCATTATTTCTATGGCTTCTTTCACACTTCCGTCGGTACGGGGACGTCAAAGCGTCGGCGTGACGTACCGACGGAAGTGTTTGCTTTCACATTTCCGTCTGCGTTGCCGAGCAGGAAAGATCGTGAGAGCGATATTTCCTGCTGGGCATGCGCAGTGTGAAACACTGGATGCGACGTATGGAAAAACGTTCCCTTGAACATTTTTCCGAGACGACGGTCCGCCAAAACCCAACGCATCCAGTGGACGGCGCATGCAACGTATAGCCATACGTCGCAATGTGTCGCTAATGCAAGTCTATAGAGAAGAAACGCATCCTGCGGGTAACTTTGCAGGATGCGTTTTTTCTCCAAAACGATGCATTGCGACATTGGCAAAATGACGGAAGTGTGAAAGTAGCCTATCCCTGCTATAAGACCCCATTTCTTTCATACCCACAAGAACACCAAGGGAACATAACAGATTGGGCTTTCTGCAGTTGTCTACTGTTAAAACTTATCACAGAGATACACAGAGAGTAATATCTCTTTTCTCGCACTAATATAGCTTGGATTCTGCAGCTATTTTGAGTCATGTGGGTCTGAAAATAATCCACGTGATTATTCTGTAATACAAAAAAATTACCATAAATGTAGAAGGAAAAAAAACATTAGATGTTTAAAAATGAATAGCAATCTCCGGGGCTGCTGTGTAGGTAAGGGGGAGGCTCGCTGTACATTTTATGAATCATTTTGTGTGTTAAAAATTGAAGTATTTCTGCCTTGTGTTTCACTATGTTCAGACCAGTGTGGGCACACAAGCTCGGCACACCAAGAACGTGTTTTCAGTGCAGCATCTCCGCAGCATTTGATTAGAAGCCCACTCATTGTGACTCAGTGCCTGCGCTTTTTTCACATAGTGTTTAGATAAGTATATCTGTAGCGATTAGAACACATTGTTCTCAGTGACTAAGACTTTGTCCACCCAGGATGACAATGAGTAAACCTGTGGGTGTTTTTTTTTCTTCTTTTCTTCTTAAAGCCTTTTTTCGTGGAAAAAAAAAATCTAAAATTGGATTGTAATATGTGCACATGCCTGTATGCCACTTATTGTCAAAGAAACACCTTGTGTAGATCACTAGACATTCATCTTCAAAGGGAATCATTAACTTATTTAGAGGAATAATGCACACAATTTTAAAGACGTACGCCATCCTATCCTCTTTTTTTTTAAACTTTTTTTTTTGGTCTCATATCACAATTAACTCCTGTAACGATCAAGCTGCAAATCTTGTTCATGGTCTTCAATCTTGCTCTGTTGTAAATTTACGGCATGCCATTGTAGCTTCAACAATCTAGGAGGAGCAGGTTGGCTCCCAAGCTCTCAGACAGAAGAGGAACCGGAGAAAAGAACAGAAGCAGCTTTATCACCATTCATGTTGCTAGTATAAATGGCACAGCGGCGCTCGTACCTAGAGGGTTCTAGTTACCATCATTTGTCTAGCTTCAAGTAATAAGGTGGGTATAATTCATGCTTGACTAAAACCAAAATGGTATGGACAGCTGAGGAATCATTTACATAGTTTTATCAAGTGTAGCGATTAGTATAAACCCGAGTCCAAAAGGCAAATTATTATATGATAGATTCTGGGTCCTGGCAATGGCCCTTCTTCAACCAGATAGTGTGAACTAAAGTGCAAGTGATTGGCAGCACTGGATTTATATAAAAAAAACTCCATAATCAAAAGACAATCTTCATTCATAAAATGATGCAAAAAGTAAAAATGTACCTCATAATATCATTCAAAGTCCTGGAATGATAATAGTTCAGTGTTCTGCTTAAGAAAAGAAGGTGCTTGAGCGGTGCTCCTGCCGGTGACACGCGCTCTTCCTGCATGTCCTGGAAAAAAACAGCTGATGGAAGTTCTACCATCATTCCCCCTCTGCGTCTGACATCTTAGCGCAGCGGGCGTGATGATGTTATTACAACACACCAGCTTTACCGAGATGTGCAGAGGATCTGAAGACACCATGTAGCAACGAGAGAAGGGGCAGAGGTGAGCATTTACTGTATTTTTCGGATTATAAGACGCACTTTTGTTCCCCCAAATTTTTGGGGAAAGTGGGGGGTGCGTCTTATAATCTGAATCTGTTTGCTGTGCTGTAGAGGAGGGGGGCAGCTCTGGAGTGGTGTCAGGGGGCTGGGATGGGCTGGCTGTGGGTTGCAGAGACAGTGGGAGGTCACATGCTCCCGCTCATTAGCCTCTTGTAATATTCACGGCACCCGCTGTCCATCACCTCGATGCTGAAGCCGCGCCGAGTTGGTTGACAGGGGAGCGGTGCATATTACATGTGCCTGTACTCCCTCCCTCCCATGAATATGCCCCCCAGTCACTCTATATGCCCCCTGCTGGCACACACATGGCCCCCCTGGTCACTATATGCCCCCCTGCTGGAACGCACATGATAAAATAACAAACACTTAACTCACCTTCCGATGATGGCTCCGTGCTCCCAATTCCCCCGTAGCTCTTCCTGTGTCTCTGCCGACATCCGATCATGTGACCGGCACAGCACAGTGATGTCATCATTGTGTGCCTAGGTCACATGATCCGATGCCCGAGAAACAGGAAATGTAACCGCGGAGCTGGGAGCACGGAGCCATCATCAGAAGGTGAGTTAAGTGTTTGTTATTTTATCATATGCGTTCCAGCAGGGGGGCATAGAGTGACCGGGGCTGGGCCATATCCAGGATGGGATGGGGCAGTGTGCCAGCAGCACAGGGGGACAGTGTACCAGCAGCACAGTGGGACAGTGTGCCTGCAGCACAGGGGGCAGTGTGCCAGCAGCAAAGGGGGGCAGTGGCCAGCAGCACAGGGGGGCAATGTGCCAGCAGCACAAGGGGGCAATGTGCCAGTGTGCCAGCAGCACGGGGGGCCATGTGCCAGGATGGGGGTTATATAGATACCAGGATGAGGGACATATATATGATTTGTAAGATGGACATTGGCATTATAAGACAGACTCCCATTTAACATAAAATTATTTTTTTCTCTTTTTCTTCACCAAATTTGGGGGTGCATCTTATAATCAGGTGTGTCTTATAAAGTGAAAAATACTGTATTTATTTTTCATGTGGGGCCATTATACTGTATGGAGCACTATATGGGGCCATTATACTGTATGAAGCACTATATGGGGCCATTATGCTATATGGAGCACTATATGCAGCCCTTTATACTGTGTGGAGTGCCATATGGGACAATTATACTGTATGGAGCCATTAAACTGTATGGGGCACTATGTGAGGCCCATTAAGCTGAATGAAGCACTATGTAAGGCTAATATACTGTATGGAGCACTATGTGGGGTCATTATACTGTATGGGGCACTATGTGAGACCATTATACTCTATGGAGCACTATGTGGGGCCATTATACTGTATGGGGCACTATGTGAGGCCATTCTACTTTATGAAGCACTATGTGGGGCCATTATACTGTATGGAGCACTATATGGGGCCATTATGCTATATGGAGCACTATATGCAGCCCTTTATACTGTGTGGAGTGCCATATGGGAACATTATACTGTATGGAGCCATTAAACTGTATGGGGCACTATGTGAAGCCCATTAAGCTGAATGAAGCACTATGTAAGGCTAATATACTGTATGGAGCACTATGTGGGGTCATTATACTGTATGGGGCACTATGTGAGACCATTATACTCTATGGAGCACTATGTGGGGCCATTATACTGTATGGGGCACTATGTGAGGCCATTCTACTTTATGAAGCACTATGTGGGGCCATTATACTGTATGGAGCACTATATGGGGCCATTATGCTATATGGAGCACTATATGCAGCCCTTTATACTGTGTGGAGTGCCATATGGGAACATTATACTGTATGGAGCCATTAAACTGTATGGTGCACTATGTGAGGCCCATTAAACTGAATGGAGCACTATATAAGGCTATTATACTGTATGGAGCACTATGTGGGGTCATTATACTGTATGGAGCACTATATGGGGCCATTATGCTATATGGAGCACTATATGCAGCCCTTTATACTGTGTGGAGTGCCATATGGGAACATTATACTGTATGGAGCCATTAAACTGTATGGTGCACTATGTGAGGCCCATTAAACTGAATGGAGCACTATATAAGGCCATTCTACTTTATGAAGCACTATGTAGGGCCATTATACTGTATGGAGCACTATATGGGGCCATTATGCTATATGGAGCACTATATGCAGCCCTTTATACTGTGTGGAGTGCCATATGGGAACATTATACTGTATGGAGCCATTAAACTGTATGGTGCACTATGTGAGGCCCATTAAACTGAATGGAGCACTATATAAGGCTATTATACTGTATGGAGCACTATGTGGGGTCATTATACTATATGGAGCACTATGTGAGACCATTATACTGTATGGAGCACTATGTGGGGCCATTATACTGTATGGGGCACTATGTGAGGCCATTCTACTTTATGGAGCACTATGCGGGGCCATTATACTGTATGGAGCACTATATGGGGCCATTATACTATATGGAGCACTACATGCGGCCCTGTATACTGTGTGGAGCACTATATGGGACCATTATACTGTATGGAGCACTATGTAGGGTCATTATACTGTATGGACCACTATGTGAGGACATTATGCTGTATGGAACACTATGTGAGGCAATTATACTGTATGCAGCACTATGTGGGGCCAATTGTACTGTATGGAGAACTATTCATGGCCCATTAAACTGTATGGAGGACAATGTGGGGCCCACTATACCTTATGGAGCAATTTAAGTGCCCATTATACTGTAGAGATTCCAGTTGGAGATCATACTGAGATGGGGTCACCACAATTTGTTAAGGGATATTGAGGGGGTACAGGAGTATCATCATACGGTGCGTGTGGAGAGTTCTGTGGAGGAATTCACTATGGGGGTATCATACTGTGTTTGAGACACTCTTGTTTGCATCATACTTTATTATCTGCATTAGTCAAGGTTTTTTATTCCTTGTCATTACATAATTAATTTAGACCATTGGTCTATATGCTCTTAATCGCTCTTACTGTACATATCATATTATTCTAATATTTTCTTCTAAGATCTACTAACTAAAATGTACTTTGTACAAACCGCTTTAAGTTTTCATATGAAAAAGTTAATCGTTATATTTGATAGTGAAAAACTTCCTCAATTGTTGACATTTCTTAATAAGTATCAAGCTTGGCCCGCAACTTTGTCCAAACTTTTAATTTTGGCCCTTTGTGTATTTCAGTTTGACATTTCTGATCCAGAACAATGGGCCAACAGCTGCAGAGCGGAGCACATTAGTGTCAGGTCATAGGCTGCAGCTGACATAATTACTTCCTCAATACAAAAAGTGAATCTCATATGTTATATAGAGTCTTTGCAAACAGAGTGATCTATTTCTAGTGTTTATTTCAGTTAATGGTGATGATTATGGCTTACAGCCAATGAAAACCCAAAAGTAATTATCTCAGTAAATTAGAATTAACAAAAAAAACACCTGCAAAGGCTTCCTAAGCGTTTAAAAAGGTCCCTTATTCTGTTTCAGTAGGCTCCACAATCATGGGGAAGACTGCTGACTTGATAGATGTCCAGAAGGCAGTCATTGACACACTCCACAAGGAGGGAAAGCCACAAAAGGTAATTGCTAAAGAAGCTGGCTGTTCACAGAGTGTTGTATCCAAGCTGTTGTGAAATTGGATTCTGGGCTCCCCCGGTGGCCACTTGTGGAATTGTACTTGTGTGCATCATCCCCTCTGTTCACCTGCTCCTATCAGGATGTGGGAGTCGCTATATAACCTTGCTCCTCTGTCAGTTTCATGCCGGTCAACAATGTAATCAGAAGCCTTTCTGTGCATGTTCCTGCTACTAGACAACTCCCAGCTAAGTTGGACTTTTGTCCTTGTGTGTTTTTGCATTTTGTTCCTGTTCACAGCTGCTGTTTCGTTACTGTGTCTGGATAGCTCTTGTGAGCGGAAATTGCCACTCTGGTGTTATGAGTTAATGCTAGAGTCTTAAAGTAATTTCTGGATGGTGTTTTGATAGGGTTTTCTGCTGACCATGAAAGTGCCCTTTCTGTCTTCTTTCTATCTAGTAAGCGGACCTCGATTTTTGCTAAACCTATTTTCATACTACGTTTGTCATTTCATCTAAAATCACCGCCAATATATGTGGGGGCCTCTGTCTGCCTTTTGGGAAAATTTCTCTAGAGGTGAGCCAGGACTGTCTTTTCCTCTGCTAGGATTAGGTAGTTCTCCGGCTGGCGCTGGGCATCTAGGGATAAAAAACGTAGGCATGCTACCCGGCCACTTCTAGTTGTGCGGCAGGTTTAGTTCATGGTCAGTATAGTTTCCATCTTCCAAGAGCTAGTTCTCATATATGCTGGGCTATGTTCTCTCGCCATTGAGAATCATGACACCAAGCATATTAATGGACAATTGAGTGAAAGGAAAAATTGTGGTAGGAAAAGGTGCAAAAGTAATCGGAATAACTGCAGCCTTGAAAGGATTGTTAAGAAAAGGCCATTCAAATATTTGAGGGAGATTCACAAGGAGTGGACTGCTAGAGTCATTGCTTCAAGAGCCACCACACACAGACATATCCAGGACATGGGCTACAAGTGTCACATTCCTTGAGTCAAACCGCTCATGACCAATAGACAACGCCAGAAACGTCTTATCTGGGCCAAGGAGAAAAGGGACTGGACTGTTGCTCAGTGGTCCAAGGTGTTGTTTTCAGATGAAAGTAAATTTTGCCTTTCATTTGGAAATCAAGGTCCCAGAGTCTGGAGGAAGAGGCCACAATCCAAGCTGCTTGAGGACTAGTGTGAAGTTTCCACAATCAGTAATGGTTTAGGGAGCCATGTCATCTGCTGGTGTAGGTCCACTGTGTCAGCGCAGCTGTCTACCAGGAAATTTTACAGTACTTCATGCTTCCCTCTGCCAACAAGCTTTTTGGAGATGGAAATTTCATTCTCCAGCAGGACTTGGCACCTGTCCACACTGCCAAAAGTGCCAATACCTGGTTTAAAAACAACAGTATCACTGTGATTGATTGGCCAGCAAACTTGCCTGATCTTAACCCCAGAGAGAATCTATGAGGTATTGTCAAGAGGAAGATGAGAGACACCAGACCCAAAAATGCAGACAAGCTGAAGGCTGATATCAAAGCAACCTGGGCTTCCATAACACCTCAGCAGTGCCACAGTCTGATCGCCTCAATGCCACGCCACATTGATGCAGTAGTTGATGAAAAAGGAGCCCTGACCTAGTATTGAGTGCATTTACTGAACATACATTTCAGTAGGCCAACATTTAGGATTTAAAAATTTTTGAAGCTGGTGTTGTAAAGTATTCTAAGTTATTGAGATAATGACTTTTGGGTTTTCATTGGCTGTAAGCCTTAATCATCAACATTAACAGAAATAACCACTTGAAATAGATCACCCTGTTTGTTGTTTGTAATGACTCTATATAATATATGAGATTCACTTTTTGTATTGAACAACTGAAAAATTAACGTGATGATATTCTAATTTTATGAGAAGCATCTGTATATATATATATATATATATATATATATATATATATATATATATATATACACACTGCTCAAAAAATAAAGGGTCCCTCAAATAACACATCCTAGATCTGAATGAATGAAATATTCTCATTGAATACTTTGTTCTGTACAAAGCTGAATGTGCTGACAACAAAATCACACAAAAATCATCAATGGAAATCAAATTTATTAACCAATGGAGGCCTGGATTTGGAACGATACTCAAAATCAAAGTGGAAAATCAAATTACAGGCTGATCCAACTTCAGTGGAAATGCCCCAAACAAGGAAATGATAGTAGTGTGTGTGTGACAGTAGTGTGTGTGTAGCCTCCAGATGCCTGTGTGACGTCCATACAATGTCTGGGCATGCTTCTGATGAGGCGGCGGATGGTCTCCTGAGGGATCTCCTCCCAGACCTGGACTAAAGCATCTGTCAACTCCTGGACAGTCTGTGGTGCAACGTGACGTTGGTGGATGGTGGGAGACATGATGTCCCAGATGTGTTCAATCGGATTCAGGTCTGGGGAATGGGCGAGCCAGTCCATAGCTTCAATGCCTTCATCTTGCAGGAACTGCTGATACACTCAAGCCACATGAGTTCTGGCATTGTCCTGCATTAGGAGGAACCCAGGGCCAACCGCACCAGCATTTGGTCTCACAAGGGGTCTGAGGATCTCATCTCGGTACCTAATGGCAGTGAGGCTACCTCTGGCGAGCACATGGAGGGCTGTGCGGCCCTCCAAAGAAATGCCACCCCACACCATTACTGACCCACTGCCAAACCGGTCATGCTGAAGGTTGTTGCATGCAGTAGATTGCTCTCCACGGCGTCTCCAGACTCTGTAATGTCTGTCACATGTGCTCAGTGTGAACCTGCTTTCATCTGTGAAGAGCACAGGGCACCAGTGGCAAATTTGCCAATCCTGGTGTTCTGTAGCGAATGCCAAGCGTCCTGCACAGTGTTTGGCTGTGAGCACAAACCCCATCTGTGGACGTCGGGCACTCAGACCATCCTCACGGAGTCGGTTTCTAACCATTTGTGCAGACACATGCACATTTGTGGCCTGCTGGAGGTCATTTTGCAGGGCTCTGGCAGTGCTCCTCTTGTTCCTCCATCTGGACACTACGGTGACAGACACAGCAAACCTTCTTGCCACAGCTCACATTGATGTGCCATCCTGGATGAGCTGCACTACCTGAGCCACTTATGTGGGTTGTAGAGTCCGTCTCATGCTACCACAAGTGTGAAAGCACAACCAACAAAAGTGACCAAAACATCAGCCAGAAAGCATTGGTACTGAGATGTGGTCTGTGGTCCCCACCTGCAGAACCACTCCTTTATTGAGTGTGTCTTGATAATTGCCAATAATTTCCATCTGTTGTCTATTCCATTTGCACAACAGCATGTGAAATTGATTGTCAAACAGTATTGCTTCCTAAGTGGACAGTTCGATTTCACAGACGTTTGATTTACTTGGAGTTACATTCTCTATGTGTGTGTAGATAGATAGATAGATAGATAGATAGATAGATAGATAGATAGATAGATAGATAGGCAAAAGATGGCAATTAGAATATTTTTTATCTCTCTGGAGCATCAGCTAAGTAAAAAAAACCTTGCAAAATATAGCTATTAAGGAAATAATCAATTGAAATACATTTTTATTAATGTACAACCTCCCCAAAATATGCACAACAATGTGACCTTATTCTTTTTAGCTCAAAATAATGAGTAGCTTAACTATATAGGTAATTAAAACTTCTCTATCAGAAATCATCTGTTGACTAAAAGCAAACAGAGGCTTTTTACTGAACCAATGCGTGGAGTGTATCTTATTTTCCTAGTTTAAATTAAAAATATATGTTCTTCTCTCCTGTTATGTATATTTTAAAATCTATTTAAGAAAGATATGTGCAAAGCCACAAAATAGAACCCATCAAGCCATCTCATGTTGTAGGCTTGCAGTGACCTATGTCCATATGTGTACTGTTCATGGAAGGCACACATGCCCAGAAGGAAAATCTGGAAATTATTTTCATATGTTAGAAAGATTAGAATATGCATAGTAAAAACAAGCCAGACAAAAATCACGCTGTAATAACTTTTGTAAGATGTGACTGTACGACAAGGACATCTGAAAGAACCATCATCAGTCTGGCCACCTTCCATAAATTCCTGTACAATCAGTAAAATTAGGAAACTTTTTTTCAAGTGTCCTAAAATAAAAATGTGTCCATTTTTTGTACTTAATATTATTGTGCATGACAGTGGTTAAAATGTTATTCCCATCTTTAGAAGTTGTCATCTACCTGTGGAAGTAAGACTGCCGGAACTTTCACGGATCCTGAGAACTGGGCTCTACAGAGTGGTGATCAGACGTGATATCATTGTTTCATTCATTTATTCTATATAGGACTGCATGAGAAAGCCAGGTGCTGTACTCATCTACCTCCAGTAAGCTCATAGATACTGAATGGATCATTGATGCACATGTCCAGCCACCAACCGACCCCTTTCAGATGTTGCTTCATTCTTGTGATTAGTAAAGGTCTCAGCAGTTGGACCCTAAAGGGGGGTTCACTTAACATTTTTTCCTATGTAGAGCTGTCCCGTCAAGGCTGACATTCGAATTCCCCTGCAAAAAAGGATTCGGACATAGGCACCAAAGGGGCCATTGACAATAGTGATACTCTGTGTGCTCTGTCATGCATCATTTTCGTCTGTGTTCGCGTATTGGAGGAGGACACCAAGATGTAGTCTACTACATCTTGCTGTCCGCCTCCAAAACCATTAGGTTCTATGAGATTCCATACTACAAAATACTACTATAAATGTGGGCAAATGATTGCAAAAATGATTGTTATTTTACACACCCAAAAAGTCTTAGGAGCATTGCTAAAATTTAGACTTCTAAATTCTAATTAAAGGGGTACTCTAGAGAGCAATCTTACATAAATAGATGTATAGAAGGGTAGGAATAACCCGCTAACTAAAAAAACCCTTGTAAAATAAAACTTTTATTCATTAAATGAATTTTTATATACCCACACCAAAGGTGAAAAGTGCAAAATGCATACTGCATATAATATACATCCACAGGACACTGATCCTCTGCCATATGCCGACATCTTGATATCTCCTGATGAACCCAATATGGGGGAAACATATCAAGATTTAACCTGGAATTATTTCTTCTACCTGCAGTACCACATCTAAACAGATATGGAGGCAGAGTTATCTCCAGGCACCATCCGCCCCGGAGCCTGGAAATTGTCACTTATATAAAGTGATAAAAGAGGATTTCTCAGCAACAGCACAGCTGATATGAGACACACAAGGAGGACTGTTTTAAGCAGGCTATAACCTGTATGGCCATATTAATAGTTTAGATAGGTCAAATGTGGTGGTGACAGATTCCCTTTAAACAGACAGATCGCTGTAAACAACTACGATTAATAAAGGTTTACCAAATGGTGGTCGTTTAGTGCTGCTGGTTGATTCGTGTTAACATACCCCTATAAAGTACCCCCTATGCAGAATAAATATTTTCATCCAGTAACTTACCTTTGATGTCTCTGATTACAGCCTTTTTCTTCTTCATCTTGTCAAACCTTCATGTCGATGTCCTAAGGACGGGGTCACACTTGTGAGTGCAATAGAAATACATGCAGCCACCTGGTCTGGTTCCGAGTGCCGGCGGCTGTGCTGGGTATTGATGCGAGAGACTCGTGCGAGTTTCTCGCATTGCACTCTCAAGTGTGACCCCGGCCTAACGCCGAGACTCTTCAGTTTGTTGTACCAATCACTGCGCCCCTGAAAATATAAAAAGTCACATATATGATGAATACATATGTTTCCTGGAAAAGAAATCCCCATGTGCTGCTGATTACAGATATGCACCCATCATTAATAAATAATTAGCTATTATGCAACCCACCATTACAAATGTAAATTGAAAATCCACCACTATGCCCCCCCACTAACTATAATTAGCCATTTTTAATCCTCCCAATAAGTATATAAATTAATTTGCCACTGTACTTTTTCCCCCAATTTAATACAAGTCACTTTTCTGTATCCTCAATGCCCCACCACTGTGCACCTCCCTCTTCACCGATTCGTTATACTTACATACCCCAATTCATTATAATTACATTCCCTCCTCTCCCTAATTCATTACATATCTTTTCGCCCACATCCTATCCTCAATTCATTATATTATAATTTCTTATCTCCCACCCCCAGCTTTAATTCATTATAAATTGCTCTCCCTCACGCTCCGTTCATTATTATTTTGTCTCTCTTACCCCCATTTAATTCATTTTATTGAAAAAGAAAAAAACCTTTTAATACTTACCTTTCCATACAATCTCCAGCAGCACCACTTCTTGTGGAAGCGCAGTGACGTCATTGCATCGTCGCCGGCTAAATCCTGTCACAAAAAAAGGTGACGGGAGCTCCCCTGGAGCTGTACTACCATTTTACATTATCAGACGCTAGGCTCCAGGAACGCTCCCTGCATATAAACTGTAAGGAGATGGACCAGCTGCCGTGTTCCCCTGAAGACATAAATGCTGCTGTGGAATAGAATGTGAATAATGTTTTGTTCCAGATGTTTCTTTGTGGGCTGCAGTAATAACTAATGGACACAAGATATCACTGTCTAGAATGTAGGTTAGAGGTGAAGTTTGCCCATTAACACAGTTAGCATAGAGACAGTGTGATGGTTAAGTAAGTGGGAGGACAGCCCATAGTGAGTGGGTATTTTGGGAATCCCTGGGTAGTTTTTGAGGATCAAGAAGAAGTGACAGTCAGTTGAGGGACAGTAGTATGAACTGTCAGAAACAGTCTCCAGCTTTGGGCTGCTAGGGACAAAGTTGAATCTAATACTTGAGGCATTGGATTGCCAAAAATACCCTTCCTTGTGATTCTGTCTAATGGCCTGGGGGAACCTCGGGATGTATGTTGGTGCCTTGGGCGCACTCAGCCTGCGAAGCTACTGGGAAAGAAGGACTTTGACTACATGGGGCGAAAGGTATTACAATCCGAATATACTGCTACAAGTAGAGAAATATTTCTAGTTATAGAGAAGATAGCAACTCATACCGAGAACCAGGGCTGAAGTTGTGTCCGGTACCTGTGGGAAAGATCACAACCCATTACGCCTATTTGTAAAGAATGCGATTTATCATGTAAAAGTTTGATTTTTTTTATGGAATCCATGTCCCCTGGAGTTATTATTGCCAAAGTTCCAGAGAAGGGAAGCCTGGAGCCAATGGAGGCCTGCGGCCTTGAAGTAAATGCTATGCACCCCACACAACAGTACATCAGGGCAGGGGCACGACTGGTATATAAGGAGCCAGAGCAAGTGGGAGCAGAAGCTCACCCATGACTACCTTGCTTGGGCATCTTACAGAATCATAGAATTTTAGGGTTGGAATGGACCTCCTGGGTCATCTGGTCCAATCCTCTGCTCAACACAAGATTCACTAAATCATCCCAGACAGATGTATGTTCAGCCTCTGTTTGAAGAATTCCATTGAAGGAGAACTCTTCACCACCTTTCGTCGCAACCTGTTCCTCTCATTTATCACCCTCAATGTCAAAATGTTTTTTCTCATATCTAATCTATGTCTCCTCCTATTCAGTTTCATCCCATAGCTTCTAGTCTTTCCTTGTGCAAATGAGAATAAAGCTGATCCCTCTATAGTGCGACTGCACTTAATATATTTGTAGAAAGCTGTTAAGTCTCCTCTCAGTCTTCTCTTTTGCAAGCTAAACATTCCCAAATCCCCTAACTGTTCCTCATAGGACATTGTTTGCAGACCGGTCACCATTCTGGTCGCACTTCTCTGAACTTGCTCTAGTTTGTTCACGTCTTTTTTTAATTTTGGCACCCAGAACTGGACACTGTATTCCAGATGAGGTCTGACTAAAGTAGAGGGTGATAATTACTTCACATGATCTAGACAGTATGCTTCTGTTAATACAACCCAGAAATGTGTTTGCCTTTTTTGCTCCTGCATCACACTGTTGACTCATGTTCAGTCTGTGATCTATTAGTATACCCAAGTCTTTTTCACATATGCTGTTGCTTAGCCCTATTCCTTCCATTTTGTATATGCTTTTTTCACTTTTCTTGCCCACATGTAGGATTTTGCATTTCTGTTAAAAAACCATTTTGGTAGTTGCTGCCCACAGTTCCAGTTTGTTTACATCTTTTTGAATATTCTCTTTTCTCTGGTATTAGCTATCCCTCCCAGTTTTGTGTCATCAGCAAAAGTTAATCAGTTTACCCTCAATTCCTTCTTCTAAATCATTGACAGAGATGTTGAACAACACAGGGTCCAGGACAGAACCCTGTGGCACCCCAATTGAGATATTCTTCCAACTCCATTTATGACCACTCCTTGGGTCCAATCACCCAGTTATGAAACCACCTAACAATTGCTGTCACCAAGTTGTCGGTCAGCGGATGGCACGACACACAGACAATAAATCATAGAATCATAGAATCATAGAATGTTAGAGTTGAAAGGAACCTCCTGGGTCATCTGGTCCAACCCCCTGCTCAAAGCAGGATTCACTAAATCATCCCAGACGGATGTCTGTCCAGCCTCTATTTGAAGACTTCCATTGAAGGAGAACTCACCACCTCTTGTGGAAGCCTGTTCCACTCATTGATCACCCTAACTGTCAAAAGGTTTTTTTCTAATATCTAATCTGTGTCTCCTCCCATTCAGTTTCATCCCATTGCTTCTAGTCTTTCCTTGTGCAAATGAGAATAAAGATGATCCTTCTGCAATGCGACAGCCCTTGAGATATATGTAGACAGCTATTAAGTCTCCTCTCAGTCTTCTTTTTTGCAAGCTAACCATTCCCAAATCCTGTAAACATTCCTCATAGGAAATGGTTTGCAGAGCAGTCACCATTCTGGTCGCTCTTCTCTGAACTTGCTCCAGTTTGTTGATGTCTTTTTTTAAAATGTGGTGCCCAAAACCGGACACAGTTTTCCAGATGAGGTCTGACCAAAGAGGAGTAGAGGGCAATAATGACTTCACATGATCTAGACTGTATGATTCTGTTAATACATCCCAGAATTGTATTTGCCCTTTTTGCTGCTGCATCACACTGTTGACTCATGTTCAGTCTGTGATCTGTTAGTGTACCCAAGTCTTTTTCACATGTGCTGTTGCTTAGCCCTATTCCTCCCATTCTGTATATGTTGTTTTCATTTTTATTGCCCAGATGTATAACTTTGCATTTTCCCTGTTATAAATCATTCTGTTAGTTGCTGCCCACTTCTCCAGTTTATTTATATCTTTTTGAATCCTCTCTCTTGTCTAGTATTAGCTATCCCTCCTAGCTTTGTGTCATCAGCAAATTATTCAGTTTACCCTCAATTCCTTTATCTAAATCATTGATAAAGATGTTGAACAATACAGGGCCCAGGACAGAGCCCTGTGATACCCCACTTGAGACATTCTTCCAACTGGATGTGCAGCCATTTACGACCACACTTTGGGTCTGATCACTAAGCCAGTTATGAATCCACCTAACAGTTGCCTTGTCCATTCCATACTTAGTCATTTTTTCAATAAGGATTGCGTGACATACTTTGTCAAATGCTTTGCTGAAGTCAAGATATACTATACAGCATTTCCCTGATCCACCCAGTCAGTGATTCTGTCATAGAAGGAAATTAAGTTAGTCTGACATGAGTTACAAACCCAATGCTGATTCTGTTTAACCACTTCATTCTTATCCAGGTACTTACATACATGTTGTTTAATAATTTGTTCAAAGATCTTTCCTGGTATAGACATCAGACTCACTGGCCTATAGTTCCCTGTGCCCACCTTCTTCCCCTTTTTAAAGATAGGAACATTTGCTCTTCTCCAGTCTTCTGGGACTTCTCCTGTTCTCCAAGAATTTTCAAAGATTATGGAGAGTGGTTCAAAAATTTCTTCTACTATCTCCTTCAGTACTCTGGGGTATAATTCGTCTGGACCCGGAGACTTGAATTCAGTTATGTTAGCTAAGTGTTTCCTCACTTTCTTTCTGTTTATAGATATCTTGGATTCTTCTATTCCCTTAATAGGACAGTGAAAATCAGTTGATGTTAGATTTTCTTTCTGAGGGAAAACAGATACAAAATAGGAATTTAAAAGTTTGGCCTTCTCAACAACCTTTCTTACCATTTCATCATGTTCATCCTGTAAAAATCCTATAGCATCTTTGACTTTACTTTTACTTTACTTTACAATGGGATGGTATAGGGGAGAGGAAGGCCCTACCTAATGGAACCAGAGCTGCCACAAATCCAAAAATGGATTGTGACTATTGCCTTGTCCATTCCATACTAGATCATTTTTTTCAATGAGGATAGTATGATATACTTTGTCAAATGCTTTGCTGAAGTCAAGATATTCTATATCTACTGCATTTCCCTGATCCACCCTGATCCACCCAGTCTGTATTTCTGTCATATAAGGAAATTAAGTTAGTCTGACATGACTTATTAACTAAAATCCCATGCTGACTCTAGTTAATCACTTCATTCTCATCCGTTGTGTGAAAAAGCATTTGTCTCCTTCCTGATTTCCTATTCTTTTGCATGTTTGTCACATTTAAATGTTTCAGATCACAAAACAAATTAAAATATTAGAGAAAAATATAACAAGTAAACACAAAATGCAGTTTTTAAATGAAGGTCTTTATTATTAAGGGAAAAAGAAATCCAATCCTACAGGGCCCTGTGGGAAAACGTGATTGCTCCCTAAACCTATTAACTGGTTGCGCCACCCTTAGCAGCAACAACTGTAATCAATTAAGTGTTTGCAATAACTGGCAATGAGTCTTTTACAGTGCTTTGGAGGAATTTTGGGCCACTCATCTTTGCAGAATTGTTGTAATTCAGACACATTAGAGGGTTTCCAAGCATGAATTGCCTTCTTAAGGTCATGCCACAGCATTTCAATTGGATTAAGGTTAGGACTTTGAATCGCCCACTCCAAAGTCTTAATTTTGTTTTTTTAATCCATTCAGATGTGGACTTGCTGATGTTTTGGATCATTGCTGTCATGGTATAGGACATAGATCGTGTCCTAGGTTAATATTGCTGGCCTCTCTTTGGATATGGGAGGGGTATTTATACACACTCCAGACTAGGATTCCCTGTCAGCTATACTTTTGTTTAGTCTGTGTGTCTGACCCCTTGAGTGTGTGCTCAGTTTGCATTTGCTTATTTTGCTCTCTGTGCTTTACTCTGCTTGCTTGTTCCGTTGGCTTTCTGACTTTCCCTCCTCCTCACCCCTCTGTTACCTCGTTATCTCCTGGTTTTGATCTTGGCCCGTTTAACTACTCTCCAGTGTATTTCGTCTCCCCTGCACCCCGGCGTCTGGTGCCACCCTCGACCACCTCCTACCCTGTCACATGGCTCAGGTCCTGTTTGCTACCCAGTGAACTCCTCGCCATTCTGCTCTCAGCTCCCTTGCTGCGGTGCGCAGTTATCCCCACAGCAGTTATACCCCAGAGTCATGACATATTAGCTGACCCTACAGTCTTTCCCTGGTGGTGGGGTGTTAGTATATTTTGGATCCAGTACAAGCCTGTCTGACAATCTACAGGACGCTCTAGCATTACATCCTCCTCCTGATACCCTGGAAGACGCCATGACGCAGGCGGTCAATATGGATTGGAGACTCGGTTCTAGAGGAGTGATGCAGCAAGAGACTCCCTTGTACTCCAAATTATGTGACGCTGCACCCATACCTGAGCCCATGGAGATTGGGTCTATCTCGGTAAAGGACAAAGAAGGCACCGTAGTGACAACCTACTATGCTTTTACTGTGGAGCCTCTGGACATTGGAAAAGGGACTGTCCCTCCTGCTCTTTTTCAGTGAAACCATCGGAAAGCGACTGAGTCTGGGCAACAATCAAAGAGGTTGTCCAGACTCCAAGGTACATTTTTCCTCGCTTGCTAAAATTGTACTCCAGGTGGAATTGGAACTTGCTGGCGGTCCTGTGGTGACTACTGCCTTTGTTGACTGCGGTTCCTCCATTAATCTGATTGATGCCCAAGTTGTGACACTTAATAAGATAGGGACAATCAGGCTGAAAAACCCTATTAAAATTGTGGCTGTTGATTCATCCCCTCTTACCCGGGAGGGAATTTGTTTCATGTCTGATGTCTTTTCTATGAAAGTGGGTTCCACTCACGTGGCAAAATTAAGTTGATTCATTATGAATAATCTGCCTGCAGGACTGGTACTGGGGATGCTCTGGCTGCAACGCCACAACCCTGTCATTAATTCGGTGACGGAGGAGATGACTCAATGGGGATGTAAGGATAATGGTCCGTGTTGTAACCTGGGACCTTTTATCAATCCGGTAAAATCTGTATCTGTGTCATCCGTCAGTCTGGATGGTATTCCAAAATACCTTAAGGATTTCAAAGACTTGTTCTCCGAAAGCGAGGCTGAGGCACTTCCGCCACATCGACCTTTTGATTGTGCCACTGATTTAGTCCCAGTCCCAGGAGCCAAATTACCCAAGGCTCATCTGTTTAATTTGTCCGGGCCTGAGCGCCAAGCCATGAAAGAGTACATTTCAGAGAGCCTCTGCAAGGGGCATATTTGGCCTTCTGTCTCACCCGTGGCAGCAGGGTTTTTCTTTGTAAAGAAAAAGGATGGTGGTTTGCCACCGTGCATCGACTTTCGGGAAATGAACAAAATTACAGTAAAGAACACATACCCTCTCCCTCTGATTCCCGATTTATGCAACCAACTCATGGGGGCCAATTGGTTCTCTCTCTCGATTTACAGGGGGCTTATAACCTTATAAGGGTCTGGAGGGGTATGAATGGAAAACAGTATTCCTGATGACCAAGGGACTGTTTGAAAACCTGGTAATGCCTTTCTGTCTCACTAACTGTTATGACCCCAATGGCAGAGGGTCTCAGAAATAGTTTCTAAGTCTGCAAACACAAAAACCAGCTCATAGGGCAGTGGTAACTGATCTGACCATATATCTAATCCTAGCACCACAAATAACAGCAGCCGGGGAACGTGCCTACGTTGAGTCTAGACGTCTCGCGCCAGCCGGAGAACTAACTAACCCTAGAAGGGAAAAGAAAGACCTTTCTTGCCTCCAGAGAAAAGACCCCAAAAGTTGGATACAAGCCCCCAACAAATAATAACGGTGAGGTAAGAGGAAAAGACAAACGTAAGGATGAGCTAGGTATTTAGCAAAGAGAGGCCCACTAGCTAATAGCAGAATATAGTAAGATAACTTATATGGTCAGCAAAAACCCTATCAAAAATATCCACGCTGGATATTCAAGAACCCCCGAACCGTCTAACGGCCCGGGGGGAGAACACCAGCCCCCTAGAGCTTCCAGCAAGGTCAGGAATCACATTTAGTTCAAGCTGGACAAAAATGAGAACAAGCAAATAACCCAAAAAACAAAGAAGCAGGACTTAGCTTAATTTTGCACGAACCAGGACCAGCAGATAGGAGCAAACAAAAAGGATCTGATTACAACGATGCCAGGCACTGGACTAAGGATCCAGGAGGTTTATATAGCAACGCCCCTGGACTAACGACCCAGGTGGGTGCAAACTGAGGAAAGAAAATCCCAGAGTCATATCACTAATAACCACCAGAGGGAGCCAAGAAGTCTAATTCACAACAGTACCCCCCCCTTAAGGAGGGGTCACCGAACCCTCACCAAGACCACCAGGGTGATCAGGATGAGCAGCGTGAAAGGCACAAACTAAATCGGCCGCATGCACATCAGAGGCAACCACCCAGGAATTATCCTCCTGACCATAGCCCTTCCACTTGACCAGATACTGAAGCCTCCGTCTGGAGAGACGAGAATCCAAGATCTTCTCCACCACGTACTCCAACTCGCCCCCAACCAACACCGGAGCAGGAGGCTCAACAGAAGGAACCACAGGTACAACGTACCGCCGCAACAAGGACCTATGGAACACGTTGTGAATGGCAAACGACACAGGAAGATCCAAGCGAAAGGACACAGGATTAAGGATTTCCAATATCTTGTAAGGACCGATGAAGCGAGGCTTAAATTTAGGAGAGGAGACCTTCATAGGAACAAATCGAGAAGACAGCCATACCAAATCCCCAACACGAAGTCGGGGACCCACACCGCGGCGGCGGTTGGCAAAACGCTGAGCCTTCTCCTGTGACAACTTTAAGTTGTCCACCACATGATTCCAGATCTGCTGCAACCTATCCACCACAGAATCTACCCCAGGACAGTCAGAAGGCTCCACATGTCCCGAGGAAAAACGAGGATGGAAACCAGAGTTGCAGAAAAATGGCGAAACCAAAGTAGCGGAACTAGCCCGGTTATTGAGGGCAAACTCAGCCAACGGCAAGAAGGTCACCCAATCATCCTGATCTGCCGAAACAAAACACCTCAAATAAGCCTCCAGAGTCTGATTAGTTCGCTCCGTTTGTCCATTAGTCTGAGGATGAAAGGCAGACGAAAACGACAACTCAATGCCCATCCTAGCACAAAAGGATCGCCAGAACCTGGAAACAAACTGGGATCCTCTGTCAGACACAATATTCTCAGGAATGCCGTGTAAACGAACCACATTCTGAAAGAACACAGGAACCAGATCGGAAGAGGAGGGCAGCTTAGGCAAAGGCACCAAATGGACCATTTTGGAAAAGCGATCACATACCACCCAGATGACAGACATGCCCTGAGACACCGGGAGATCAGAAATGAAATCCATGGAAATGTGTGTCCAAGGCCTCTTCGGGACAGGCAAGGGCAAGAGCAACCTGCTGGCACGAGAACAGCAAGGCTTAGCTCGAGCACAAGTCCCACAGGACTGCACAAATGACCGCACATCCCGTGACAAGGAAGGCCACCAAAAGGACCTAGCCACCAGATCTCTGGTGCCAAAAATTCCCGGATGACCTGCCAACACCGAGGAATGAACCTCGGAAATGACTCTGCTGGTCCACCTATCAGGAACAAACAGTCTGTCAGGTGGACAAGAGTCAGGTCTACCAGCCTGAAATCTCTGCAACACGCGTCTCAAATCAGGAGAAATGGCTGACAAGATAACTCCCTCTTTAAGAATACCAACTGGTTCTGCGACTCCAGGAGAGTCAGGCACAAAGCTCCTTGAAAGAGCATCAGCCTTTACATTCTTTGAACCTGGTAAATACGAGACCACAAAGTCAAAACGGGAGAAAAACAATGACCAGCGGGCCTGTCTAGGATTCAGGCGTTTAGCAGACTCGAGATACATCAGATTTTTGTGATCAGTCAAGACCACCACACGATGCTTAGCACCCTCGAGCCAATGACGCCACTCCTCAAATGCCCACTTCATGGCCAGCAACTCCCGATTGCCGACATCATAATTCCGCTCAGCAGGCGAAAACTTCCTGGAGAAGAAAGCACATGGTCTCATTACCGAGCAAACAGGGCCTCTCTGTGACAAAACGGCCCCTGCCCCAATCTCAGAAGCATCCACTTCGACCTGAAAGGGAAGTGAGACATCAGGCTGGCACAAAACAGGCGCCGAAGTAAACCGGCGCTTCAACTCTTGGAACGCCTCCACGGCTGCAGGAGCCCAGTTAGCAACATCAGAACCTTTCTTGGTCATATCCGTCAAAGGTTTAACCACGCTAGAAAAATTAGCGATAAAACGACGGTAGAAGTTAGCAAAACCCAAGAACTTCTGAAGACTCTTAACTGACGTGGTAGAGTCCAATCATGAATAGCTCGGACCTTGACTGGGTCCATCTCCACAGCAGAAGGGGAAAAAATAAACCCCAAAAAGGGAACCTTCTGTACTCCAAAGAGACACTTTGAGCCCTTAACAAACAAAGCATTCTCACGCAAAACCTGAAACACCATCCTGACCTGCTCCACATGTGAGTCCCAATCTTCAGAGAAAACCAGAATATCATCCAGATAAACAATCATAAATTTATCCAGATACTTCCGGAAAATATCATGCATAAAGGACTGAAACACTGAGGGCGCATTAGAGAGCCCAAAAGGCATCACCAAGTACTCAAAATGACCTTCGGGCGTATTAAATGCAGTCTTCCATTCATCTCCTTGCTTAATGCGCACAAGGTTGTACGCACCACGAAGATCTATCTTGGTGAACCACTTGGCACCTTTAATCCGGGCAAACAAGTCCGACAACAGAGGCAAAGGATACTGAAATTTAACAGTGATTTTATTCAGAAGCCGATAGTCAATACAAGGTCTCAAAGATCCGTCCTTCTTGGCCACAAAAAAGAATCCCGCACCAAGAGGGGAAGAGGATGGATGGATATGCCCCTTCTCCAGAGACTCCTTGATATACGAACGCATTGCGGCATGCTCAGGTACAGACAGATTAAATAATCTTCCCTTAGGAAATTTACTACCTGGAATCAAATCTATGGCGCAGTCACAGTCCCTATGAGGAGGCAGAGCACTGGATCTGGACTCGCTGAATACATCCTGATAATCAGACAAATACTCAGGAACTTCCGAAGGAGTAGAGGAAGCAATAGACACCGGCGGGGAATCAGCATGAATTCCCTGACAGCCCCAACTTGACACAGACATTGCCTTCCAATCCAAGACTGGATTGTGGGTCTGTAACCATGGCAGACCCAAAACGACCAAATCATGCATTTTATGCAGAACAAGAAAACGAATCACCTCCCGATGTTCAGGAGTCATGCACATGGTTACCTGCGTCCAAAACTGCGGTTTATTTTCCGCCAATGGCGTAGCATCAATACCTCTAAGAGGAATAGGATTTACCAACGGTTCAAGAACAAAACCACAGCGCTTGGCAAATGACAGATCCATAAGACTCAGGGCAGCACCTGAATCCACAAACGCCATAACAGGGTAAGAAGACAATGAGCAAATTAAAGTCACAGACAAAATAAATTTAGGTTGCAAATTACCAATGGCGACAGAACTGACAACCCTTGTTAGGCGTTTAGAGCATGCTGATATAACATGTGTAGAATCACCACAGTAAAAACATAACCCATTCTGACGTCTATGATTTTTCCGCTCATTTCTAGTCTGAATTCTATCACATTGCATTAAATCAGATGTTTGTTCAGACAACACCACCAGAGGATTAGCGGTTTTGCGCTCCCGCAAACGCCGGTCAATTTGAATAGCCTGCGCCATAGAATCATTCAGACTTGTAGGAATGGGGAAACCCACCATCACATTCTTAATGGCTTCAGAAAGGCCATTTCTGAAATTTGCGGCCAGAGCACACTCATTCCACTGAGTAAGCACGGACCATTTCCGAAATTTTTGGCAATACACTTCAGCTTCATCCTGGCCCTGAGAAATAGCCAGCAAGGCTTTTTCTGCCTGAACTTCAAGATTGGGTTCCTCGTAAAGCAATCCGAGCGCCAGAAAAAACGCATCAATATTTGCCAATGCCGGATCTCCTGGCGCTAGCGAAAAAGCCCAATCCTGAGGGTCGCCCCGTAAAAAAGAGATAACAATCTTCACTTGCTGAGCTGGATCTCCAGATGAACGGGGTCTCAGAGAAAGAAACAATTTACAATTGTTCCTGAAATTCCTAAACCTAAATCGGTCTCCAGAAAACAGTTCAGGAATAGGTATTTTAGGTTCAGACATTGGACTACTGGTAACAAAATCTTGTATGCCCTGCACACGAGCAGCAAGCTGGTCTACACTTGTAATCAAGGTCTGGACATTCATGTCTGTAGCAAGCACAAGCCACTCAAAGGTAAAGGGGAGGAAGAGAGGAAAAAAAAAAACCCTCAGAATTTCCTTTCTTATTATCCCACTTCTGCAATGCAATAAACATTCAATGTTGGCCTGGCATACTGTTATGACCCCAATGGCAGAGGGTCTCAGAAATAGTTTCTAGGTCTGCAAACACAAAAACCAGCTCATAGGGCAGTGGTAACTGATCTGACCATATATCTAATCCTAGCACCACAAATAACAGCAGCCGGGGAACGTGCCTACGTTGAGTCTAGACGTCTCGCGCCAGCCGGAGAACTAACTAACCCTAGAAGGGAAAAGAAAGACCTTTCTTGCCTCCAGAGAAAAGACCCCAAAAGTTGGATACAAGCCCCCAACAAATAATAACGGTGAGGTAAGAGGAAAAGACAAACGTAAGGATGAGCTAGGTATTTAGCAAAGAGAGGCCCACTAGCTAATAGCAGAATATAGTAAGATAACTTATATGGTCAGCAAAAACCCTATCAAAAATATCCACACTGGATATTCAAGAACCCCCGAACCGTCTAACGGCCCGGGGGGAGAACACCAGCCCCCTAGAGCTTCCAGCAAGGTCAGGAATCACATTTAGTACAAGCTGGACAAAAATGAGAACAAGCAAATAACCCAAAAAACAAAGAAGCAGGACTTAGCTTAATTTTGCACGAACCAGGACCAGCAGATAGGAGCAAACAAAAAGGATCTGATTACAACGATGCCAGGCACTGGACTAAGGATCCAGGAGGTTTATATAGCAACACCCCTGGACTAACGACCCAGGTGGGTGCAAACTGAGGAAAGAAAATCCCAGAGTCATATCACTAATAACCACCAGAGGGAGCCAAGAAGTCTAATTCACAACACTAACACACCTGCTGTTTTCCAGAATTTAATTTGTTATTTTTTCTGACCTGATTGGGCGTTATGTAGTCATCTACCTGGATGACATTCTGATATACTCAGAGGACTGTCAGTCTCATTTACACCATCTGCGTATGGTTCTTATGAGACTCAAGGAGAACCATTTACACGCTAAACTGGAGAAATGCGCGTTCTTTGTTCAGGAACTGTCTTTTTTGTGATTAATTGTATCGGGGAGGGATTCTGCATGGATCCTAGGAAGGTTCAGGCAATTACAGATTGGGTGGAGCCTCATGACCTAAAGGGGTTGCAGCGATTTCTGGGCTTCTCTAACTTCTATAGGAAGTTCTTTAAAGGGTTTTCGCAGGTGGTGAAATCCTTGACGGACCTCACTCTCAAAGGGGCGGATGTAAAAAATTGGTCTGCGGCTGCAAAAAATTCCTTCCTGATATTGAAGAAATGTTTTACTTCAGCCCCTGTGTTGGTACAACCCGATCCGTCGAGACCTTTTATTGTAGAGGTCGACGCTTCTGAGGTTTGGGTGGGGGCAGTGTTATTCCAGGGCCCTTTCACCCTCACTAACCTCAAACCCTGCGCCTTTTTCTCTAAAAAATTCTCTTCGGTCAAGAGAAATTATGATGTTTGCAACAGGGAATTGTTGGCGGTTAAATTAGCCTTCGAAGAATGGAGCCATTTTTTGGAGGGGGCCATCCATCCCATTATGGTCTTCACTTCTCATAAAAATTTGGCCTATATCGAGTCCGCTAAGAGGTTGACCCCCAGACAGGCTCGGTGGGCACTTTCTTTTTCTCAATTTCATTTTACCATTATGTTCTGACCAGGGTCTAAAAATGTAAAGGCGGATGCTTTATCCCGAAGTTTTGATTCTGTGTCCCCTCCAGAACCTCATTTCTCCATTCTTCAACTGGGAGTCATTGTGGCAGAAGTCTCATGAGTTGCAGAGAGAGATTCTGGAAGCACAAGCACGAGCTCCCAGGAATAAACCCCCCAGTAAATTGTTTGTACCTGAACATTTCCGTCTCACGCTCCTGCAGGAGTTTCATGATGCTGTGTTAAGTGTTCACCAAGGGATTGCAGCTACACGAGGGCAGTGGCTAGGGGTTTTTGTTGGCCCTCTATGGTTGGTGATATCAAAAAGTTTGTGAGTACTTGTGGGGTATGTGCTTGCTCTAAATGCTCTCAGGTCCGGCTGGCCGGAGAATTGGTGCCTTTGCCAATTCCGGATAAACCATGGACACATCTGTCCATGGACTTTATCACTAATCTTCCTCCTTCCAAGGGCAACTCAGTGGTATGGGTGGTGGTTGACTGGTTTTCTAAACAAGCCCATTTTGTACCGTTACCAGCGTTACCGGCTGCTGAAACCTTGGCCCACTTATTTATACAGCACATAGTTCGGTTGCATGGGGCACCAATGAATGTGGTGTTGGACAGGGGTGTGCAATTTGTGGCCAGGTTTTGGAGAGCGTTTTGTAAGAAGTTGGGGATCACATTGTCATTCTCCTCTGCTTATCACCTGGAATCTAATGGACAGACTGAAAGCACGAATCAGTCATTGGAGCAAATTCTGAGATGCCTGGCCTCATCCAGACAGGAAGACTGGTGTGAGGTATTACCCATGGCAGAATTTGCTTTCGACTGTCCTATTAATCAGTCTACTGGAAAGTCCCCCTTTCAGGTCAATTATGGGTTTATCCCGCAGTTTGGGGAATTTTCCCGCATGGATGCAGGTTGTCCTGGTGCTGAGGCCGTGATACAACATTTGAGAACCCTTTGGAGGGAGGTTCAGGGGAACATCTCTAAAACCCAGAAAAGGTACAAACGATTTGCAGACAGGAGGAGGGGGTCAGCTCCGGCGTTGGCAGTGGGGAAGAAGGTGTGGTTGTCCACCCGGAACATCAAGCTTAAGATACCCTCTATTAAGCTGGTCCCCAGGTTTATAGGTCCATACAAGATTGTGGAGGTGATCAACCCGGTGGCCTATAGATTACTGTTACCCACCTCCTTCAAAATATCTAATGTCTTCCACAGGTCCCTATTAAAACCTATGGGGACAGTTAGAGAAGTTTCCTCATCCAATGTTCTACCAGTGTTGGTAGAGGGTCAGCTGGAATATGAAGTAAAGAGCATCATTGATTCAGGTGGGTGCGCCAGAGGCTTCAGTACCTAATACATTGGAAGGGATATTCCCTTGAGGTTCGGTCATGGGTTCCGGCCAGTTCTGTGCATGCTGATCGACTGGTGCGGGCTTTTCATGCCAGATACCCTGAGAAACCTGGGGGTCCAGTGGCCCCCCATTAAGAGGGGGGTACTGTCATGGTATAGGGCATGGTTCGTGTCCTGCTCCCTCTGGGTTAATATTGCTGGCCTCTCTTTGGATCTGGGAGGGGTATTTATACACACTCTAGAATAGGATTCCTTGTCAGCTATACTTTCGTTTAGTCTTTGTGTCTGACCCACAGCAAATCTTCCAGGTCCTGAAGCAGCTAAACATCCCCAGACAATCACACTTCCAACACAATATTTTACTGTAGGTATGATGTTCCTTTTCTGAAATGCTGTGTTACATCTACGCCAAATGTAATAGGATATATACCTTCCAAAAAGTTCAACTTTTGTCTCCCCACTCCACAGAGTATTCTCCCCAAAGTCTTGTGGATCGTCAAGGTGTTTACTGGCAAAACTGAGAAGAGACTTTATGTTCTTATTGCAAAGCAGTGGTTTTGATCTTGGAACTCTGCCATGCAGGCCATTTTTGCCCAGTGGAATCATGAACATTGACTTTAACTGAGGCCTGTACTTCTTTGGATGTTGTTGTGGTGGCCTTTTGTGACCTCTTGGATGAGTTGTTGCTGCGCTCTTGGGGTAATTTTGGCCGGCCACTCCTGGGAAGGATCAACCCTGTCCCATGTTTTCAACTTTTGTCGGTAATGGCTCTCATTGTGGTTTGATGAAGCCCAAAAGCTTGAGAAATGGCTTTATAACCTTTTCCAGACTGGTTGTTCTCAATTACTTTGTTTTTCATTTGTTCCAGAATTTCTGCTGCCCGAGGTGCATGCACTCCTAGCAGGTCTTCAGGCATTGCTTAGAGCGCACGTGCGCACACTTCCTCTTTCTTAAAGGGGCCACGCACGTTCCTCTAAAGTGTCCCCAGCCAACAGCTGGAGGTCTCTTACTATTTAAACCGCCCCCTCCAACATGGACGTGCATGTGCAATGTTGTGAGTTTGTTCCTAACGCACTTGTCAGTTCTCAGGTCCCAGTACTTGCATCTCAGCCTGCTGCACCCGCCAGTGCTTTCCTCAATGGCAGCCGAGCCAGCTGCACCCATCATTGCTCACCTCAATGGCAGCTGAGCCAGCTGCACCACCAGTGCTCACCTCAATGGCAGCTGAGCCAGCTGAACCCGCAAGTGCTCACCTCAATGGCAGCTGAGCTAGCTGCACCTGCCAGTGCTCACCTCAACGGCAGCCAAGCCAGCTGCACCCGCCAGTGCTCATCTCTCCATCCAAATGACTCCCACTTTCTGATTTATGCAGTATGCTAAAACCACAGCTAGTGTCCACATCTGTAATGGGTTAAAACTCAGTCAATAAATTAGGGGGTGCGTGTCTTCAGAAGAACAAACTGGGCACAAGTTATAATTCACTAAAATGGCATGTTTGCAATTTTCACTCTGCATTGTGCACTGCCTACTTTTTTCTGGCAAACACACATCTGAAATTGGTCACATCACGTGTAGATGAATTCTCAGAGAGGTGTAACTTCCATTATGGGATCACTTTTGGGGGCTTCCTGCTGTTCTGGCATCTCCATGGGTTCTGCAAATGACACAAAAAATTATTACAGACAGAGCTGCACTCTTGAAGTCAAATAATGGTAATTTTCTGTTGGGAAAATAAAACAAATTCAAAGTCAACATTTTAATGGGTAAAAAAATAATTTTTCATTTTCATGACCCAATTGGTGGTCGGAGTGGATCGCCCCCACGTCAGGGCAATGGGGTACTCGGTACCGGGTCCTTCGGTTCGGGGGATGTCACGGTGGCCTGACCCGGTCCGTCGCCCTTAGGCTACGTTCACATTTGTGTCTTGCGACGCAGCGTCGTCGACGCAACGCATGACGTATAGGAACGCTTCAGAAAACGCATGTTTTTCGACACATGCGTTTAACGCATGCGTCGTAAAACGCTGCGTTTTTGTGTGCGTTTCAGTGCGTTTTTCTAAAAAACGCAGCGTTTTCCGATGCATGCGTTGTCAAACAATGATGTCATTTTTAGTGTCTAGACACTAGATAAAGACCACCAATGGATAGAAAAGGGTGGGTATAATGGAATTTTAGTATATATACCCCGGCATCCATGAATTCCTCCCATTTTGCGTGTTTTTTACAGCATCAAGATGGAGCGTCCCATGGAGAGCATTTACATCAATATGGAGCTGGATTTAGCCATGGCTAATGCTTACGCTATCGCCTTTCATGAACAAAGGAAAAGAGATAAACAACGGAGAAGGATTCATCGGCGTTTTTGGCTACACCCAATAGTGGAAGTCCGAGAGAGCCGTGGAGCCTACCATTGTTTGTTTGGTGAGCTGAATGAGAACCTGGAGAAATATTTCGAGTATACCAGGATGTCTCAAGACAGCTTCCGCTATCTTCTGCGTCGGGTGGAATGAGCCATTACCAGGCAGGACACGCAGCTCTAGAGATCAATTTCCGCCGAGGAACGTCTGCTGGTGACTCTCCGGTACGTAATGCAACTATTTGAAGGACTTTAAATGTTGTGGACTTTTTTTCATTAACCTTTTTTTGGTTTTTGGTGTGTGAGGGATGTAAATGTAATTTTATTTTATAACAATGTACATACTTTTATTAAATTTATTTATTTTTCTTCTTGGCAGTTTCCTGGCTACTGGAGAGACCTTGAGATCTCTGCATTTTCAGTTTCGGATTGGAGTCTCTACACTTTCGGGTATTATTGCCGACACATGCCGCGCATTGTGGGACAATCTCCGTGAGGAATTTTTACCAATCCCATCCACTGAGTTATGGGAGGCCAACGCCCAAAAATTTGACCAAGTGTGTTCCTTCCCTAATTGTATTGGAGCAGTTGATGGGAAGCACATTCGGATTACAAAGCCTGCAAGGAGTGGTTCGCTGTTTTTTAACTACAAAAAATACTTTTCCACCGTCCTCATGGCCATTGCAGGTGCGGACTGCAGGTTTCTTGCCGTGGACATTGGAGCGTTTGGCCGTGCCAATGATTCCCGGACATTTAAGGAGTCTGATATGGGCCGAAGATTGTATGAGAACAATTTTAATTTCCCCCAGCCAAGACCTCTTCCCAACACCCAAGGCCCGGCAATGCCATTTGTGGTTGTTGCTGATGAGGCATTTCAAATGTCTGCCAACCTTCTGAAACCGTACTCAAGTCGGGGCTTGGACCACACAAAAAGGATTTTTAATTATAGACTGTCCAGGGCCAGAAGAACTGTGGAGTGCGCCTTTGGAATCCTTGTCTCCAAATGGCGGATTTTAGGATCCGCTATAAATCTGAAAATTGAGACAGTTGATCAGGTGGTGAAGGCTTGTGTGGTTCTACACAATTATGTTATTGCCAAAGAGAGAGTCAACGTTGAACTAGATGAACCCATAGCAAACCCATTGCCCGATTTCCAAGATCATCCTCTGAGGACAACTTTGGAAATTGCTCAGATGAGGGATCAATTTGCATCATATTTTGTTTCTGATGTTGGCCGTGTGTCATGGCAAGATCAAATGGTTTAATGTATATACTGTACTTTATCCTGCTGTAACTGTAAGTAAAATTATTGGGATTAATAAAAATATAATCTAATTTAAAAATAATAAAACACTGTTGAGTCCATGACATTTCAGCCAAATGTACTGTTCTTTAAATGTAGAAATGTATCGTGTTTTTATACTTTTGTATTTTTAAATAAATTTTTTAATTGTGTCTTTACGTTTTAAAAAAAATTCTCCCCTATAAATGTTGTTGGCAATTTAAAAAAAAAAATTAAAAATTTAATGTTCTAGAACCAAATGTGTGTACCATAAAATGTAGTAATGTGAGCACCGGTTCCCTATATTGACTCTGACAAAACAAACCAATTGTTCACATAGCCGTGTGTTCCATAGTTTTGAAAGCAAACATGATTGGCTCCCACCTTGTCAAGCAATTAATCTTGCAGACTATTTGCATATGGAACCTGGCATCATGGAGTGTGATGGCTGAAGCAGGTTTTCTGCCGCTGTGCTGCGGCTGTGTGACAGGCACTACACATGCATGGCGAGGCCAACAAATAGGCCTTGGATGTGCATGTGTTCTGCCTGTCACACAGCCTCTGAACATGTGGCTGCAGATCATATCCGCACTCCATGAAGCCGGGTGACATATGCTACTAGTCTGCAAGTGTTTTGCTTGACAAGGAGGGAGACTATCATGTTCGCTCAACTGTAGCGAGTTAACACTATTAAACTCAGGATGGTGGAATACGTCCTGAGTCAAATAGTGGCTACGCTTGGCCACGTGAACATTGCTACAACCTCACGTGACCAATAGCCTTAAGGTACCGTTACAGAAACGATTAACCAACGATCACGACCAGCGATACGACCTGGCCGTGATAGTTGGTAAGTCGTTGTGTGGTCGCTGTAGAGCTGTCACACAGACAGCTCTCCTTTGACCAACAATGGCGAAGTCCCGTGTAACCAGGGTAACCATTGGGTTACACATGGCCGCTTAAGCCAATGTTTACCCTAGTTAGGATTGTAAATTTAAAAAAGTTAAACAGTATATACTGAGATTACGGTGTCTGCCACGTCCATCGCCGTCAGCTTCCCGCACTTTGCCGGGCCACAAGCACAGCACAGCGTTGACGTCAGCGGTGTGCTCTGCTTTTACTTTACGGCCGTAAATCACTGTCACTCATTGCGGGAAGATGACGGCCAGGGACGTGGCAGACAACGGAATCTAAGTATACACTGTTTATATTTTTTACATTTACAATGGTAACCAGGGTAAACATCGGGTTACTAAGCGGCCCTGCGCTTAGTAACCCGATATTTACCCTGGTTACCAGTGAAGACATCGCTGTTTACCCTGGTTACCAGTGAAGACATCGCTGAATCGGTGTCACACACGCCAATCCACCGATGACAGCGGGTGATCAGCGACCAAAAAAAGGTCCTGATAATTCGCAGCGACCAATGATCTCCCAGCAGGGGCATGATCGTAGGTCGCTGTCACGCATTAAGATTTCGTTATCAACGATATTGTTAACGAAATCGTTATGTGTGACGGTACCAGTACAGTAGGATTTGAAAATTTATATGTTTTTTTAACCTCTTTGTGTTTGTAACAACTCATAGTAAAATGAGCGACAGGGCCAAAAAATTTAAAACAAACTGCATAAAAATCTGTCATACATTGCAGATATGAGTTGTTGCAAACACAAAATTTGTGTACGGCGCACAGTGTGAGTTGGTGCAAACTTTATTTTAGACCAAGAAATCAAATATGGTTAACCAAATAACAATTTATTAGGGGTGATAGGGGTGACACAAAAAGAAAAATGGGGAAAGGTTCTAAGGGGTGGGAACTTCCGCAATTAAGGGAGATTGATATCCCCCAGTTTGGGAGTGGGTGGAGGTGGAGGAGGAGGAGGAGGAGGAAGAGGAGGAACCACCATATTGAAGGATACTGGATGGTATGCCAACGTCTGACCACCCTATGGTCGACGGTGGCGAGAATAACAACGCAGGAGGGGAGGGAGGAGGCACGACCAGTGTCCTTGGCTCTCTGGGCTGGCTCTGGCTACTCCTGCTCCGGCTAGACCCCTGCCGAGAGCTTGGTGCAGGTATTGGAGCAGCCAGAGCCGGTGTAGCGGGTGATGTTCTTGCCCGTTTCTCCTCTCTCCCTCTGGGTGTTGTTCCTCCTGCCGTCTGTGGGTCCTTGAAGGCCTTGCAGGAGCAGGACTTTGCGGCTCTGTTCTATGGTGTCGGCGGCGTCGGCGGCGGTGGCCCTCGGCACGCGGAGTTCGGTGTGGCTGCTCTGCAGCAGGAGTCGGAGTCATGCTAGCCAGCGATGATACTACGGGCATTGTAGTAGCTGACTGCATGACCCGAGCCTGCTGCAGAGCAGTCACGAACGCATTGTTGCAGGCCTGCATCACCGAAATCTGGAGTTCCGGCGTAAGATGTTCCACCATGCCCTTCGCAATGGCACTAAAGAAATGTTTGGCCGGCCTCGAGAGCTCGGATTCCATATTTTCAAGGCGCCGGTCGATATTGGACAGAGCAGTGTCCATTCTATCGCCCAGCGCCTTGAAACAATTCTGGAATACCGTGCTTAAATGGAAAAATTCAGGCAGTAGCGGCCTGTCCGAGGCCCGCTGACGCTGTCGGAAAAACCTGAAGGAAGGAGCGCCAGTGGCCTCGGCCAGGGGAACATCTGATGGACCGGCTGCCGGTTCTCCAGATGGTGGTGCAAGCCTACTGTCGCTGTGGGATGGCTGTGACGGTCCAGATGGCGATTCACGAAGGACCGCTCCAGAGGGACAAACTGGCTCGAGGGTGCTGCTGTGTGTTCTGTGAAAACATAAGGAAAACTTTAGTATACAAAATATAACATTTCACATTCACCACCTCCTGTGTGTACTAAAGTTAACATTGCATCACACACTGTAAACTTTTACATAATTGTAAAGGGTCAGTTCCGTCTGTTAGTCCTAACGGTTTGCTGATTTTTACGGCCAGCTGCCTGTCATGGCTGACGCGACCAACCAGCGCCGGGCACAGTCCTCCTTACTCCCTGCAGTGAATGCCTGTCGCCCGCATACTCCCCTCTGTCATGGATAAACACTTACCGGCGGTAACCGTTGCCGCCGTTAAGATGTAACCCAATTTTTACTATTGACACTGCCGATGACGCATCAATATTAAAAATTGAAAATTTTTGGTGTTAAAAAATTAACAAGCTATACTCAACCATGTTTGCCGTTTGTAACGGCCGGCATGGTTTACGCTTATCGTCGGAACTGTCATGACGTCACGGACATGTGACCGAGACGTCATCACAGGTCCTGCGATCAGACCAACCCTGGGTACACAACCTGCCGTGGACTACAAGGTCTCCCGTGTCAATTATTTTAACGTTATAGGAAACTGTGATAAACCTGGATGTGCAATATACTACGCCACAATGAAATAGTGCAAGTGGCTGGCCAATATACTATGTGTCTGTGTGCTCTATACTACGTCACTGGCCAATGTTAAAAATGGATGGCCAATAAACTACGTGGCTGGGGAATACACTATGTGAATATGCATGTTGGAGAGTACACGATGTGTGGGAATAGGTAATACTTACTGTCGGCGGCCAAGGGCAGGTCTCAGGAACTGCAAAATCCTGTTGTACTTGTATGGTATTGACCTTGCCGCTGCAGCACCACTACGAGCCTGTCCCTCCTTACGCAGGCCCCGATTGAAACGGTCCTTCATGGAGCGCCATCTGGTCTTCAATTTTTTGACTGTGGAAAAGGCAAACAATTAGTTTGAGAGAAACTTTTATTGATAACACAACCGTGTGTGATGATACAAAAGTAGAACACATCACAGACGGTTGTGTATCCTGATGGTTCAGAGCGGCATTTTGGCAATACTTACCAAATTTAGTTTGGTCACTGGGTGAAGCGCTGTCAAAGCCATCCCACAGCGATTTGGCCACCTCAGTCCACATACGTTTCAAAACCACCCGGTCTGCGTGCCGGGGGTCACGGGGGTCCCACAATGGGGCTCGCTCCTGGATTGATGCTACCATGACATCCACATCAATGCTCTCTTCTTGGTCCCGTTGTGAAACCTAGAATAATAGGAAAACATTAATGTTTGCAATATAAATACAAATTGGTCTCCCTCCCTTCAACCCCCCACCCCCACTCCAAAAAAAAAAAAAAAAAATTGGACTACGTTGTTTTAAAAAATTCTTACTCGCTGTCTTGCCACCACAGCTTGGCCCTGAGGTCGCTGATCCTGCTGGCTGTGTTCCTTCTCACTTGAAGAAGCCTGGAAAATAGTTTTAAAAAATTGATTGACACGTCTACTACAAATGACACCGAATAGGAAGCAACAGTAGATCATGTACTCACCGGACTCCCCTGCGGTGTCGTGTGGCTTGAGTCACTTGCCATTGCGATGAAATTCTAAAATGGAAAAAAAATAATAATATTTACTATGCACAATACAGAGTCACATATTGTAAAATATCCAAAATCCAAAAATCCATACATTAACATTACAACCACAACAAACAGTGCACTCACTGTACAATGCCAACTGAACAAGCGCTGAGAAAACAACACCGCCATACATTAAAAGAAAAAACAATGGCAGAGAAGACACAATGCCAGAGTATAGCAAAAGCAACAGTCCCAGGAAAGATAACAAAACAAATAAACAACAGACCCTATGTACTACACAAAAAAGACAAAGATTTTTTTATGCCACAATTTTATAACATTGATTTCCAAAAAGGCACAAGAAAAAGCAAACCATACCGCCATACATTACAATAGAAAAAAATAACAAAATAAAAAGAGTACGGCTACATATGAAGCCCAGAAATTGTTCAGAACCTGATAAGAACATATTTATATTAAAAAAAAAACACAGTGGAACCACCGCATGCACAGAACAACCCCAAATAAACAGCACAATACATTTAAGAAAATTAAAAAAAAAAGAAAAACCCCAACAAATAAAAGTCAATCCTGGATAGACCACCATACTTTACAATTAAACCAACTAGGCCGGAGACAATGAAACGCCATCATATGACGCCAGAAATATACATCACAACCAGAATAAAAAAACACCACAACAAAAATGGAAAAGAAAAGTCAATCCTGGAAAGACCACCATACTTTACAATAAAATCAACAAGGCCAGAGACAATGAAAGCATATACAACGCCAGAAATATACATCACAACCAGAATAAAAAAACACCACAACAAAAATGGAAAAGAAAAGTCAATCCTGGATAGACCACCATACTTTACAATAAAACCAACTAGGCCGGAGACAATGAACGCCATCATATACAACGCCATACATCACAACCAGAATATAACAATACACCAATGTCCATATACACTACAGTGCAGAACTACATACACAACTTGCAATACAATAAAATAAAACATAAAATGCGCAGAATCAATCTATACTTACATCTCTTGAAAGCAGATGATGAGCTCTGGTAGGTCTGGTCTCTGTGGTAAGCTGTAGGCAAAGTGACAAACAATGCAAACTTTATTTTTTTATATGGGGGATGTTTTTGCACTGTCTAGACACAGTCTAGACACTGTGTAATTTTAATTAACGACGCACGCGTCGCACAACGCACGTACGACGCACGCACTTGCGTCTCGTGCGTTGTCAATTGGTTTCAATGGGGATTGTAACGCAATTACGACGCACGGGCAACGCAAGTGCGACGCACGCGTTTTTACAACGCTACAAAAATGCAACATGTAGCGTCGACCGCGCCCCGCCAGGTGCGGCCAAACGACGCATGCGTCGTGCGTTGTCCAAAAACGCATGACAATGCATGTACATGCGCCCCCAATGTTAAAGATAGGGGCGCATGACGCATGCGTCGTTATGCGTCGACGACGCTGTGTCGCAAGACGCAAATGTGAACGTAGCCTTAGAGGGGTGTCCAATGAAAGGGAGAGTTTGTATAAAGTTCGTGACGCCACCTGTGGTATTCGGTCAGGGTGACCGACGCTGCTTAGGGGTCCGCTGGGGTGATGTGATGGCAGCTAGATGGTATACCTTCCCACAGGTGAAGTGTATCCTCAGGGCTTCCCAGAAGTGTAGATGGTAATGGTGGATGATGTAAGGCACAGGGAATAATGAGGACACAAGGTTGCAATCTCTTTACCTTTTACTGGAGGCTTCAGCATCCACAGTCCAGGGTACAGACCACAGGGTAGGCAGAGTCCAGCCGGTCCGAAGGCAAATCCAGAGTCCCCTTATCCAGGTGGAAATCAGTAGCCTTCTGTTGTGAATTCCGTTCTGGAGCTCCCTCCTGTGGTTGCTAATGGTATTTTTGTGAGTTCTGCCCTTGGGCTCCCCCTGGTGGTTTCGAGTGGAACTGCTGCTCCTTTAGGCAGCTGTGGCAGCTGCCTTCACTAATCGCCTTGCCTGGGTTTGTTATTTAAACCTGCTCTGGGCTTTAGTTCATGCCAGCTGTCAATGTTCTTGGTTGGATTTGGTTCTCTCCTTGGATTTCTCATATGGCCTGTCCTTGTCAGCAAAAGATAAGTTTTTGCTAGTTTTGTTTGTCCATTTGCTTGGACGCTATTGCTCTGCAAATATGTCTCTTTTTGTCCAGCTCGTCACTATGTCATATTCAGGCTAGCTGGAAGCTCTGGGGAAGCAGATTTGCCCCTCCACACCGTGAGTCGGTGTGGAGTTCATTTTTGTAAACTCTGCGTGGATTTTGTAGTTTTTAATACTGACCGCACAGTATCCTTTTCTCTCTGCCTATCAAGTTTAGTATTGGCCTCCTTTGCTGAAATCTGATTTCATTTCTGTGTACGTCATTTCCCTCTTCACTCACAGTCAATATTTGTGGGGGGGCTGTCTTTCCTTTTGGGGTTTTCTCTGAGGCAAGATAGCTTTCTATTTCCTTCTTTAGGGGTAGTTAGTTCTTAGGCTGTGAAGAGGTGTCTAGGGAGAGTCAAGAACATCCCACGGCTATTACTAGTGTTGTTGTTAGGATCAGGGACTGCGGTCAGTAGAGATACCACCTTCTCAGAGCTCGCCCCATGTTGCGTTTTAGCCACCAGGTCATATCAGTGTGGCCTCTTAACCACCTGGTCATAACAGTACAGCTGGCCAACAATGTTTTAAATGCATCTCAAAAGAGGGAAAAGAAAGTTCTGAGCCATTTTTTTTCCTTTCCAGCTTGTTTTGTCTTTTTTTTCCCCTTAATCTCTGGGTGGTTCAGGATTTTGGTGCTGATATGGAGGTTCAGGGTCTGTCCTTGCGCGTGGATCAACTCGCTGCAAGGGTACAGAGTATCCAAGATTATGTTGTCCAGACTCCGGTATTAGAGCCTAGAATTCCTATTCCTGATTTGTTTTCTGGGGATAGATCTAAATTTTTGAACTTTAAAAATAATTGCAGATTGTTTTTTGCTCTGAGACCCCGTTCCTCTGGTGACCCCATTCAGCAGGTGAAGATTGTTATTTCTTTGCTGCGTGGCGACCCGCAGGACTGGGCATTCTCCCTTGAGCCAGGAAATCCTGCATTGCTTAATATTGACGCATTTTTTCAAGCGCTCGGATTGCTGTATGACGAGCCTAATTCTGTGGATCAGGCAGAAAAAACTTTGCTGGCTCTGTGTCAGGGTCAGGAAGCAGCAGAAGTATACTGCCAGAAATTTAGAAAGTGGTCTGTGCTCACAAAATGGAATGAGTATGCCCTGGCAGCTATTTTCAGAAAGGGTCTTTCTAAAGCCCTTAAAGATGTTATGGTGGGGTTTCCTACGCCTTCTGGTCTGAATGAGTCAATGTCTTTGGCCATTCAGATTGATCGGCGCTTGCGCGAGCGCAAGGTGGTGCACCATATGGCAGTGTCCTCTGAGCAGAGTCCTGAGCCTATGCAATGTGATAGGATTTTGACTAGAGCAGAAAGGCAGAAATTCAGACGTCAGAATGGCCTGTGTTTTTACTGTGGTGATTCTGCTCATGCTATTTCTGATTGCCCTAAGCGTACTAAGAGGGTCCCTTGGTCTGTTACCATTAGTACTGTACACAGGGGTGGATTAAGGGTAGCCAGGGCCCCGGGCTGTTCAGACACTGTGGGCCCCCCCCCCGGTCATGTGACGGGGTCATGTGACGGGGGTCATGTGACGGGGGTCATGTGATGGGGGTCATGTGACGGGGGTCATGTGATACCCGAACCAGATTATTCCGGAAAAATGGCCGGGCCCTACTCTACTGTAACCTATTAAATATTTGTTGAAATCTGCAATACAATTTAGGTATATTTTGACCAATAATATCACATACAAGGAACAAATACCACCGCGCCATGACCAGATCACAAATTACAACCACAGTGATCGAATAATATCACATACAAGGAACAAATACCACCGCACCATGTCAAGACCACATATTACCACCACTTGGTAACCAAATAGCACATTCAAGGGACAAATACCACAACACCATTTCCAGACCACATATTACCACCACATAGTGACTGAATACTACAATACTGATTAGTATTTAAAAAAAAAAAAAAAACCCACAATACTATCACAAGTGCCAGTATTCACAGGAGATCTGTACTTAGTATGCAGTGTCTGTGTACAGGTAATACAGTGATCACTGGTGACATTGTACACAGGACCTCTGTATATAGTGTATAGGTAATACAGTGATCACTGGTGACATTGTACACAGGACCTCTGTATATAGTATACAGTGTATAGTGTCAGTGTATAGCTAACACTGACTCACCAGTGACGTCTCTGGGTGAAGTCCTCCATCTTTCATCCAGCACAAACCGCCATCATTTCTTCCAGCCAGGACTCATTTCTGCAGGAAATAACATAGTTATCTAGAGCTCTGCTCGCAGGACACATTACTTAATTTTTCACAACTTCTACATTACACCACATGGAGAAAAAAAGGCGATATAGTGTCACTCTGCACAGTAACAGGACCGCCCCCCCTCCCATTTAAAACAGTATACTCAAATAAAATAAATACATCACTGCAGTAATAATATCCCTTAATTAGCCCCTATGGTAATAATATTCCCCACCCTGGCCCTGTGTGTCTCATTCCTGGCTCCAGCCATATGTTCTCCCATCCCGCCCTCATGAGTATCCATTCTACACCATATGATCTCCCCATCCTGCCCCATCTGTCTCCATCGTATCCATCCTGCCCCATGATCCAATCCTGCCCCATGTCTTTCATTCTGCCCCGTGTCTCCAATCATGCCGCGTGTCTACATTCTGCCCATGCCTCCAGTCATGCGCCCAGTGTGTCCAGCAATCTGCCCCAGTGTGTCCAGCATTGCCCCCAGTGCGTCCAGCAATCTGCCCCAGTGTCTCCAGCATTGCCCCAGTGTCTCCAGCAGTCTGCCCCAGTGTCTCCAGCAGTCTGCCCCAGTGTCTGCAGCAATCTGCCCCAGTGTCTCCAGCATTGCCCCAGTGTCTCCAGCAATCTGCCCCAGTGTCTCCAGCATTGCCCCAGTGTCTCCAGCAATCTGCCCCAGTGTCTCCAGCATTGCCCCAGTGTCTCCAGCATTGCCCCAGTGTCTCCAGCAATCTGCCCCAGTGTCTCCAGCAATCTGCCCCAGTGTCTCCAGCATTGCCCCCAGTGTCTCCAGCATTGCCCCCAGTGTCCAGCAATCAGCCCCAGTGTCTCCAGCATTGCCCCAGAGTCTCCAGCATTGCCCCCAGTGTCCAGCAATCTGCCCCAGTGTCTCCAGCAATCTGCCCCAGTGTCTCCAGGATTGCCCCAGTGTGTCCAGCAATCTGCCCCAGTGTGTCCAGCAATCTGCCCCAGTGTGTCCAGCAATCTGCCCCAGTGTCTCCAGCAATCTGCCCCAGTGTCTCCAGCAATCTGCCCCAGTGTCTCCAGCAATCTGCCCCAGTGTCTCCAGCATTGCCCCCAGTGTCCAGCAATCTGCCCCAGTGTCTCCAGCATTGCCCCAAGTGTCTCCAGCATTGCCCCCAGTGTCTCCAGCATTGCCCCCAGTGTCTCCAGCAATCTGCCCCAGTGTCTCCAGCAATCTGCCCCAGTGTCTCCAGCAATCTGCCCCAGTGTCTCCAGCAATCTGCCCCAGTGTCTCCAGCATTGCCCCCAGTGTCCAGCAATCTGCCCCAGTGTCTCCAGCATTGCCCCAGTGTCTCCAGCATTGCCCCCAGTGTCTCCAGCATTGCCCCCAGTGTCTCCAGCAATCTGCCCCAGTGTCTCCAGCATTGCCCCCAGTGTCTCCAGCATTGCCCCCAGTGTCTCCAGCATTACCCCCAGTGTCCAGCAATCTGCCCCTGTGTCTCCAGCATTGCCCCCAGTGTCCAGCAATCTGCCCCAGTGTCTCCAGCATTGCCCCAGTGCCTCCAGCATTGCCCTCAGTGCCTCCAGCATTGCCGTTCGCAAAAAAAAAAAAAAAAAGAGTTCTCCTCACCTGACCAGCGCTCCAGCGGCGAGCAGCTCCCTCCAGCAGCGCACACTCGCCGGCGACTGACAATGATGTCAGACGCCGGCGACGTGTGCGCTGCAGCCGACTTCAGCTGCCAGCCTCCAATTGGCTGGCGGCTGTTGTTAACCGCCGCAGCGCCGGAAGGGGCCTGGTGAGCAGATGAGAGGGGGCCCGATGCCGGCCCCCTCTTTTTGCCCACCGGGTCCGGGGGCACATAAATGCCGGCGGCGGGCATTCACAGTACTCGGGCGGTCAATCTGTGCGGTAGCCCAGGGCCCCCCCACACCACTGGGCCCTGGGCTACCGCCCATATTGACCCTCTTATAATCCGCCCCTGACTGTACAGCCTAAGTTTCTCTTGTCTGTTACCCTGATTTGCTCATTGTCGTCCTTTTCTGTTATGGCATTTGTGGATTCTGGCGCTGCCCTGAACTTAATGGACTTAGAATTTGCCAAGCGCTGTGGTTTTTCCTTGGAGCCTTTGCAGAGTCCTATTCCCTTGAGGGGGATTGATGCTACGCCATTGGCCAAGAATAAACCTCAGTACTGGACACAGTTAGCTATGTACATGGCTCCAGCACATCAGGAAAATATTCGCTTTTTGGTGTTGCATAATTTGCATGATGTTGTTGTGCTGGGTTTTCCATGGTTACAGGTACATAATCCAGTGGTGGATTGGAGATCTATGTCTGTAACTGGTTGGGGTTGTCAGGGGATACATAGTGATATTCCTTTGATGTCCATTTCCTTGTCCCCTTCTTCTGAAGTTCCTGAGTTTTTGTCGGATTTCCAGGATATATTTGATGAGCCCAAGTCCAGTTCCCTGCCTCCTCATAGGGACTGCGATTGTGCCATTAATTTGATTCCTGGCTGTAAGTTCCCTAAGGGCCGACTTTTCAATCTGTCTGTGCCAGAGCATGCCGCTATGCGGAGTTATGTAAAGGAGTCCTTGGAGAAGGGGCATATTCGCCTGTCTTCGTCACCATTGGGAGCGGGATTTTTTTTTTTGCCAAGAAGGATGGCTCCTTGAGACCCTGTATAGATTATCGCCTTCTCAATAAGATCACTGTCAAATTCCAGTACCCTTTACCTTTGCTTTCTGATTTGTTTGCTCGGATTAAGGGTGCCAGTTGGTTTACTAAAATCGACCTTCGAGGGGCGTATAATCTCGTGCGTATTAAACAAGGTGATGAATGGAAAACAGCATTTAATACGCCCGAAGGCCATTTTGAATATCTTGTGATGCCATTCGGGCTCTCTAATGCTCCATCGGTATTTCAGTCCTTTATGCATGATATCTTCCGGAATTATCTGGATAAATACATGATTGTGTATTTGGATGATATTTTGGTTTTCTCCGATGATTGGGAGTCTCATGTGAGGCAGGTTAGGATGGTATTTCAGGTACTTCGTGCTAATGCGTTGTTTGTGAAGGGGTCTAAGTGCCTCTTTGGAGTTCAGAAGGTTTCTTTTTTGGGTTTCATTTTTTCTCCCTCGGCTATTGAAATGGACCCTGTTAAAGTCCAGGCCATTCATGATTGGACTCAACCTACATCTATAAAGAGCCTTCAGAAATTTTTGGGCTTTGCCAATTTTTATCGCCGCTTTATTGCTAATTTTTCTAGTGTGGTGAAGCCTCTGACCGATTTGACGAGGAAGGGTGCTGATGTGATGAATTGGTCCTCTGCGGCTGTAGAGGCCTTTCAGGAGCTTAAACGTCGTTTTACTTCTGCCCCTGTGTTGCGTCAGCCAGATGTTTCTCTCCCTTTTCAGGTTGAGGTTGATGCTTCTGAGATTGGGGCAGGGGCCGTTTTGTCTCAGAGAAATTCTGATGGCTCTTTGATGAAACCATGTGCTTTCTTCTCCAGAAAGTTTTCGCCTGCTGAGCGTAATTATGATGTCGGCAATCGGGAGTTGTTGGCTATGAAGTGGGCATTTGAGGAGTGGCGACATTGGCTTGAGGGAGCCAAGCATCGCGTGGTGGTCTTGACTGATCATAAGAATCTGATTTACCTCGAGTCTGCTAAGCGGTTGAATCCTAGACAGGCTCGGTGGTCTCTGTTTTTCTCACGTTTTGATTTTGTGGTCTCGTATATTCCGGGATCTAAGAATGTGAAGGCTGATGCCCTTTCTAGGAGTTTTTTGACTGATTCTCCGGGAGTTCTTGAGCCGGCTGGGATCCTCAAGGAGGGGGTGGTTCTTTCTGCCACCTCCCCTGATTTGCGGCGGGTACTTCAGGAGTTTCAGGCTGATAAACCTGACCGCTGTCCTGTGGGGAAACTGTTTGTTCCTGATAGATGGACTAGCAGGGTAATTTCTGAGGTTCATTGTTCGGTGTTGGCTGGTCACCCTGGGATTTTCGGTACCAGAGATTTGGTGGCTAGGTCCTTTTGGTGGCCTTCCTTGTCGCGGGATGTGCGTTCGTTTGTGCAGTCCTGTGGGACCTGTGCTCGGGCTAAGCCTTGCTGTTCCCGTGCCAGTGGGTTGCTTTTGCCTTTGCCTATTCCTGAGAGGCCCTGGATGCATATTTCCATGGATTTTATTTCTGATCTTCCTGTTTCTCAGAAGATGTCTGTCATCTGGGTGGTTTGTGACCGGTTTTCTAAGATGGTCCATTTGGTACCGTTGCCTAAGTTACCTTCCTCCTCTGATTTGGTTCCATTATTTTTTCAGCATGTGGTTCGTTTGCATCGTATTCCGGAGAATATTGTGTCTGACAGAGGTTCCCAGTTCGTTTCTAGGTTTTGGCGGTCCTTTTGTGCTAGAATGGGCATTGATTTGTCTTTTTCTTCAGCATTCCATCCTCAGACAAATGGCCAAACGGAGCGAACCAATCAGACCTTGGAAACCTATTTGAGATGCTTCGTGTCTGCTGATCAGGATGTTTGGGTGACCTTTTAGCCGTTGGCCGAGTTTGCCCTTAATAATCGGGCTAGTTCGGCTACCTTGGTTTCGCCTTTCTTTTGTAATTTTGGTTTTCATCCTCGTTTTTCTTCAGGGCAGCTTGAGCCTTCTGACTGTCCTGGTGTGGATTCTGTGGTGGACAGGTTGCAGCAAATTTGGACTCATGTGGTGGACAATTTGACGTTGTCTCAGGAAAAGGCTCAACGTTTTGCTAACCGTCGTCGGTGTGTTGGTCCCCGGCTTCGTGTTGGGGATTTGGTATGGTTGTCTTCTCGTCATGTTCCTATGAAGTGTTATGATCCCAGTGGCTGGGGATCACAGGAAATACTAGCTAAGTAACTAAACATAGACACGAGCTCTAGGGAGGTGGTAACTGGACTGACCGCAAAACCTGATCCTATGCAAACACACTAAAGGTAGCCGGTGAACGTGCCTAAAATCCTGGACGTCTCGACGCAGCCTGAGAAACTGACTACCCCTAAAGAGAAAGCAAGACCTCACTTGCCTCAAGAGAAATAACCCCAAAGATATAGGAAGCCCCCAACAAATAATAACGGTGAGGTAAGGAGAAAAGACACACGTAGGAATGAAAACAGATTCAGCAAATGAGGCCCGCTAATACTAGATAGCAGAAGACAGATAGCGAACTGTGCGGTCAGTAAAAAACCCTACCAAAATATCCACGCTGAGAAATCAAGAACCCCCACACCAACTAACGGTGTGGGGGGGAGAAACTCAGCCCCCCAGAGCTACCAGCAAGCTGGGAAATCACATATTAGCAAGCTGGACAAGAAACATATAGAACACTGATGATCAAAAAATGAACAAAACGGAAACTTAGCTTCTCTTGAAGAGACTGGGAGCAAGGTAGTCAGAAGGAATCAGAATAGCACTGAATACATTGACAGCAGGCATAGACTGAGAGTCCAAGTGAGCTTAAATAGAAAACCAGCCCACAGATAACGAGACAGCTGATGCCAGTCACAAACCTGCAGAAAGACAGCACTCACACAGTACCACTTGTGACCACAAGAGGGAGCCCAGAAATAAAGTTCACAACAATGAAGGTTTCTTCCCCTAAGTTCAAGCTTCGCTTTATTGGGCCTAAGATTTCTGAAATTATCAATCCGGTGTCTTTTCGTTTGGCCCTTCCAGCTTCCTTTTCCATTCATAATGTGTTCCATAGATCCTTGTTGCGGAGATATGTGGTAGCTATGGTTCCCTCCGTTGATCCTCCGGCTCCGGTGTTGGTTGAGGGGGAATTGGAATATGTGGTGGAGAAGATTTTGGATTCTCGTTTTTCGAGGCGGAAGCTTCAGTATCTGGTCAAGTGGAAGGGTTATGGCCAGGAGGATAATTCTTGGGTTGTGGCCTCCGATGTTCATGCTGCCAATTTGGTTCGTGCTTTCTATTTGGCTCATCCTGATCGGCCTGGTAGCTCTGGTGAGGGTTCGGTGACCCCTCCTCAAGGGGGGGGTACTGTTGTGAATTCCGTTCTGGAGCTCCCTCCTGTGGTTGCTAATGGTATTTTTGTGAGTTCTGCCCTTGGGCTCCCTCTGGTGGTTTCGAGTGGAACTGCTGCTCCTTTAGGTAGCTGTGGCAGCTGCCTTCACTAATCGCCTTGCCTGGGTTTGTTATTTAAACCTGCTCTGGGCTTTAGTTCATGCCAGCTGTCAATGTTCTTGGTTGGATTTGGTTCTCTCCTTGGATTTCTCATATGGCCTGTCCTTGTCAGCAAAAGATAAGTTTTTGCTAGTTTTGTTTGTCCATTTGCTTGGACTCTATTGCTCTGCAAATATGTCTCTTTTTGTCCAGCTCGTCACTATGTCATATTCAGGCTAGCTGGAAGCTCTGGGGAAGCAGATTTGCCCCTCCACACCGTGAGTCGGTGTGGAGTTCATTTTTGTAAACTCTGCATGGATTTTGTAGTTTTTAACACTGACCGCACAGTATCCTTTTCTCTCTGCCTATCAAGTTTAGTATTGGCCTCCTTTGCTGAAATCTGATTTCATTTCTGTGTACGTCATTTCCCTCTTCACTCACAGTCAATATTTGTGGGGGGCTGTCTTTCCTTTTGGGGTTTTCTCTGAGGCAAGATAGCTTTCTATTTCCTTCTTTAGGGGTAGTTAGCTCTTAGGCTGTGAAGAGGTGTCTAGGGAGAGTCAGGAACATCCCACGGCTATTACTAGTGTTGTTGTTAGGATCAGGGACTGCGGTCAGTAGAGATACCACCTTCTCAGAGCTCGTCCCATGTTGCGTTTTAGCCACCAGGTCATATCAGTGTGGCCTCTTAACCACCAGGTCATAACACCTTCCTACTAGCGCCTGTGTGTTGTAGTACCTCCTTGCTGAGCTTCCCGGTAAGGTCCTCACATCTTTTGTTGATGTTCTAGATGTTATTTCTTCCTCTCTGTCCCCCAGATGGTGTGGATAGGACAAACCCGTATGACTGATGGCCTGAGGCTTGTTTATAGGAACCCTAGAGACGCCCCGACCCCCACAAGTTGCCACTGTGTCTTCTTAGGTATTAAGGTAGGGCAGCCAACTTGGAATTGACTGTCCTGCCGGTCTCTGAAGTAAAGCATAGAGTCAATTACTCCCTCGGTGTTCCTGCGCGCCTCAGAAGGAGGCAGCCTATTTCAGGGCAGAACTCCTCCCGGTGTTTTCTCCTTGTGCTATGACTTCGTTTCTCACCCTCTACAATACAATTCTCTTCATATCCTTTCTTAGCATGCTGCCGCACGTGGGGCAGGCACAGCTCCATAGCTTTCTGTCCCGCTAGGCCTCTGTCAGGATCCCACCCCTGACAGGGACCCTCTGTCTGCAGCTCAGTTGTTCCTCCTTTCCCCCTGTCTGCCTGACAGGTGTTGCCTGGGCAAAGCCCAGTCAGCGTCTCTCTAACTTTCTATCCAGCCCATCAGTTTTACCCTTCTGTGAGGAGTGCCCTAATAGATAGGAGCAAGGCTCCCCCTGGTGGTCTGGAGTGTGTAGTGTATGGTTTGTGATACCTGGTAGGAAGATCTCTTTTATTGCCATCAGATGTAATATCACTCCCCTTGGTGAAAGAATGGCATCACTGCAACGACCAGGACTCTGGGGCGCTGCACTCCCCCCAGTTAAATCCAGTACTCCCGGACTGGGAAAAGAAAACAACAATTACAGGTTAACAAAAGACATGCAAAATTTTTGGAATGCTGTAAAACAAATTAATATAACAATGCTTGCCTTTATTGGAGGTGAGAACACTTGAACGTTGCAAAACAAGAACATATTTACATTGTCAGCTTACTTCTAATTAACTAACTATGAAATACTATTACCCATACAGGTATACTATCTATTAACTACTAAGTGCAATTTCAAAACAATAAATTAACTTTTTTTTTAATCAAGCATAAAACCAGTTATTCTTTTCTAAGTGCAAAGTCTTTTAACTAACTACCTAAGAGTCACTACTTGTTTCACTAGCCCCTACGGGTTCACTTTATTGAAATGCAGAACAGGTATCACCCCCCCCCTACGGGCTCACTGTATCCTTCTTTCAATTTATTTAACCTCAGTTTTATTTAAAGTACATCATCTTAACAGTTCCTATTCTTAACTACATACTATCAGCTATGCATAAACATTATTACTACCTAACTATCTAAGACAACATTATTTTTCTTAGGCAAAGTGCAACAAATAAACATCCCCTTTAAGAGGAAATCCAAGTCTTTTTCTGAGGTAAAGCATTTAAATCACATCATCAATATTCAAGTCAGTTCAAAGGTGACGTGATGCAATATGAGGGACCCGTTACGAACCCCCGAACGTTGGTTTTGGGTGGGTTACAAGACGTGTAATCCTGACCCGGAATTCTGCCGCACCAACGGGTTTTTCTTCAGGTCTGAAAGGCAAAGTTATTCTTACAGCATAATTAACAGCAGTTTCTGTTAAAAGGCAGTCTCTGTAAAAGCCTCCTATGTAAAACCAGTAGAGAGCACCTTTAAGAAGGTGCAAACTATTTATTATTATTATTATTATTTATTTATATAGCACCATTAATTCCATGGTGCTGTACATGAGAAAGGGGTTACAAACAGAGTTACAGATATCATTTACAGTAAACACGTTTACAGTGACAGACTGGTACAGAGGGGAGAGGACCCTGTCCTTGCGGACTTACATTCTATGGGATAGTGGGGAAGAGACAGAAGGTCAGAGGTGCTGCAGCTCTGGCGGTGGTGAGGCGACTGCTCTGGCGATGGCGAGGCGGCAGAATGGTTATTGCAGGCTGTAGGCTTTCTTGAAGAGATGGGTTTTCAGGTTCCGTCTGAGAGATTCGAGGGTGGTGGATAGTCGGACGTGTTGAGGCATGGAATTCCAGAGGATGAGGGATATTCGGGAGAAATCTTGGAGGCGGTTGTGTGAGGAACGAATAAGTGTGGAGGAGAGTAGGAGATCTTGGGAGGATCGGAGATTACGTGAGGGAAGGTATTGGGAGATTAGTTCAGAGATATAGGGAGGGGACAGGTTGTGGATGGCTTTGTAGATCAGTGTTAGTAGTTTGAACTGGATTCATTGGGGAATTGGGAGCCAGTGGAGAAATTTGCAGAGGGGAGAAGCAGGGGAGTAGCGAGGAGAGAGGTGGATTAGCCGGGCAGCAGAGTTGAGGACAGACTGGAGTGGTGCAAGAGAGTTAGCGGGGAGGCCACAGAGGAAGGTGTTGCAGTAGTCGAGTATTTACAAACAGTTTGTGAACCATTCACCGTCCATGATTCAAATGTTCTTTAAAAGCAACGATGAACTTGTGCAAAAACATAGGATCCCTTTAAACAGGGGATCCCTTTAAAAGTTAACCCTGGATGGGTTCAAGCAGCAAAGAAAGAACAGTTAACTATTTACATTCTGTGGTTTTGAGGTTTATTTAAACCACTCTGGAGGTAGTACCGGCGGGGGTAGTCCTTTTGGGTATTGGCTACCACCTGGTACTACATAGGGAAGTCCCTCATTCCATTTGGGAGTCTGAGTTCCCATTGCTTTCCTCTCAGGGGTAATCTTTGCATGGGCCACCACGGGTGTTGGCTCAGTAGCCATAACAGTTTCAGTCGTGGTGACAGTGCAAGTGGTAATCCGAGTCGCGGTATATGTAGGGGTGACAGTGATCGTGGTAGTTGTAGCAGTGGTCTGGACGCAAGGTGGCGCCGTTGCCACAGGAGACAATCTAGCTGGGGCTTTAATAGGATGTGCCACAATGTCTCTCTTTTTGTGCACATTTAAGGTGAACCAGCCCTTTTCACCGAAATGTCTGGTGTAAGTAACGGTGTCTCCCGGGTAAAGGTCTCGGTCTGGGTGGCCTTCCCAGAGGTGGGACTCCACATCCCTCCGGTTCACAAAGACCTCCGCATACAGTCCCTGCTCCTTGATGAAGCTCCATCCCCCTCGGAGCTTAAAGGTTACAACTGTGCCCTGCTTATGCGGGGCCTGTTGGGTGGTGCGGTCCTTGCGGGCCTGGGCTTTGACTGCCAGGTCACGCTGATCGTGGGCCTTGCGTTGGGCCTGGTGTGTTTCCTCCTCCTTCTCTCATTTACGGGCAAGCTGGGCCTGGTAGTCCTCCCAGATTAGGACCTCAACAGTCTCCCCTTTTTGTGTTTCTGCCCCGGGGAACCCCATGAAATCTGGCCAAGGGTTCACCCAGCGGTACACAGTCCGCTCTGCGTATACTTCGCCCGGCAAGGTGAGGGGCGTAATTGGGGCCTTCAAGAACTGTTCCATGCCCATGGCCTGGTCCCAGGGTTCTAGGCGCTGGAGTCTGTGGGTACCGCAGGGAGGTGGCGCTGCGACGGGGCCTATCAGGAGGCCTTCCGTCACCAGGGCAGGGTCGGCGTGCTTACCGGCCGCAGCGGCGTCCTTCATGTCAGCTGGCTCCACTGGCGGTGTCATCTGTGATGGTGTCAGCGACGGCTCCTGAAGCGGCGTAGGGAGCAGTGTGGATGGATCCTCCACAGGCGTCATCTGGTGCGGAGCCTGGGCCTTCACCCGCAGCTGCAGGAGCTGGTCAATTAGTTCGTCCATTCCGGCCCGCAGGAAGTCAGCATCAGCGGTGGAGGCCTGGTTTCCGTGCCCCTCCGGGTAGCTGGGGGAGTCCTCTGCTCCGACCCCTCGCTCTGGTTCTGGGCAGCTTGCCATGGCGTCCTCCACGTGGCTCGCCTTTTCCTGGTCTTTTTCCCGCTCCCTCCTTCTGGGGCGGTTTCATTTTCTTTGTCTCCGCCCAACATTGAGGATCAGGAGGCGGATCTCGGCTGCTGACGGACACGTCCTCAAGGTACAGAGATATTTGGACTGGGCGGCCATTGTTTTTCGCTCTTCTCAGTTCGTTCATGCCCACAACTCCACGCTCTTCTTCTCCTGCGCTCCTCATGGCGCTGTAATGGCGGTGGTTTTGGCGGGAATTTTGGCAGCAAATGGCAATACACAGTCTTTAAGCAAGTCACAGTTCAAATACAGTTCTGGCACAGTTCTTAGGCACACATGACCCGATTTTCAGGCTTAAGTAGATCCTGTTCATGACGCCAAAGTTGGATCGCCCCCACGTCAGGGCAATGGGGTACTCGGTACCGGGTCCTTCGGTTCGGGGGATGTCACGGTGGCCTGACCCGGTCTGTGGCCCTTAGAGGGGTGTCCAATGAAAGGGAGAGTTTGTATAAAGTTCGTGATGCCACCTGTGGTATTCGGTCAGGGTGACCGACGCTGCTTAGGAGTCCGCTGGGGTGATGTGATGGCAGCTAGATGGTATACCTTCCCACAGGTGAAGTGTATCCCCAGGGCTTCCGAGAAGTGTAGATGGTAATGGTGGATGATGTAAGGCACAGGAATTAACGAGGACACAAGGTTGCAGTCTCTTTACCTTTTACTGGAGGCTTCAGCATCCACAGTCCAGGGTATAGACCACAGGGAAGGCAGAGTCCAGCCGGTCCGAAGGCAAATCCAGAGTCCCCTTATCCAGGTGGAAATCAGTAGCCTTCCTACTAGCGCCTGTGTGTTGTATTACCTCCTTGCTGAGCTTCCCGGTAAGGTCCTCACAACTCTTGTAGATGTTCTAGATGTTATTTCTTCCTCTCTGTCCCCCAGATGGTGTGGATAGGACAAACCCGTAGACTGATGGCCTGAGGCTTGTTTATAGGGACCCTAGAGGCACCCCGACCCCCACAAGTTGCCACTGTCTTCTTAGGTATTAAGGTAGGGCAGCCAACTTGGAATTGACTGTCCTGCCGGTTTCTGAAGTAAAGCGTAGAGTCAATTACTCCCTCGGTGTTCCGGCCACCGGCTACACGCCTCAGAAGGAGGCAGCCTATTTCAGGGCAGAACTCCTCCCGGTGTTTTCTCCTTGTGCTATGACTTCGTTTCTCACCCTCTACAATACAATTCTCTTTGTGTACTTTATTAGGATGCTGCCGCATGTGGGGCAGGCGCAGCTCCGTAGCTTTCTGTCCCGCTAGGCCTCTGTCAGGATCCCACCCCTGACAGGGACCCTCTGTCTGCAGCTCAGATGTTCCTCCTTTCCCCCTGTCTGCCTGACAGGTGTTGCCTGGGAAAAGCCCAGTCAGCGTCTCTCTAAATTTCTATCCAGCCCACCAGTTTTACCCTTCTGTGAGGAGTGCCCTGATAGGAGCAAAGCTCCCCCTCGTGGTCTGGAGGGTGAAGTGTAGTGTATGGTTTGTGATACCTCATAGGAAGATCTCATTTATTGCCATCAGACGTAATATCACTCCCCCTGGTGGAAGAATGACATCACTGCAACGACCAGGACTCTGGGGCGCTGCAGGCACTCATAGCAAGTGAGGTATTCTGCTACATACAGGCGATCTGATCATCGACTGTATGTATCAGAGCTAGTGATGAGCGAATATACTCATTACTCGAGATTTCTCGAGCATGCTCGGGGGTCCTCAGAGTATTTTTTAGTGCTCGGAGTTTTAGTTTTTCTTGCTGCAGCTGAATGATTTACATTTGTTAGCCAGCTTAAGTGTTGTGAATTCTGCTCTTGGGCTCCCTCCGGTGGTTGTTGGTGGTAGTGCAGTTGTCTTGGGGTTGTGTTGTGAATTTGGATTCTGGGCTCCCCCGGTGGCTACTGGTGGAATTGAACTGGTGTCTTCATCTTCTCTGTTCACCTGTTCCCATCAAGATGTGGGAGTCGCTATATAACCTTGCTGCTCTGTTAGTTGCTTGCCGGTCAACAATGTTATCAGAAGCCTCTCTGTGCTTGTTCCTGCTCCTAGACAACTACTAGATAAGTTGGACTTTTGTCCATGTTTGTTTTTGCATTTTGTTCCAGTTCACAGCTGTAGTTTCGTTACTGTGTCTGGAAAGCTCTTGTGAACGGGAATTGCCACTCTGGTGTTATGAGTTAATGCCAGAGTTTTAAAGTAATTTCTGGATGGTGTTTTTGATAGGGTTTTCAGCTGACCATGAAAGTGTCCTTTCTGTCTTCTGCTATGTAGTAAGTGGACCTCAAATTTGCTAAACCTATTTTCATACTATGTTTGTTATTTCATCTCAACTCACCGCCAATACATGTGGGGGGCCTCTGTCTCCTTTCGGGGTATTTCTCTAGAGGTGAGCTAGGACTAATATTTTCCTCTGCTAGCTTTATTTAGTCCTCCGGCTGGGCTGGGCATCTAGAATCAACGTAGGCATGCTACCCGGCCACTGCTAGTTGTGCGTTAGGTTTAGTTCATGGTCAGCTCAGTTCCCATCTTCCAAGAGCTAGTTCCTATATATGCTTATGCTATGTTCTCTTGCCATTGAGATCATGACAGTTTGACCGGCCCGCAAAGTGTTAATTGTTTGGGCTGAAGCAGGAGAAAAAGAAGTGTTGAAGGGAAATTTTTTTTTTTTCCCCTCAGAGTTTTGCTGCCTAGCCCTTAATTGCTGTCTAGCTGCTTCTTACCTCCTCTTAACCCTTGAATGGCTCTGTGTCCACCTGTTTGTAATGGATCTTCAGAGTGTAACTGCAGGTTTGAATAATCTCGCCACGAAGGTACAAAATTTGCAAGATTTTGTTTGTCATGCACCTGTATCTGAGCCGAGAATTCCTTTGCCGGAATTTTTCTCGGGGAATAGATCCGGGTTTCAGAATTTTCGAAATAATTGCAAATTATTTTTGTCTCTGAAATCTCGCTCTGCCGGAGACCCTGCACAGCAGGTCAGGATTGTGATTTCCTTGCTCCGGGGCGACCCTCAAGACTGGGCTTTTTCATTGACACCAGGGGATCCTGCGTTGCTCAATGTGGATGCGTTTTTTCTGGCCTTGGGGTTGCTTTATGACGAACCTCATTTGGAGCTTCAGGCAGAAAAAACTTTGATGTCCCTATCTCAGGGGCAAGATGAAGCGGAAATTTACTGCCAAAGATTCCGTAAATGGTCTGTGCTTACTCAGTGGAATGAGTGCGCCCTGGCGGCGACTTTCAGAGAGGGTCTCTCTGATGCCATTAAGGATGTTATGGTGGGGTTCCCTGTGCCTGCGGGTCTGAATGAGTCCATGACAATGGCTATTCTGATCGATAGGCGTTTGCGGGAGCGCAAACCAGTGCACCATCTGGCGGTGTCCACTGAGAAGTCGCCAGAGAGTATGCAGTGTGATAGAATTCTGTCCCGAAGCGAGCGGCAGAATTTTAGACGGAAAAATGGGTTGTGTTTCTATTGTGGTGATTCTACTCATGTTATATCAGCATGCTCTAAGCGCACTAAAAAGCTTGGTAAATCTGTTTCCATTTGCACCTTACCGTCTAAATTTATTCTATCTGTGACCCTGATTTGCTCTTTGTCATCTATTACCACGGACGCCTATGTCGACTCTGGCGCCGCTTTGAGTCTTATGGATTGGTCCTTTGCCAAACGCTGTGGGTATGATTTAGAGCCTTTGGAGACTCCTATTCCTCTGAAGGGGATTGACTCCACCCCATTGGCTAATAATAAACCACAATACTGGACACAAGTAACTATGCGTATTAATCCGGATCACCAGGAGATTATTCGCTTTCTGGTGCTGTATAATCTACATGATGATTTGGTGCTAGGATTGCCTTGGCTGCAATCTCACAACCCAGTCCTCGACTGGAGAGCTATGTCTGTGTTGAGCTGGGGATGTAAGGGGGCTCATGGGGATGTACCTGTGGTTTCCATTTCATCATCCATTCCCTCTGAAATTCCTGAGTTCCTGTCTGACTATCGTGACGTCTTTGAAGAATCCAAGCTTGGTTCGTTACCTCCGCACCGAGAGTGCGATTGTGCCATAGATTTAATCCCGGGTAGTAAATACCCAAAGGGTCGTTTATTTAATCTGTCTGTGCCTGAACATGCTGCTATGCGAGAATATATAAAGGAGTCCTTGGAAAAGGGACATATTCGTCCATCGTCATCTCCCTTAGGAGCCGGTTTTTTCTTTGTGTCAAAAAAAGACGGCTCTTTGAGACCATGTATTGATTATCGGCTTTTGAATAAAATCACTGTTAAATATCAATACCCATTGCCGTTGCTGACTGATTTGTTTGCTCGCATAAAGGGGGCCAAGTGGTTCTCTAAGATTGACCTTCGTGGGGCGTATAATTTGGTGCGAATCAGGCAGGGGGATGAGTGGAAAACCGCATTTAATACGCCCGAGGGCCACTTTGAGTATTTAGTGATGCCTTTTGGTCTTTCTAATGCTCCGTCAGTTTTCCAGTCCTTTATGCATGATATTTTTCGCGATTATTTGGATAAATTTATGATTGTGTATCTGGATGATATTCTGATTTTTTCGGATGACTGGGACTCTCATGTCCAGCAAGTCAGGAGGGTTTTTCAGGTTTTGCGGTCTAATTCTTTGTGTGTGAAGGGTTCTAAGTGTGTTTTTGGGGTACAGAGGATTTCCTTTTTGGGATATATTTTTTCCCCCTCTTCCATTGAAATGGATCCTGTCAAGGTTCAAGCTATTTGTGATTGGACGCAGCCCTCTTCTCTTAAGAGTCTTCAGAAATTTTTGGGCTTTGCTAACTTTTATCGTCGATTTATTGCTGGTTTTTCGGATATTGCTAAGCCATTGACCGATTTGACTAAGAAGGGTGCTGATGTTGCTGATTGGTCCCCTGATGCTGTGGAGGCCTTTCGGGAGCTTAAGCGCCGTTTTTCCTCTGCCCCTGTGTTGCGTCAGCCTGATGTTGCTCTACCTTTTCAGGTTGAGGTCGACGCTTCTGAGATCGGAGCTGGGGCAGTGTTGTCGCAGAAAAGTTCTGACTGCTCCGTGATGAGGCCTTGTGCCTTCTTTTCCCGTAAATTTTCGCCCGCTGAGCGGAATTATGATGTTGGGAATCGGGAGCTTTTGGCCATGAAGTGGGCTTTTGAGGAGTGGCGCCATTGGCTTGAGGGGGCCAGACATCAGGTGGTGGTATTGACTGACCACAAAAATTTGATTTATCTTGAGACCGCCAGGCGCCTGAATCCTAGACAGGCGCGCTGGTCATTATTTTTCTCTCGGTTTAATTTTGTGGTGTCATACCTACCGGGTTCTAAGAATGTTAAGGCGGATGCCCTTTCTAGGAGTTTTGAGCCTGACTCGCCTGGTAACTCTGAGCCCACAGGTATCCTTAAGGATGGAGTGGTATTGTCAGCCGTTTCTCCAGACCTGCGGCGGGCCTTGCAGGAGTTTCAGGCGGAGAGACCTGATCGTTGCCCACCTGATAAACTGTTTGTTCCTGATGATTGGACCAGTAGAGTCATCTCTGAGGTTCATTCTTCTGCGTTGGCAGGTCATCCTGGCATTTTTGGTACCAGGGATTTGGTGGCAAGGTCCTTCTGGTGGCCTTCCCTGTCACGAGATGTGCGAGGCTTTGTGCAGTCTTGTGACGTTTGTGCTCGGGCCAAGCCTTGTTGTTCTCGGGCTAGTGGATTATTGTTGCCCTTGCCTATTCCTAAGAGGCCTTGGACGCACATCTCGATGGATTTTATTTCAGATCTGCCTGTTTCTCAGAAGATGTCTGTCATCTGGGTGGTGTGTGACCGTTTTTCTAAGATGGTCCATTTGGTTCCTCTGCCCAAGTTACCTTCTTCTTCCGAGTTGGTTCCTCTGTTTTTTCAAAATGTTGTTCGTTTGCATGGTATTCCTGAGAATATCGTTTCTGACAGAGGGACCCAATTCGTGTCTAGATTTTGGCGGGCATTCTGTGCTAGGATGGGCATAGATTTATCTTTTTCGTCCGCTTTCCATCCTCAGACGAATGGCCAGACCGAGCGGATTAATCAGACCCTGGAGACATATCTGAGGTGTTTTGTGTCTGCTGACCAGGATGATTGGGTTGCTTTTTTGCCATTGGCGGAGTTCGCTCTCAATAATCGGGCCAGCTCTGCCACTTTGGTGTCCCCGTTTTTCTGTAATTCGGGGTTTCATCCTCGATTTTCCTCTGGTCAGGTGGAATCTTCGGATTGTCCTGGAGTGGATGCTGTGGTGGAGAGATTGCATCAGATCTGGGGGCAGGTGGTGGACAATTTGAGGTTGTCCCAGGAGAAGACTCAGCTTTTTGCCAACCGCCACCGTCGTGTTGGTCCTCGGCTTTCTGTTGGGGATTTGGTGTGGTTGTCTTCTCGTTTTGTCCCTATGAGGGTCTCTTCTCCTAAGTTTAAGCCTCGGTTTATCGGCCCGTATAAGATATTGGAGATTCTTAACCCTGTTTCCTTCCGTTTGGACCTCCCTGCATCCTTTTCTATTCATAACGTTTTTCATCGGTCATTATTGCGCAGGTATGAGGTACCGGTTGTGCCTTCCGTTGAGCCTCCTGCTCCGGTGTTGGTTGAGGGTGAGTTGGAGTACGTTGTGGAGAAAATCTTGGACTCTCGTGTTTCCAGACGGAGACTCCAGTATCTGGTCAAGTGGAAGGGATACGGCCAGGAGGATAATTCTTGGGTGAATGCATCTGATGTTCATGCCTCCGATCTGGTTCGTGCCTTTCATAGGGCCCATCCTGATCGCCCTGGTGGTTCTGGTGAGGGTTCGGTGCCCCCTCCTTGAGGGGGGGGTACTGTTGTGAATTTGGATTCTGGGCTCCCCCGGTGGCTACTGGTGGAATTGAACTGGTGTCTTCATCTTCTCTGTTCACCTGTTCCCATCAAGATGTGGGAGTCGCTATATAACCTTGCTGCTCTGTTAGTTGCTTGCCGGTCAACAATGTTATCAGAAGCCTCTCTGTGCTTGTTCCTGCTCCTAGACAACTACTAGATAAGTTGGACTTTTGTCCATGTTTGTTTTTGCATTTTGTTCCAGTTCACAGCTGTAGTTTCGTTACTGTGTCTGGAAAGCTCTTGTGAACGGGAATTGCCACTCTGGTGTTATGAGTTAATGCCAGAGTTTTAAAGTAATTTCTGGATGGTGTTTTTGATAGGGTTTTCAGCTGACCATGAAAGTGTCCTTTCTGTCTTCTGCTATGTAGTAAGTGGACCTCAAATTTGCTAAACCTATTTTCATACTATGTTTGTTATTTCATCTCAACTCACCGCCAATACATGTGGGGGGCCTCTGTCTCCTTTCGGGGTATTTCTCTAGAGGTGAGCTAGGACTAATATTTTCCTCTGCTAGCTTTATTTAGTCCTCCGGCTGGGCTGGGCATCTAGAATCAACGTAGGCATGCTACCCGGCCACTGCTAGTTGTGCGTTAGGTTTAGTTCATGGTCAGCTCAGTTCCCATCTTCCAAGAGCTAGTTCCTATATATGCTTATGCTATGTTCTCTTGCCATTGAGATCATGACAGGGTTGTAATCCGGGCAGGTGTTTCTGCTGATTGCAGCTCTATTAGGTATTTAGGTGTGCAGGCTCCATGAGTCAGTGCCAGTTGTCCATTGTACTTGGAGGGATTGCATCTCTCTCTGGCTCCTCATGCCATGCTGCCAATTCAGATAAGATAAGTGTCTGGTTTTTTGTCTCTGTGCACACATGCAGTGTGCTTTGCAATTCAGTGCAATTTATTGTGTTTTGTCCAGCTTAGACTTTGTTTGGATTTTTCAGTCATGCTGGATTCTCAGGAGATGCAGATATACTTTCTATGTCTTTAGTTAGATGTGGAATATTTGTAATTATCTGCTGTGGATATTTTTGGGATTTTAATACTGACCGCTTAGAATTCTGTCCTATCCTTTTCTATTTAGCTAGAAGTGCCTCTTTTGCTAAATCCTGTTTTTCTGCCTGCGTGTGTCTTTCCTCTTATACTCACAGTCAATATTTGTGGGGGGCTGCCTATCCTTTGGGGTTCTGCTCTGAGGCAAAATAGAATTCCCATTTCCATCTATAGGGGTATTTAGTTCTCTGGCTGTGTCGAGGTGTCTAGGACGTGTTAGGTACATCCCACGGCTACTTCTAGTTGCGGTGTTAGTTTAGGGTTTGCGGTCAGTACAGGTACCACCTACTCCTGAGAAAGTCTCTCATGCGGCTCCACGGTCACCAGATCATAACACTTAAGTACATGTGGGGGTTGCCTGGTTGCCTCCCTAGTCCTCCGTCCTGTGCTCCGCTCCCCTGTCCTCCTGTCCGCTCCCCCATGCTCCGATCCCACCCCCGTGCTCCAATCCCCCCCTCATACTTACTGAGCCTCCCGGTGTCCGTCCATCTGCTCCATGGGTGCCTCCATCTTCCAAAAGGGCGGGCGCATGCGCAGTGCGGCCGCTGAATCTGCCGGCCGGCAGATTCGTTCCAGGTACATTTTGATCACTGTGATAAAACCTATCATAGTGATCAAAATAAAAAAAAAAGTAGATGACCCCCCCTTTATCACCCCCATAGGTAGGGACAATAATAAAATAAAGACAATATATTTACTTTTATTTTTCCACTAGGGTTAGGGTTAGAACTAGGGTTAGGGTTAGGGCTAGGGTTAGGGTTAGGGCTAGGGTTAGGGTTAGAATTAGGGTTAGGGTTAGAATTAGGCTATGTGTAAACGGTGCGGATTTGGCTGCGGATCCGCGGCGGATTACAGTACCATGGAAACCTATGGAAAACCAAATCCACTGTGCCCATGGTGCGGAAAATACAGTGTGGAAACGCTGCATTGTATTTTCCGCAGCATGTCAATTCTTTGTGCGGATTCCGCAGCCTTTCACACCTGTTTCTCAATAGGAATCCGCAGGTGAAATCCGCACAAAAAACACTGGAAATCCGCGGTAAATCCGCAGGTAAAACACAGTGCATTTTACCTGCAGATTTTTAAAAAATGGTGCGGAAAAATCTCACATGAATCCACAACGTGGGCACATAGCCTTAGGGTTAGGGTTGGAATTAGAGTTAGGGTTGGAATCAGGGATAGGGTTGGAAATAGGGTTAAGATTAGGCTTGTGGTTAAGGTTATGGTTAGGGTTAGGGGTGTGTTGGGGTTAGGGTTGGGATTAGGGTTAGGGGTGTGTCGGGGCTAGGGTTGTGGTTAGGGATGTGTTGGGGTTAGGGTTGTGACTAGGGTTATGGCTAGAGTTGGGATTAGGGTTAGGGGTGTGTTGAGGTTAGTGTTGGACTTAGAATTAAGGGGTTTCCACTGTTCACGGGTCTCCAAAAGCAACATGGCGCCACCATTGATTCCAGCCAATCTTGTGTTCAAAAAGTCAAATGATGCTCCCTCCCTTCCGAGCCCTGACGTTCGCCCAAACAGTGGTTTACCCCCACATATGGGGTACCAGCGTACTCAGGACAAACTGGGCAACAAATATCGGGGTCCACTTCTGTTACCCTTGCAAAAATAAAAAATTGCTTGCTAAAACATAATTTTTGAGGAAAGAAAAATTATTTTTTATTTTCACGGCTCTGCATTGTAAACTTCTGTAAAGCACGTGGGGGTTCAAAGTGCTCACTACATATCTAGATAAGTTCCTTGGGGGGTCTAGTTTCCAAAATGGGGTCACTTGTGCAGGGTTTCTACTGTTTAGGCACATCAGGGGCTCTGCAAACGTAACATGATGCCTGAAGACCATTCCATCAAAGTCTGCATTCCAAAACGTCACTACTTCCCTTCCAAGCCCCGACGTGTGCCCAAACAGTGGTTCCCCCCACATATGGGGTATCAGCGTACTCAGGACAAACTGGACAACAACTTTGGGGTCCAATTTCTCCTGTTACTCTTGTGAAAATAAAAAATTGAGAGCTAAAAAATAATTTTTGAGGAAAGAAAAGTGATTTTTTATTTTCACGGCTCTGCGTTACAAACTTCTGTGAAGCACTTGGGGGTTTAAAGTGGTCACCGCACATCTAGATTAGTTCCATGGGAGGTCTAGTTTCCAAAATGGGGTCACATGTGGGGGAGCTCCAATGTTTAGACACACTGGGGCTCTCCAAACGCGACATGGTGTCCGCTAACGATTGGAGCTAATTTTTTATTGAAAAAGTCAAATGGCGCTCCTTCCCTTCCGAGGCCTGTCGTGCACCCAAACAGTGGTCCCCCCCATATGGGGTATCGGCGTACTCAGGACAAATTGTACAATAACTTTTGGGGTCCAGTTTCTCTTTTTACCCCTTGGTAAATAAAAATATTGTTGCTAAAAGATCATTTTTGTGACAAAAAAGTTAAATGTAAATTTTTTCATTCCATGCTGCTTCTGCTGCTGTGAAGCACCTGAAGGGTTAATAAACATTTTGAATGTGGTTTTGAGCACCTTGAGGGGTGCCGTTTTTAGAATGGTGTCACTTTTGGGTATTTTCTGCCATATAGACCCCTCAAACTGACTTCAAATGTGAGGTGGTCCCTGAAAAAAATGGTTTTGTAAATTTCGTTGTAAAAATGAGAAATCGCAGGTCAAATTTTAACCCTTATAACTTCCTAGCAAAAAAATTTTGTTTCCAAAATTGTGCTGATGGAAAGTAGACATGTGGGTAATGTTATTTATTAACTATTTTGTGTCATATAACTCTGTCGTTTAACAGAATAAAAATTCAAAATTTGAAAATTGCGAAATTTTGAAAATTTTTGCCAAATTTCCATTTTTTTCACAAATAAACACAAAAATTATCAACCTAAATTTAAGCCCAATATGTCACGAAAAAACAATCTCAGAACCGCTAGGATCCGTTGAAGCATTCCCGAGTTATTACCTCATAAAGGGACACTGGTCAGAATTTCAAAAAACTGCCAGGTCATTAAGGTCAAAATAGGCTGGGTCATGAAGGGGTTAAACAGCAAATTCTGACCACATATAGGGTTTCGCTGTGCACGGGAGAAAATGTGTTAATGCATTGTAGGGTTAATTTTCTCGACCACACCTTATAAAAATGAAAATAGTGGGTTAAAGCAACGTTTAAGTGAAAGAAAATGTAATTTTTATTTCCACTTTGCTAATTAATTGCTATAAAACAACTGATAGGTTAGCAACATTCCTGACATCAGTTTTCTTTAATACATTAACGGGTGTAATATTTAAAATAGGTTTTATAAACTTTCTTGATAAAAATGAAAACTTACTAGTAAATGTTTATGCCTTCTAACATTGCAATAGAACAAAAGGATATTTAAAAACTGCTGACAGAAAGTCAGCAGTTATTAAAGGTCCTTTTATTCTATTATATTTCAGTAAATTTTACTTATTTACTATTTTGTTTATTTACTAAGTATAAAATTGCAAAAAGTTCAAACTTTTTATCAAATTTTAGATATTTTCCTAAATTAATGCAAAACCTAACAATGTAAATTCACCAATAATATATGTGTCCTGAAAAAATACAATTTCAAAATCACTGGAACATGAAGAAGTACTTTAATGTTATAAGTGTAAAAAGTGACACTTCAGATTTTAAAATCTGACCTGGTCAGGAAGGTAAAAATGGGCTGTGGCAGGAAAGTGTTAAAAGGGACATGAAATAGGTGTAATAAAAAGTACTTCTCTTTAAAGGAGTTTTACCATAGATAATAGTTAAGGCCTATTTGCAGTTATTTCTGGGTTCCTATACAAATTTTTTTTTTTGCAACCATGAAATTGTTTTGCAAGATGAGATCTGATCACCAACAATAATTTTTGTTGTTTTTCTTTTCATTTCCTCCCAACTGCAGAGTGTTGTTCTGATCTGCCCACCTGGTTTGACATCATCCCAGCTCTGCAGCCAATACCTATCCTTACCAATGGATGTTTGGCAGCTGCTAGATTTGCATCCGCGCTCTGGAATGTTCTTTTCCAGAAATCACATCCGGCACTGGGAACCGGTCCAAGTCCTCATTAAGTGCAGCTTTATTGGTCTCTGGTCTGGATCCTTTGTTAGTTTTTCTGGCAAACGCGGAAACCTAGTGGCTATTATAAGATCTTGCTACTGATATTTTGTGGGGGCCCTGCAAAATCTATGTATGTAGAAGTATATGACATATTTCTTCCTATAAGAATTGCTCTTTCTAACAATACTAATATGAATATGTTCAATAGCAATGTGTAAAGAATCAGGTTAACTCTGATTTCCAATACACTATTCAATTCTTTCATATACACGTGATTATATACCGTATATATATATATATATATATATATATATATATATATATATATATATATATATATATATACATATATATATATATATACAGCTCTGGTAAAAATTAAGAGACCTCCACATTAAAACCCTGTCATGGGCAGCACAATCTCCAGACCTGAACCCCAATGAAAATCTCTGGAATGTAATCAAGAGGATGATGGATAGTCACAAGCCATCAAACAAAGAAGAACTGCTTAAATTTTTGCACTAGAAGCAGTGTGAAAGACTGGTGGAAAGCATGCCAAGACACATGAAAGCTGTGATTAAAAATCATGGTTATTCCTCAAAATATTGATTTCTGAACTCTTCCCGAGTTAAAACATTAGTATTGTTATTTCTAAATGATTATGAACTTGTTTTCTTTGCATTATTTGAGGTCTGAAAGCACAGTTTTTTTTTTTAATTTTGACCATTTCTGCTTTTCAAAAAAAATGCTAAATTTATTGCTTGGAACTTCGGAGATATGTTGTCAGAAGTTTATAGAATAAAAGAACAATTTACACTTTACCCAAAAATATAGCTATAAAGAGAAAAATCAGACAAATTGAACATGTTGCAGTGGTCTCTTAATTTTTGCCAGAGCTGTATATTGCAGTGACTGAAGTAAGGATTGAACATGTCACCAATTTTCTAAGTACCGTATATACTTGTGTATAAGCTGAGTTTTTCAGCACATTTTTTTGTGCTGAAAACGCCCCCCTCGGCATATGCACGAGTCACGGTACAGAAAGCTGGCGGGGGAGGGGGGCGGCGGGGCAGCAGGTGCCAGGAGCCGGCGCTCACATCATACTCACCTGTTGTGAACTCTATTTTTGGGCTCCCTCTAGTGGTCACAAGCGGTACTGTGTAGTGTTGTCTTTCTGCAGGTTGGCAGCATCAGCTGGGTCGTTATCCTTGGTTGGTTTCCTATTTAGCTCACCTGGATACTCAGTTCCTTGCCTGCAATCAATGTATTCAGTGCTCTTCAGATTCCTTGTGTCTACCTTGCTCCCAGTCTCTCCAAGACAAGCTAAGTTTTTGTTTGATCATTTTTTGATTATCAGTGTTCATTATGTTTTTAGTCCAGCTCACTAAAATGTGATTTCCTCGCTTGCTGGTTGCTCTAGGGGACTGAGTTTCTCCCCCCACACCGTTAGTTGGTGTGGGGGTTCTTGAAATCTCAGAGTGGATATTTTGTAAGGGTTTTTTACTGACCGCATAGATTCCCTTTTCTATTTTCTGCTATCTAGTATTAGTGGGCCTCATTTGCTGAATCTGCTTTCACCCCTGTGTATGTGCCTTCCTCTTACCTCACCGTTATTATTTGTTGGGGGCTTCTATATCTTTGGGGATTATTTCTCTGGAGGCAAGAGAGGTCTTTCTTTCTCTCTAGGGGTAGTTAGTTCCTCAGGCTGGCTCGAGACGTCTAGGATTTTTAGGCACGTTCACCGGCTACTTCTAGTGTGTTTGGATAGGTTAAGATTTGCGGTCAGTCCAGTTTGCCACCTCCCTAGAGCTTGTCCTATGTTTGTTACTTAGCTGGAGTAATTTGTGATCCTCAACCACTAAGGATCATAACAGTATTGCAGGCCAAAAAGTGTTTAATGCATCGCAGAAGTGGGATAAAAAGAAGACCTGAGTACATTTTTTTTTTCCTCCCGCTTTTCCTTTGCTGCAGTCTGTTTAGCTTCTTTCATCCCCTTGAACTCTGGGTGGTTTTGAGCTCAGCTGCAGACATGAATGTTCAGACTCTGACTTCTAGTGTGGATCATCTTACTGCACGGGTGCAAAGTATTCAGGATTTTGTTATTCATAGCCCTATGTCAGAACCAAAGACACCCATTCCTGAGTTGTTTTCTGGAGATAGATCTAGGTTTCTAAATTTTAAGAATAATTGTAAGTTATTTCTATCTCTGAGACCTCGTTCCTCTGGTGATTCCGCTCAGCAAGTTAAAATTGTTATCTCCTTGTTGCGTGGCGACCCTCAAGATTGGGCTTTCTCTCTGGCGCCAGGAGATCCTGCATTGCTTAATGTAGATGCATTTTTTCTGGCTCTTGGACTGCTTTATGAGGAGCCTAATCTTGAGAATCAGGCAGAAAAAGTGTTGCTGGCTATCTCTCAAGGTCAGGATGAAGCAGAGGTGTATTGTCAAAAATTTCGGAAATGGTCGGTGCTTACTCAATGGAATGAGTGTGCCCTGGCTGCAAATTTCAGAGAAGGTCTTTCTGAGGCCGTTAAGAATGTTATGGTGGGGTTTCCCACCCCTACAAGTCTGAGTGATTCTATGGCTTTAGCCATTCAGGTTGATCGGCGTTTGCGGGAGCGCAAATCTGCTCATCCTTTGGCGGTATTTTCTGGACAGAGACCTGAGTCTATGCAATGTGACCGAACTCTGACCAGAATTGAGCGACAAAGTCATAGATGTCAAAATGGGTTGTGCTTTTACTGTGGTGATTCTACTCATGTTATCTCAGCATGCTCTAAACGCTTAAAAAAAATCGCTAAACCTGTCACCATTGGTACTATACAGCCTAAATTTATTTTGTCTGTTACTTTGATTTGTTCTTTGTCGTCCTACCCGGTTATGGCTTTTGTGGATTCGGGTGCTGCCCTGAATCTGATGGATTTGTCGTTTGCCAGGTGCTGTGGTTTTGTCCTGGAGCCTTTGGAATTTCCTATTCCTCTGAGGGGAATTGATGCTACGCCATTGGCTGAGAATAAGGCTCAGTATTGGAAGCAAGTGACCATGTGCATGACTCCCGTACATCAGGAGGTGATTCGCTTTCTTGTTCTGCATAATTTGCATGATGTTGTCGTTTTGGGTCTGCCATGGCTGCAAGCTCATAATCCAGTTTTAGATTGGAAAGCTATGTCTGTGTCAAGTTGGGGTTGTCAGGGAATTCATGGCGATACTCCGTTGGTGTCTATTGCTTCTTCCACTCCTTCTGAGGTCCCTGAGGTTTTGTCTGACTACCGGGATGTATTTGATGAGCCCAGGTCCAGTGCCCTGTCCCCTCATAGGGATTGTGACTGTGCTATAAATTTAATTCCTGGTAGTAAATTCCCTAAGGGACGACTTTTTAATTTGTCTATACCAGAGCATGCCACGTTGCGGAGTTATATAAAGGAGTCTTTGGAGAACGGACATATTCGCCCATCCTCTTCCCCTCTTGGTGCAGGATTTTTTTTTGTGGCCAAGAAGGACGGTTCTTTGAGACCTTGTATAGATTATCGTCTTCTGAATAAAATCACAGTCAAATTTCAGTATCCTTTGCCACTATTGTCTGATTTGTTTGCTCAGATTAAGGGTGCCAGTTGGTTCACCAAGATAGATCTTCGTGGTGCGTATAACCTTGTGCGCATTAAGCAGGGAGATGAATGGAAAACAGCATTTAATACGCCCGAAGACCATTTTGAGTACTTAGTGATGCCTTTTGGACTCTCTAATGCTCCTTCTGTGTTTCAGTCCTTCATGCATGACATCTTCCGAGAATATCTGAATAAATTTATGATTGTTTATCTGGATGACATTTTGGTCTTTTCTGATGATTGGGAGTCCCATGTGAAGCAGGTCAGGATGGTGTTTCAGGTCCTGCGTGCTAATGCTTTATTTGTGAAGGGCTCAAAATGCCTCTTCGGAGTACAGAAGGTCTCCTTTTTGGGTTTTATTTTTTCTCCTTCTACTGTGGAGATGGACCCAGTCAAGGTCCAGGCTATTCATGACTGGACTCAGCCCACGTCTGTTAAGAGTCTTCAGAAGTTCTTGGGTTTTGCTAATTTTTACCGTCGTTTCATCGCTAATTTTTCTAGCGTGGTTAAACCTTTGATGGATTTGACCAAGAAGGGTTCTGATGTGACTAATTGGTCTCCTGCGGCCGTGGAGGCCTTTCGGGAGCTGAAGCACCGGTTTTCTTCAGCTCCAGTCTTATGTCAGCCAGATGTCTCTCTCCCCTTCCAGGTCGAGGTTGATGCTTCTGAGATTGGAGCAGGGGCTGTTTTGTCGCAGAGAAGCTCTGATGGCTCTGTGATGAAGCCATGTGCTTTCTTTTCAAGAAAGTTTTCGCCTGCCGAGCGGAATTATGATGTTGGTAATCGGGAGTTGTTGGCTATGAAGTGGGCATTTGAGGAGTGGCGACATTGGCTCGAAGGAGCTAAACATCGTGTGGTGGTCTTGACTGATCACAAAAATCTGATTTACCTTGAATCTGCCAAGCGCCTGAATCCTAGACAGGCTCGTTGGTCGTTGTTTTTCTCCCGTTTCAACTTCGTGGTCTCATACCTGCCTGATTCGAAGAACGTGAAAGCTGATGCACTTTCTAGGAGTTTTGTGCCTGACTCTCCGGGAGTTTCTGAGCCGGCTGGTATTCTCAGAGAGGGAGTGATTTTGTCTGCCATTTCCCCAGATTTGCGACGAGTGCTGCAGAAATTTCAGGCGGATAGACCTGACCGTTGTCCACCAGAGAGTCTGCTTGTCCCGGATAGATGGACAAGCAGAGTTATTTCCGAGGTTCATTCTTTGGTGTTGGCAGGTCATCCTGGGATTTTTGGTACCAGAGATTTGGTCGCTAGGTCCTTCTGGTGGCCTTCCTTGTCGCGGGATGTGCATTCCTTTGTGCAGTCTTGTGGGATTTGTGCTCGGGCTAAGCCTTGCTGTTCTCGTGCCAGCGGTTTGCTTTTGCCTTTGCCTGTTCCGAAAAGGCCTTGGACACACATTTCCATGGATTTTATTTCGGATCTTCCAGTATCTCAGAAAATGTCTGTCATCTGGGTGGTGTGTGATCGTTTTTCCAAGATGGTCCATTTGGTGCCCTTGCCTAAGTTGCCTTCTTCCTCCGATTTGGTTCCTCTATTTTTTCAGAATGTGGTTCGCTTGCACGGCATTCCTGAAAATATTGTGTCTGATAGAGGATCCCAGTTTGTGTCCAGGTTTTGGCGGACTTTTTGTGCTAAGATGGGCATTGATTTGTCTTTTTCGTCGGCCTTCCATCCTCAGACTAATGGCCAAACCGAGCGAACTAATCAGACGTTGGAAACTTATTTGAGATGTTTTGTTTCTGCTGATCAGGATGATTGGGTGACTTTTTTGCCATTGGCCGAGTTTGCCCTTAATAATCGGGCTAGTTCTGCTACTTTGGTTTCGCCTTTTTTCTGCAATTCTGGTTTCCATCCTCGCTTTTCCTCGGGTCAGGTTGAGCCTTCTGACTGTCCTGGGGTGGATTCTGTGGTGGATAGGTTGCAGCAGATTTGGAACCATGTGGTGGACAATTTGAGGTTGTCACAGGAGAAGGCTCAGCGCTTTGCCAACCGCCGCCGCGGTGTGGGTCCCCGACTTCGTGTTGGGGATTTGGTGTGGCTGTCTTCTCGGTATGTTCCTATGAGGTCTCCTCCCCTAAATTCAAGCCTCGCTTCATCGGTCCTTATAAGATCTTGGAAATCCTTAACCCGGTGTCTTTTCGTTTGGATCTCCCAGCATCGTTTGCCATTCATAATGTGTTCCATAGGTCTTTGTTGCGGAGGTATGTGGTACCTGTGGTTCCTTCTGTTGAGCCTCCTGCTCCGGTGCTGGTCGAGGGCGAATTGGAGTATGTGGTGGAGAAGATTTTGGATTCTCGTATCTCTAGATGGAGGCTTCAGTATTTGGTTAAGTGGAAGGGCTATGGTCAGGAGGATAATTCCTGGGTTGTCGCCTCTGATGTTCATGCGGCCGATTTGGTTCGTGCCTTCCACGCGGCTCATCCTGATCGCCCTGGGGGTCTTGATGAGGGTTCGGTGACCCCTCCTCAAGGGGGGGGTACTGTTGTGAACTCTATTTTTGGGCTCCCTCTAGTGGTCACAAGCGGTACTGTGTAGTGTTGTCTTTCTGCAGGTTGGCAGCATCAGCTGGGTCGTTATCCTTGGTTGGTTTCCTATTTAGCTCACCTGGATACTCAGTTCCTTGCCTGCAATCAATGTATTCAGTGCTCTTCAGATTCCTTGTGTCTACCTTGCTCCCAGTCTCTCCAAGACAAGCTAAGTTTTTGGTTGATCATTTTTTGATTATCAGCGTTCATTATGTTTTTAGTCCAGCTCGCTAAAATGTGATTTCCTCGCTTGCTGGTTGCTCTAGGGGACTGAGTTTCTCCCCCCACACCGTTAGTTGGTGTGGGGGTTCTTGAAATCTCAGAGTGGATATTTTGTAAGGGTTTTTTACTGACCGCATAGATTCCCTTTTCTATTTTCTGCTATCTAGTATTAGTGGGCCTCATTTGCTGAATCTGCTTTCACCCCTGTGTATGTGCCTTCCTCTTACCTCACCGTTATTATTTGTTGGGGGCTTCTATATCTTTGGGGATTATTTCTCTGGAGGCAAGAGAGGTCTTTCTTTCTCTCTAGGGGTAGTTAGTTCCTCAGGCTGGCTCGAGACATCTAGGATTTTTAGGCACGTTCACCGGCTACTTCTAGTGTGTTTGGATAGGTTCAGATTTGCGGTCAGTCCAGTTTGCCACCTCCCTAGAGCTTGTCCTATGTTTGTTACTTAGCTGGTGTAATTTGTGATCCTCAATCACTGAGGATCATAACACTCACCTACCTGCGTGCCCTTGGTGCTGGCACTGCATCTCGTTCTGGCTGCCAGCGCCTGCCTGCAGCTCTTCCTGTGCTCAGCGTTCACGTGATACCCCTCAATAGGAAACATGCACACAGAGATAGGGGATAATGAGGCATGCATACAGGGACGGAATGGGGTAGGCATGCATACATGTTATGATTTTCCCAATGGCAGGGAAATCAAAATAACAACGGACTAGCTCTCGGGTGATGGGAACTAAAGTGACCGTGACCTGAACCTGACACGACACTGGAAGTAGCCGGGGAGTGTTTCCTACGATGCCCTAGACACCACGCGCCAGCCGGAGATCTAACTACCCCTATCAGAGGAATATACAGGCCTGCCTTACCTCCAGAGATGAACCCCAAAAGGAGATAGCAGCCCCCCACAGATATTGACGGTGAGTCAAGAGGAAAAGACATACGTAGGATGAACAGCAGATTTAGCACAGTGAGGTCCGCTTACTAGATAGCAGAAGTACAGGAAAGAGTCACTTCACGGTCAACTTCAAAACACTACTCAAAAACACCATCCTGAAATTACTTTAAAACTCCAGTGACAACTCATGCCACTGGAGTGGCAATTCCAGTCCACGAGAGCTTCCAGCTACAGAGAGTCACATTGCAAATAGCTGGACAAAAATAGAATAAACTAGAAACAAAATTCAACTTAGCTGAACAGGATCTTGAGGCAGGAGAATGCAACAGAATGCTACTGATACATTGTTGGCCGGCATCAGACCAGCAGCCAAGCAGCCTTAAATAGGAAACTCCCCTAATGGGTGTCAACAGGTGATCAAGGATAGAAGAAGGCAAATAAGTGGCACTACCATAAAACACCACCGGGGGAGCCCACAACAGAATTCACAACAGTACCCCCCCCTTAAGGAGGGGGCACCGAACCCTCACCAGAACCACCAGGGCGATCTGGATGAGCACTATGAAATGCACGAACCAAATCAGGAGCATGAACATCAGATGCTGTCACCCAAGAATTATCCTCCTGACCATAGCCTTTCCACTTAACCAGATACTGAAGTTTCCGTTTGGAAACACGGGAGTCCAAGATCTTTTCCACCACATACTCCAACTCACCCTCAACCAGCACAGGAGCAGGAGGATCAGCAGATGGAACAACCGGCACCTCATACCTCCGCAATAATGACCGATGAAAAACATTATGAATAGTAAAAGATGCTGGGAGGTCCAAACGAAAGGACACAGGATTGAGAACCTCCAGAATCCTATAAGGGCCGATAAACCGAGGCTTAAACTTAGGAGACGAGACCTTCATAGGAACAAATCGAGAAGACAACCAAACCAGGTCCCCAACACAAAGACGAGGACCGACACGCCGATGACGATTAGTGAACTGTTGAGTCTTCTCCTGGGACAACTTCAGATTGTCCACAACCTGTCACCAAATCTGATGCATTCTATCAACCACAGCATCTACTCCAGGACAATCCGAAAACTCCAATTGACCGGACGAAAAGCGAGGGTGAAACCCTGAATTACAAAAAAATGGAGAAACCAAAGTGGCAGAACTGGCCCGATTGTTAAGGGCAAACTCTGCCAATGGCAAAAAAATCAAGCCAATCGTCCTGATCAGCGGACACAAAACACCTCAAGTAAGTCTCCAAGGTCTGATTAGTACGCTCAGTCTGGCCATTAGTCTGAGGATGGAATGCAGACGAAAAAGACAAGTCGATGCCCATCCTGGCACAGAACGCCCGCCAAAATCTAGACACAAACTGAGTACCCCTGTCAGACACTATATTCTCAGGAATACCATGCAAACGCACAACATTCTGAAAAAATAGAGGGACCAGCTCAGAGGAGGAGGGCAATTTGGGCAAAGGTACCAAGTGAACCATCTTGGAAAAACGGTCACACACCACCCAGATGACGGACATCCTACGAGAAACAGGAAGGTCAGAAATAAAGTCCATAGAGATGTGCGTCCAAGGCCTCTTAGGAATAGGCAAGGGCAACAACAACCCGCTGGCCCGGGAACAGCAGGGCTTAGCCCGAGCACAAACATCACAAGACTGCACAAAAACACGTACATCTCGAGACAAGGAAGGCCACCAGAAGGACCTAGACACCAGATCCCTGGTGCCAAAAATTCCAGGATGACCTGCCAACGCGGAAGAGTGAACCTCCGAAATAACTCTACTGGTCCAGTCATCAGGGACAAACAGTCTACCAGGCGGACAGCGATCAGGCCTATCCACCTGAAACTCCCGCAAAGAGCGCCGCAGGTCTGGGGAGACAGCTGACAATATAACCCCATCCTTCAGGATGCCAGTAGGTTCGGAATCACCAGGCGAGTCAGGCTCAAAACTCCTAGAGAGGGCATCCGCCCTCACATTCTTAGACCCAGGCAGATATGAAACCACAAAGTTAAATCGAGAGAAAAACAACGACCAGCGCGCTTGTCTAGGATTCAGACGCCTGGCTGACTCAAGATAAATTAGATTTTTGTGGTCAGTCAAGACCACCACCTGGTGTCTAGCACCCTCAAGCCAATGACGCCACTCCTCAAATGCCCACTTCATGGCCAAGAGCTCCCGATTTCCAACATCATAATTTCGCTCAGCGGGCGAAAACTTTCGAGAGAAAAACGCACATGGTCTCATCACTGAGCAGTCAGGACCTTTCTGCAACAAAACTGCACCTGCTCCGATCTCGGAAGCATCTACTTCAACCTGGAACGGGAGCGAAACATCAGGCTGGCGCAACACAGGAGCAGAAGAAAAGCGACGCTTAAGCTCCCGAAAGGCCTCCACAGCCGCAGAGGACCAATTAGCAACATCAGCACCCTTCTTGGTCAAATCAGTCAAAGGTTTAGCAATGGCAGAAAAACCCGCTATGAATCGGCGATAGAAATTAGCAAATCCCAAGAATTTCTGAAGACTCTTTAGAGAAGTAGGTTGTACCCAATCACAAATAGCCTGAACCTTAACAGGGTCCATCTCCATAGATGAAGGGGAAAAAATATATCCCAAAAAGGAAATTCTCTGAACCCCAAAAATACACTTTGAGCCCTTCACAAATAGAGAATTAGCTCGTAAAACCTGAAAAACTCTCCTGACCTGTTGAACATGAGATTCCCAGTCCTCCGAAAAAATCAAAATATCATCCAAATACACAATCATAAATTTATCCAGATATTCACGGAAAATATCGTGCATAAAGGACTGAAAAACGGAAGGGGCATTCGCGAGACCGAAAGGCATTACCAAATACTCAAAATGGCCTTCAGGCGTATTAAATGCGGTCTTCCACTCATCCCCCTGCTTAATCCGCACCAAATTATACGCACCACGTAGATCGATCTTAGTGAACCACTTCGCCCCCTTTATGCGAGCAAAAAGATCAGTCAGTAAAGGTAACGGATACTGGTATTTAACTAATCTTATTCAGAAGTCGATAGTCGATACAAGGTCTCAATGAACCATCCTTTTTACCCACAAAGAAAAACCCTGCCCCCAGTGGAGACAAAGAGGGGCGAATATGACCCTTTTCCAAAGATTCTCTGATATACTCCCGCATAGCAGTATGTTCAGGTACAGACAAATTAAACAAGCGACCCTTAGGAAATTTACTACCGGGAATCAACTCAATAGCGCAGTCACACTCTCTGTGAGGAGGGAGAGAATCAGTTTTAGGCTCCTGAAAGACATCATAAAAATCTGACAGAAATGCTGGGATCTCAGAGGGAGTAGATGAAGAAATGGGAACCAAAGGTGCATCCCCATGAATCCCCTGACATCCCCAGCTCAGCACAGACATTGATCTCCAGTCCAAGACTGGATTATGAATTTGTAACCATGGTAATCCAAGTACTAATACGTCATGTAGATTATATAACACAAGGAAACGAATAATCTCCTGATGGTCTGGGGACAGATGCATAGTCACTTGTGTCCAATATTGTGGTTTATTGCTAGCCAAAGGTGTAGAATCAATACCCTTTAAGGGAATAGAAACCTCCAGAGGCTCTAAATCAAACCCACAACGCTTGGCAAAGGACCAATCCATGAGACTCAGAGCGGCGCCAGAATCCACATAAGCATCCACAGTAACAGATGATAAAGTACAAATCAATGTCACGGACAAAAGAAATTTAGACTGCAAGGTACCCATAGAAAAAGATTTATCAACCTTTTTATCAACCTTCTTTATGCGTTTAGAGCATGCTGATATAACATGAGCTGGATCTCCACAATAGAAGCACAACCCATTTTTGCGCCTGTAATTCTGTCGTTCGCCTCTAGACAATACACTATCGCATTGCATATGCTCTGGTGCCTTTTCAGAGGTCACCGCCAAATGATGCACAGGTTTTTGCTCAGAAGATACCGCCATATGGTGCACAGGTTTTTGCTCAGAAGATACCGCCATATGGTGCACAGGTTTTTGCTCAAAAGATACCGCCATATGGTGCACAGATTTTTGCTCAGAAGATACCGCCATATGGTGCACAGATTTGCGCTCCCGTAAACGCCGATCAATCTGGATAGCCAATTTCATGGCATCATTCAGACCTGTAGGCACAGGGAACCCCACCATGACATCCTTCACGGCATCAGAGAGACCTTCTCTGAAATTAGCTGCTAGAGCGCACTCATTCCATTTAGTAAGCACCGACCATTTACGAAATTTTTGGCAGTATATCTCAGCTTCATCTTGCCCTTGAGAAAGAGCTATCAAGGCTTTCTCAGCCAAAATCTCTAAATTAGGTTCTTCATAAAGCAACCCCAAAGCCAGAAAAAACGCATCTACATTTAATAACGCAGGATCCCCTGGCGACAATGCAAATGCCCAACTTTGTGGGTCACCCCGCAATAGAGAAATAACAATTTTAACCTGTTGCGCAGGATCACCAGCAGAGTGAGATTTCAGAGACAAAAACAATTTACAATTCTCTCTGAAATTCAAAAAACGGGATCTGTCTCCGGTAAAAAATTCAGGCATAGGGATCTTAGGTTCAGACATTGGAGCACGAATAACAAAATCTTGTAAGTTCTGGACCTTTGTAGCCAGGTTATTCAGACCTGCAACCAAACTCTGTGGATCCATGATTCAAACAGGTGTAACCAAAGCCATTCAGAGATTAAGAGGAGAGGAAAAAAAAAAGGCTGAAGACTGCAGTTTAAGCAAGGAGTACAAATAAGCACTAAGGTGCACTTTCCAAACACAGAAGGAAAAAAAACCTTTTCATATCCTTTCCTGCTTTAGTGCATAGTTTTAACACATGTGGGCCGGCCAAACTGTTATGATTTTCCCAATGGCAGGGAAATCAAAATAACAACGGACTAGCTCTCGGGTGATGGGAACTAAAGTGACCGTGACCTGAACCTGACACGACACTGGAAGTAGCCGGGGAGTGTTTCCTACGATGCCCTAGACACCACGCGCCAGCCGGAGATCTAACTACCCCTATCAGAGGAATATACAGGCCTGCCTTACCTCCAGAGATGAACCCCAAAAGGAGATAGCAGCCCCCCACAGATATTGACGGTGAGTCAAGAGGAAAAGACATACGTAGGATGAACAGCAGATTTAGCACAGTGAGGTCCGCTTACTAGATAGCAGAAGTACAGGAAAGAGTCACTTCACGGTCAACTTCAAAACACTACTCAAAAACACCATCCTGAAATTACTTTAAAACTCCAGTGACAACTCATGCCACTGGAGTGGCAATTCCAGTCCACGAGAGCTTCCAGCTACAGAGAGTCACATTGCAAATAGCTGGACAAAAATAGAATAAACTAGAAACAAAATTCAACTTAGCTGAACAGGATCTTGAGGCAGGAGAATGCAACAGAATGCTACTGATACATTGTTGGCCGGCATCAGACCAGCAGCCAAGCAGCCTTAAATAGGAAACTCCCCTAATGGGTGTCAACAGGTGATCAAGGATAGAAGAAGGCAAATAAGTGGCACTACCATAAAACACCACCGGGGGAGCCCACAACAGAATTCACAACACATACAGGGACAGAACAGGGGAGGCATTCATATCAGGACAGGGATGGGGAGGCATGCATACAGGGACAGAATGGGGTAGGCATGCATACAGGGACGGAACAGGGGATGCATTCATACCAGGACAGGGAAGGGGGAGGCATGCATACAGGGACAGGGGAGGCATGCAGACAGGGACAGGGATGGGTTGGCATTCATACCAGGACAGAGAAGGGGGAGCCATTCATAGCAGGACAGGGATGAGGGGACAATGCATACCAGGCTTTTACTCGAGTCAATAAGCTTACCCAGTTTTCCATGGCAAAAGTAGATGCCTCGGCTTATACTCGGGTCGGATTATACTCAAGTATATACGGTAAATGTATTTCTAAAGGTGCTATTGACATAAAAGGAAAAAGTATTGAACACGCTTACTGAAATGTATTTAGTACTTCGTACAAAAGACTTTGTTAGTGATGGCAGCTTTAGGATTCCTCCTGTATGGAGAAACTAGTCGCATGCATTGCTCAGGTATGGTTTTGACCCATTCTTCCACACAAACACTCTTCAAAGGCTGAACGTTCCATGAGCTCCTTCTATGAACTCAGAGCTTTAGTTCCTTCCATAAATGTTCTATTGGATTCAGGTCAGGTGATTGACCAGGCTGTTCTAGCTGCTTCATATTCTTTCTCTGAAACCAATTGTTAGTTTCCTTGGTGTGTGTTGGAGATTATTATTGTCTTGCTGAAATGTCCACCCTCGCTTGATCATCATTCTGGTAGATGGCAGCAGATTTTTATCAAGAATATCTCAGTACATTTGTCCATTCATCCTTCCTTCAATTACATGAAATTTGCCAGTGCCATAAGCTGAAAAACAGCCCACCTCCAAACTTCACTGTTGTATGGTGTTTGTGGGGTGATATGCAGTGCCTTTTGGGCTCCAAGCAAGATGTAGATTATGACATCCAAAGAGTTAAATTTTGGTCTCAGCTGACCAGTCTATATTCTGACATTCACAGGCTTGTTGTTGAGAAAACTGTAAATGCCCTTGAACATGCTTCATGTTCAGAAATGGAATCTTGCGTTATGAGTGTGCAATCAGATCATGGAGGTTGAGTGCATTATTTATAGTTTTCTTTGAAACAATTGTACCTGCTGATTCCAGGTCTTTCTGTAGCTCTCCACATGTGGTCCTTGGCTCTTGGCCAACTCTTCTGATAGTTCTTTTCACTTCTCTGTCTGAAATCTTGTGGGGAGCACCTAGGCAGGGCCGGTTTATATTGAAATTATGTTCTTTCCACTTCCTGATTATGGCCCCAGCAGACAACCTTCAGTAGTTTAGAAATTCTTCTGTAACCAATGCCATCAGTATGTTTTGCAATAGCAAGGTTGGGAAGGTTTTGAGACAGCTCACTGGTTTTACCCATCATGAGATGTTTCTTGTGTGGAACCTTGGTAATGAGACTTTTTTTTATAAGCCATCAGTTGAATCAGCTGATATTATTTTTCACTAAGTGGCAGGATTGCTTGCTAATTATTGATAAATTTTAGTTGGTGTTGTTGATTCGCCCGCCCAGAATACCACAAGTCTTCAGCTCCACCTGGAGTCTGGAGACTTTCCTGTCTACAAACACACAACAAAGAAAAAAACATGTAGCTGGATATTTAACTTCCCCAACCATACCCTTGAGGTGGAGACATGGCGAGTAGGTGTCCCGCCTATCTCTTACACCTACTCACAAAAACCCAAACCCTTGTAATGGCTAACTAACTCCTCAGCACCTATCATGCTGGGGAGAAACTTCTGGGTTTCACATCACACAAGATAGCAACCTTCGTGAGACATATCTCCCCTCACATACAGCACTAGTGACCCTGTCACATATCCCCCTCTGCCCAAAGCCGGTTGTTTTGGCACCTTCAGACACCAAACAGGGAATTCAGGAGAGGGCATCCGCTTTACCGTGTAACTTCTATGCTGTACGTGGAAACTTAAGTCCTAGAGGCCTAAGAACCCCCTAGTCACTCAGGCATCATTACTCTTCTTGCCCCCTAACTATCTCAGAGGGGTATTGTCTGACACTACTTTAAACCTGCGGCCTAGTAGGTAATATTTCGGCATATCCACTGCCCATTTTATGGCTAAACATTCTTTTTCGATAATGGCATAGTTTTTCTTGCAGGAAGAGAGTTTCTGGCTCAGATACAGGATGGGATGTTCTTCCCCATTTATTTCTTTAGACAGCATGGTTCCCAACTTGACTTTTGAAGCATCCGTCTGGATCACAAATTCTTTGCTGAAATCCGGTGAGACCAGGGACCGGATGTTTACACAGGACCCGCTTCAGCTCCTGGAATGCCATCTCTGTCTCAGCAGTCCATTTAACCATTGTCGATTTGGTGCCTTTAAGAGATCCGTCAATAGTATGGAAATTATGGCAAAACTTATGATACACCACTGGTAATATCCCACAATTCCAAGAATTTCTTTATCTGCTTCTTTGAAAGCAGTTGTGGCCACTTCTGAATTGGCTCTACTTTATTCATCTGTGCATTGATTTCGCCTCTTCCGACAATATAGCCTAAGTACTTGGTCCTTTCCTTCAATACAGCACATTTTTTCAGATTGACGGTAAAAACCTGCTTTTCTCTGAGCATCCACAATCACCTGTATCTTTGGTAGATGACTACCCAAGTCAAGGCTGAAGACCACAATGTCATCAAGGTAGGCTGCGGCATACTTCTTATGCGGGGCTAGATTATGGATTATGACATCGCCAACAGACCACATCCTTAACAACAACCTTTGGGGAAACCTCAGCAGGATTGTGACGTTGCTCATTTGTGGCTCTACACCACCTCTGTGGTAAGCCAACCCCCTTTGGGTATTCCAGTAAGTCAGTGCTCCCCAACTCTGGTCCTCAAGAGCCACCAACAGGTCAAGTATTCAGGATTTCCTTAGTATTGCACAGGTGATTAAATTCTTGCCTTTCCAAGTAATGCAATTATCACCTGGGCAATACTAAGGAGATCCTGAAAATATGACCTGTTGGTGGCTCTTGAAGACTGGAGTTGGAGAACACAGCAGTAAGTGTAAGTGACGGTGTCTGTCTGGTTTCCTGAGGGATTTATTGACAACCTGGTACTTCTCTACTAGGCTAACCAGGCCATCTGCATTCTGAGGGATCACCCTGAACAACCCAGGTCTGTATTGGCCAAGGAAGGGAGTGGATGATCCTTTCCATCACCACACACTCGATCATTTGTGCAGGAGTAGAAGACTCTGGATGTAACCACTTTTGAACTAGCTGTATCAACTCAAACATCTGTGAGCGAGGCGGGTTTGTCATCAGCATACACCCAGTGATGGACTCATTAGGCTGTAACTGATATATGTACTCCCAGGCGTGCCAATATCTTGTGTTGTGAATTCTGCTCTTGGGCTCCCTCCGGTGGTTGTAAGTGGTAGCGCTGCTGTCTCTGAATCGCAGCATTTATCAGGTGTGTTCACTTTTTGCAATTTTGACTGGGCTATTTAGTCTTGCTTCACCCTTTAGTCAGTGCCAGTTGTCCATTGTTCCTGGAGGATTCACATCCCTGCCTGGTCTCTTCTGCTTTGCAGTTCATTTCAACAAAGATAAGTTCTGGCCTTGATTTTTGCTGTCCACATGCTGTGGCCTTACTGTTCAGTTCTTTTCCATGTTTTTGTCTTGTCCAGCTTGGTCTGTATAAGGATTTGTTTAGCCAAGCTGGTATCTCTGGAGATGAAGATATACCCTCCATATCTTTAGTTAGCTGTGGAGATTTTGTATTTTCTGTGGTGGATATTTTCTAGTGTTTTAATACTGACCGCATAGTACTCCGTCCTATCCTTTCTATTTAGCTAGAAGTGGCCTCCTTTGCTAAATTCTCATTTCAGTCTGTGTATGTTTTTTCCCTCTCCTCTCACAGTCAATATTTGTGGGGGGCTGTCTATCCTTTGGGGATTTTCTCTGAGGCAAGATAGTTTTCCCTTTTCTAATTCTAGGGGTAATTAGTCCTCCGGCTGTGTCGAGATGTCTAGGGAGCGCTAGCTACATTCCACGGCTACTTCTAGTTGCGGTGTTAAGTTCAGGGTCTGCGGTCAGTACAGGTACCACCTTCTCCAGAGTACGTCTCATGCTGCTCTTAGGCCACCAGATCATAACAGTACAACTGGCCAACAATGAGTTAACCGCATCTCAGAAGAAGGGAAGGAAAGTGCTGAGCCATTTTTTTTTCTGTAGTCTGTTGTGTTTTTTTTTTTCTTCCCTCTTTACCTCTGGGTGGCTCAGGAGTTCGGCGCTGGTATGGATGTTCAGGGATTGGCTTCTCGTGTGGATCAACTTGCTGCTAGAGTACAGGGTATTTCCGATTATATCGTTCAGACTCTGGTTTTAGAGCCTAGAATTCCAACTCCTGATTTGTTTTTTGGGGATAGGTCCAAATTTCTGAGCTTTAAAAATAACTGTAAACTGTTTTTTGCTCTGAAACCCCGTTCCTCTGGTGATCCCATTCAGCAGGTTAAAATTGTTATATCTCTGCTGCGTGGTGACCCCCAGGATTGGGCATTTGCCCTGGAACCTGGGAATCCGGCGTTGCTTAATGTACACACCGTTTTTCAGGTGCTTGGGTTATTGTATGACGAACCTAATTCAGTGGATCATGCTGAGAAGACCTTGTTGGCCCTGTCTCAGGGTCAAGAAGCGGCAGAATCATATTGCCAGAAGTTTAGAAAATGGTCTGTACTGACTAAATGGAATGAGGATGCCTTGGCGGCAATCTTCAGAAAGGGTCTTTCTGAATCCGTTAAAGATGTTATGGTGGGTGTTGTGAACTCTGTTTCCGGGCTCCCTCCTGTGGTCATGAGTGGTACTGTGTGAGTTCTCTCTTTGGGCTCCTCCTGGTGGCTCTTTTTGTTATTTTGCAGGTTTCTGGCAGGATCAGCTGTCTCGTCATCTGCTTGTTAGGTTTCCTATTTAATCCACCTGGTCCTTCATTCCTTGCCTGTTGCCGTTGTATTCAGTGCTATTCTGATTGCTCCTGTCTACATCCGTTATCAGTCTCTCCAAGAGAAGCTAAGTTCTGTTTGCTTATTTTTGCTCATCTGTGTTCAAGATGTTTCCTAGTATATGATGAGTTTTTGTCCAGCTTGCTAATATGTGATTTCCCTGCTTGCTGGTGCTCTGGGGTGCTGAGTTGCTCCCCCCACATCGTTAGTTGGTGTGGGGGTTCTCGCATTCTCTGCGTGGATATTTTTGCATAGGGTTTTTTACTGACCGCACAGATCCCTTGCTATTTTCTGCTATCTAGCGTTAGCGGGCCTCATTTGCTTAACCTGTTTCATCTCTGCGTTTGTCTTTTCCTCTTAACTCACCGTTATTATTTGTGGGGGGCTTCTATATCTCTGGGGGATTTCTCTGAGGCAAGTGAGGTCTTTACTTTCTCTTTAGGGGTAGTCAGTTTCTCAGGCCGTGAAGAGATGTCTAGGATTTCAGGAAACGTTCCACGGCTGCCTATAGTGTGTGTGGTTAGGATCAGGTTTGCGGTTAGTCCAGCTACAACATCCCCAGAGCTCGTCCTATTATTTTCTACTTAGCTGGTTAGATTTGTGATCCTAAGCCACTAGGATCATAACAGTGCAACAGGCCAAAAGTGTTAAATGCATCGCAAAAGTGGGATAAGAGAAATCCTGAGTTCAATTTTTTTTTTCTGCTGTGCAGTCTGTCCTGCTTCTCTCTTCCCCTTAATCTCTGGGTGGCTTTGAGTTCTGCTGCAGACATGGATATTCAGAGTCTGACTTCTAGTGTGGATCATCTTGCTGCAAGGGTGCAAAGCATTCTGGATTTTGTTGTTCACAGTCCTATGTCTGAGCCAAAAGTACCTATTCCTGAGTTTTTTTCTGGAGATAGATCTAGGTTTCTGAATTTTAAGAATAATTGTAAATTATTTCTTTCTTTGAGACCTCGTTCCTCTGGTGATTCCGCTCAGCAAGTTAGAATTGTTATCTCTCTGTTACGTGGCGACCCTCAAAATTGGGCCTACTCCCTGGCGCCAGGAGATCCTGCATTGCTGAATGTGGATGCGTTTTTTCTGGTGCTTGGATTGCTTTATGAGGAACCTAATCTGGAGAACCAGGCAGAAAAGGCCTTGCTGGCTCTCTCTCAGGGTCAGGATGAAGCTGAGGTGTATTGTCAAAAATTTCGGAAATGGTCGGTGCTTACTCAATGGAATGAGTGTGCCCTGGCTGCAAATTTCAGAGAAGGTCTTTCTGTAGCCATTAAGAATGTTATGGTGGGGTTCCCCACGCCTGCGAGTCTGAATGAGTCAATGGCTTTGGCCATTCAGATTGATTGGCGTTTGCCGGAGCGCAAACCTGCGCACCATCTGGCGGTGTTTTCTGAACAGAAACCTGAGTCTATGCAATGTGATAGGATTCTGACCAGAATTGAACGGCAAAATCATAGACGTCAGAATGGGTTGTGCTTTTACTGTGGTGATTCAGCTCATGTTATCTCAGCATGCTCTAAGCGCACAAAAAACTTTGCTAGATCTGTCACCATTGGTACTGTACAGCCTAAATTCATTTTGTCTGTTACTTTGATTTGCTCTCTGTCATCCTACTCAGTTATGGCTTTTGTAGATTCAGGTGCCGCCCTGAATCTGATGGATTTGTCATTTGCCAAGCGCTGTGGTTTTATCCTTGAGCCATTACAGTTCCCTATTCCATTGAAGGGAATTGATGCTACACCATTGGCCAAGAATAAACCTCAATACTGGACTCAAGTGACCATGTGTATGACTCCTGCACATCAGGAGGTGATTCGCTTTCTTGTGTTATATAATTTGCATGACGTTGTCGTGTTGGGTCTGCCATGGTTGCAGGCTCATAATCCAGTCCTGGATTGGAAAGCTATGTCTGTGTTGAGTTGGGGTTGCCAGGGAATTCATGGCGATGCTCCCTTGGTATCAATTGCTTCCTCTACTCCTTCTGAAGTCCCTGAGTTTTTGTCGGACTACCAGGATGTATTTGATGAGCCCAAATCCAGTGCCCTACCTCCTCATAGGGATTGTGATTGTGCTATAAATTTGATTCCTGGTAGTAAGTTCCCTAAGGGACGACTGTTTAATTTGTCTGTACCAGAGCATGTCGCTATGCGGAGCTATGTAAAGGAGTCTTTGGAGAAGGGACATATTCGCCCCTCCTCGTCCCCTCTTGGTGCGGGATTCTTTCTTGTGGCCAAGAAGGATGGTTTGTTGAGACCCTGTATAGATTATCGCCTTCTAAATAAAATCACGGTCAAATTCCAGTATCCCTTGCCATTGTTGTCTGATCTGTTTGCTCGGATTAGGGGGTCTAGTTGGTTCACCAAGATAGATCTTCGCGGTGCGTATAATCTTGTGCGTATAAAACAGGGCGATGAATGGAAAACAGCATTTAATACGCCCGAAGGCCATTTTGAGTACTTGGTGATGTGTTGTGAATCTGATTTTGGGCTCCTTCTGGTGGTGGCTAGTGGTACTGGTGACTCGGGTGTGTTTTCTTTCTCAGTTCACCTGTTTTCATCAGTAGTGGGGAGTTCCTATTTATTCCTGCTCTTCAGTCATTGCCTTGCCGGCCATCAATGTAACCAGAGCCTTTCTGTTGCATGTTCCTGCTCCTAGACTACTGATCAGCTAAGTTGGACTCTTAGTCCTAAGTTTGTTTGCATTTTTTGTTCCAGTTTACAGCTATTTCATTCTCTGTAGCTGGAAGCTCTTGTGGGCTGAAATTACCACTCCGGTGTCATGAGTTGACACATGAGTCTTAAAGTAATTTCAGGATGGTATTTTAAAAGGGTTTTCAGCTGACCGTGCAGTTCCCTTTTGTATCTTTCTACTATCTAGTAAGCGGACCTCGCTTTGCTGAACCTACCTTCATACTGCGTATGTCTTTTCCTCTGAACTCACCGTCAATATATGTGGGGGGCTTCTGTCTCCTTTTCGGGGGAATTTCCCTAGAGGTAAGCCAGGTCTGTTTTTTCCTCTACTAGGGTTAGTTAGTCCTCCGGCTGGCGAGAGACGTCTAGGGATAAAACGTAGGCACGCCCCCCGGCCACTATTAGTTGTGTGGTAGGTTTAGCTCACGGTCAGCTCGAGATTCCATCACCCAAGAGCTCGTCCGTTATTTATGTGTCCTGACGTTCCCCTGCCATTGGGAACCATGACAGTATGGCCGGCCAAGTGTTAAAACTGTTGGCAGAAGAAAGGAGAGAAAAAGAAGTCTGCAAATTTTTATTTTTTTTTCCTTGGTGCTTGCTCTATAGTTGAATCAGTTGCATTTCAGCTCTAATTGCAGTCTTTGTCTCCCTCTCCTTCTAACCCTTGAATGGCTCTGATCTCACCTGCTTAAAATGGATCCTCAGAGTTTGGCTATAGGTTTGAATAATCTTGCCACAAAAGTTCAAGATTTACAGGATTTTGTTATACATGCTCCTATATCTGAACCTAGAATTCCTATACCAGAATTTTTCTCCGGAGATAGATCTCGTTTTTTGAATTTCAAATATAATTGTAAATTATTTCTTTCTCTGAGACCTCGCTCCGCTGGAGATCCCGCACAGCAGGTTAAGATTGTAATTTCCTTGCTGCGAGGTGACCCTCAAGATTGGGCTTTTGCATTGGCACCAGGGGATCCTGCGTTGCTCAGTGTGGATGCGTTTTTTCTGGCTTTGGGGTTGCTTTATGAGGAACCTAATTTAGAGATTCAGGCTGAAAAGGCCTTGATGGCCCTGTCTCAAGGGCAAGATGAAGCTGAAATATACTGCCAAAAATTTCGTAAATGGTCTGTGCTTACTCAGTGGAATGAGTGCGCTTTGGCGGCGAATTTCAGAGAGGGTCTCTCTGATGCCATTAAGGATGTTATGGTGGGGTTCCCTGCGCCTACAGGTCTGAATGAGTCCATGACAATGGCTATTCAGATTGATCGGCGTTTGCGGGAGCGTAAACCTGTGCACCATTTGGCGGTGTCTTCTGAGAAGGCGCCAGAGAATATGCAATGTGATAGAATTCTGTCCAGAAGCGAACGGCAGAATTTTAGGCGAAAAAATGGGTTGTGCTTCTATTGTGGTGATTCAACTCATGTTATATCAGCATGCTCTAGACGCACAAAGAAGGTTGATAAGTCTGTTTCAATTGGCACTTTACAGTCTAAGTTTATTCTGTCTGTGACCTTGATTTGTTCATTATCGTCAATTACCGCGGACGCCTATGTCGACTCTGGCGCCGCTTTGAGTCTTATGGATTGGTCCTTTGCCAGGCGCTGTGGGTTTAATCTAGAGCCTCTGGAAGTCCCTATACCTCTGAAGGGTATTGATTCTATGCCATTGGCTAGTAATAAACCACAATACTGGACACAAGTGACTATGCGTATGACTCCAGACCATCAGGAGGTGATTCGCTTCCTTGTGTTGTACAATCTACATGATGTTTTGGTGCTCGGATTGCCATGGTTACAATCTCATAACCCAGTCCTTGACTGGAAAGCAATGTCTGTGTTAAGCTGGGGATGTCAGGGGGCTCATGGGGACGTACCTTTGGTTTCCATTTCATCATCTATTCCCTCTGAGAGTCCGGCATTTTTGTCTGATTATCGTGATGTTTTTGAGGAGCCTAAGCTTGGTTCACTCCCTCCTCACAGAGATTGCGATTGTACCATAGATCTGATTCCAGGCAGTAAATTTCCAAAGGGTCGTTTGTTTAATTTATCCGTACCTGAACATGTTGCTATGCGAGAGTATATTAAGGAGTCCCTGGAAAAGGGACATATTCGTCCTTCTTCATCTCACTTAGGAGCCGGTTTTTTCTTTGTGTCTAAAAGAGATGGCTCTTTGAGGCCGTGTATTGATTATCGACTCTTGAATAAAATTACAGTCAAATATCAGTATCCTTTGCCACTGCTGACTGATTTGTTTGCTCGAATAAAGGGGGCTAAGTGGTTCTCTAAGATTGATCTTCGTGGGGCGTATAATTTGGTGCGAATTAAGCAGGGGGATGAGTGGAAAACCGCATTTAATACGCCCGAGGGCCATTTTGAGTATTTAGTAATGCCTTTTGGTCTTTCAAATGCCCCTTCAGTCTTTCAGTCCTTTATGCATAACATTTTCCGTGAATATTTGGATAAATTTATGATTGTGTATCTGGATGATATTTTGATTTTTTCGGATGACTGGGACTCTCATGTCCAACAAGTCAGGAGGGTTTTTCAGGTTTTGCGGGCTAATTCCTTGTGTGTGAAGGGTTCTAAGTGTATTTTTGGGGTTCAAAAGATTTCTTTTTTGGGGTACATTTTTTCCCCTTCTTCCATTGAGATGGATCCTGTCAAGGTTCGGGCTATTTGTGATTGGACGCAACCTACTTCTCTTAAGAGCCTTCAGAAATTCTTGGGCTTTGCTAATTTTTATCGTCGATTTATAACTGGTTTTTCGGATGTTGCTAAACCTTTGACTGATTTGACTAAAAAGGGTGCTGATGTTGCTGATTGGTCCCCTGCTGCTGTGGAGGCCTTTCGGGAGCTTAAGCGCCGCTTTTCTTCTGCCCCTGTGTTGTGTCAGCCTGATGTTGCTCTTCCTTTTCAGGTTGAGGTCGACGCTTCTGAGATCGGAGCTGGGGCGGTTTTGTCGCAGAAAAGTTCCGACTGCTCCGTGATGAGACCTTGTGCGTTCTTTTCTCGAAAATTTTCGCCCGCCGAGCGAAACTATGATATTGGTAATCGGGAGCTTTTGGCTATGAAGTGGGCTTTTGAGGAGTGGCGTCATTGGCTTGAGGGGGCTAGACATCAGGTGGTGGTATTGACCGATCACAAAAATCTGATTTATCTTGAGTCTGCCAAGCGCCTGAATCCTAGACAGGCGCGCTGTTCGTTGTTTTTCTCTCGGTTTAATTTTGTGGTCTCATACCTACCAGGTTCTAAAAATGTGAAGGCAGATGCCCTTTCTAGGAGTTTTGAGCCTGATTCCCCTGGTGATTCTGAACCTACAGGTATCCTTAAGGATGGGGTGATATTATCTGCTGTTTCCCCAGACCTGTGACGGGCTTTGCAGGAGTTTCAGGCGGATAGACCTGATCGTTGCCCGCCTGGTAGACTGTTTGTTCCTGATGATTGGACCAGTAGAGTCATCTCGGAGGTTCATTCTTCTGCGTTGGCAGGTCATCCTGGAATCTTTGGTACTAGGGATTTGGTGGCTAGGTCCTTCTGGTGGCCTTCCCTGTCTCGAGACGTACGAGTTTTTGTGCAGTCTTGTGATGTTTGTGCTCGGGCCAAGCCTTGTTGTTCTCGGGCTAGCGGATTGTTGTTATCTTTGCCTATTCCGAAGAGGCCTTGGACTCACATCTCTATGGATTTTATTTCTGATCTCCCTGCTTCTCAGAAAATGTCTGTCATCTGGGTGGTGTGTGACCGTTTTTCAAAGATGGTTCATTTGGTACCTTTGCCTAAGTTGCCTTCCTCATCCGAATTGGTCCCTCTGTTTTTTCAAAATGTGGTTCGCTTGCATGGTATTCCGGAAAATATCGTTTCTGACAGGGGGACCCAGTTCGTGTCTAGATTTTGGCGGGCATTCTGTGCTAGGATGGGCATTGATTTGTCTTTTTCGTCTGCGTTCCATCCTCAGACTAATGGCCAGACGGAGCGAACTAATCAGACCTTGGAGACTTATTTGAGGTGTTTTGTGTCTGCGGATCAGGATGACTGGGTTGCCTTTTTGCCGTTGGCAGAGTTTGCCCTCAATAATCGGGCTAGTTCTGCCACTTTGGTTTCTCCTTTCTTTTGCAATTCGGGGTTTCACCCTCGTTTTTCTTCCGGTCAGGTGGAGTCTTCGGATTGTCCTGGAGTGGATACTATGGTGGATAGGTTGCATCGGATTTGGGGACAGGTGGTGGACAATTTGAAGTTGTCCCAGGAGAAGACTCAGCATTTTGCCAACCGCCGTCGTCGTGTTGGTCCTCGTCTTCGTGTTGGGGACTTGGTGTGGTTGTCTTCCCGTTTTGTCCCTATGAGGGTTTCTTCTCCTAAGTTTAAGCCTCGGTTCATCGGTCCTTATAGGATTTTGGAGATTCTTAACCCTGTATCCTTTCGTTTAGACCTTCCGGCATCTTTCGCTATCCATAATGTCTTCCATCGGTCGTTGTTGCGGAGGTATGAGGTGCCGGTTGTTACTTCTACCGAGCCTCCTGCTCCTGTGCTGGTTGAGGGTGAATTGGAGTATGTTGTGGAGAAAATCCTGGACTCCCGTATTTCCAGACGGAGACTACAATATCTGGTTAAGTGGAAGGGTTATGGTCAAGAAGATAATTCTTGGGTAACTGCTTCTGATGTTCACGCCTCTGATTTGGTTCGTGCCTTTCATAGGGCTCATCCGGATCGCCCTGGTGGTTCTTGTGAGGGTTCGGTGCCCCCTCCTTGAGGGGGGGGTACTGTTGTGAATCTGCTTTTGGGCTCCTTCTGGTGGTGGCTAGTGGTACTGGTGACTCGGGTGTGTTTTCTTTCTCAGTTCACCTGTTTTCATCAGTAGTGGGGAGTTCCTATTTATTCCTGCTCTTCAGTCATTGCCTTGCCGGCCATCAATGTAACCAGAGCCTTTCTGTTGCATGTTCCTGCTCCTAGACTACTGATCAGCTAAGTTGGACTCTTAGTCCTAAGTTTGTTTGCATTTTTTGTTCCAGTTTACAGCTATTTCATTCTCTGTAGCTGGAAGCTCTTGTGGGCTGAAATTACCACTCCGGTGTCATGAGTTGACACATGAGTCTTAAAGTAATTTCAGGATTGTATTTTAAAAGGGTTTTCAGCTGACCGTGCAGTTCCCTTTTGTATCTTTCTACTATCTAGTAAGCGGACCTCGCTTTGCTGAACCTACCTTCATACTGCGTATGTCTTTTCCTCTGAACTCACCGTCAATATATGTGGGGGGCTTCTGTCTCCTTTTCGGGGGAATTTCCCTAGAGGTAAGCCAGGTCTGTTTTTTCCTCTACTAGGGTTAGTTAGTCCTCCGGCTGGCGAGAGACGTCTAGGGATAAAACGTAGGCACGCCCCCCGGCCACGATTAGTTGTGTGGTAGGTTTAGCTCACGGTCAGCTCGAGATTCCATCACCCAAGAGCTCGTCCGTTATTTATGTGTCCTGACGTTCCCCTGCCATTGGGAACCATGACAGTGATGCCTTTTGGACTTTCTAATGCCCCTTCTGTGTTTCAGTCCTTCATGCACGATATCTTCCGAGAATATCTGGATAAATTTATGATTGTGTATCTGGATGATATTTTGGTATTTTCAGATGATTGGGAATCCCATGTGAAGCAGGTCAGGATGGTATTTCAGGTCCTGCGTGCCAATGCCTTGTTTGTGAAGGGATCCAAATGTCTCTTCGGAGTCCAGAAGGTTTCCTTTTTGGGCTTTATTTTTTCTCCTTCTTCTATTGAGATGGACCCAGTCAAGGTCCAGGCTATTCATGATTGGACTCAACCTACATCGGTTAAGAGTCTTCAGAAGTTCTTGGGTTTTGCTAATTTTTACCGTCGCTTCATTGCTAATTTTTCTGGTGTGGTTAAACCTTTGACGGATTTGACCAAGAAGGGTTCTGATGTGACTAACTGGTCTCCTGCGGCCGTTGAGGCCTTTCAGGAGCTGAAGCGCCGGTTTTCTTCGGCTCCAGTTTTATGTCAGCCAGATGTCTCTCTTCCCTTCCAGGTCGAGGTTGATGCTTCTGAAATTGGAGCAGAGGCTGTTTTGTCACAGAGAAGCTCTGATTGCTCTGTGATGAAGCCATGTGCCTTCTTTTCAAGAAAATTTTCGCCGGCTGAACGAAATTATGATGTTGGTAATCGGGAGTTGTTGGCAATGAAGTGGGCATTTGAGGAGTGGCGACACTGGCTAGAGGGAGCTAAGCATCGTGTGGTGGTCTTGACTAGGGTTGAGCGACTTTCATTTTTTTAAGGTCGAGTCGGGTTTTGCGAAACCCGATTTTGTCCAGAGTCGAGTCGAGTGCAGTCGGCCGATTATCGCTGAAAGTCGGGGATCGACCGAAACACGAAACCCAATGCAAGTCAATGGGGAAGCATAGTCGGCAGTGAGTGGAGGCCAGGAAAACACCTACAGTGCCCATTTTAATGCCAAAAACATCCATTCTTGTTTCTGAAGCTTGTCAATCTTAATTAACTTTATAATAATAGTTGGGCATAGGAAATTGGGGGTCATTTGGCAAAAGTTGTGGGGGGAGTAGGGCTGGCTCAAGTTTTTCATGGGCCCAGGAAACGCGGACTACGTCACGGCGGTGGAGCAGGGAGAGGTAAGTATTTCAATGTTGCAAGTGCTGTGATCCTGAGCAAGCAGGGGGGGCCCACTCGTTTGCATTGGCACTGGCACAGGGCCCCTCAAAGTAAGGCCGTGTGTTTGCATGGCGGGGGCGCCTCCCACCAGCAGCGACACTTTTGCGTACTCTGAGGGGCCCTGTGCCAGTGACGTCACCAACGAGTATGCCCCCCCCCCACCTGATGAAGGAACCTGCACTTTCATCTGCACCTTCCTCTTTGTCCCTGTGTAAGGTGGTATAACATGCGGGAAGGGGAACCTTACTTTCAGCAGGGTCAGATTCTGGCTGTGTAGAGTGCAAGGGGAATGTAGTGGTCTAGGTCAATGTACCAGCAGACTCATCTAGCAGTGGCTGGGCAATGGGCAGGATGAGGAGGAAACAGATATAGGGCCAAAGAATAAAGTAGGCTAAATGCAGTTCAAAATTGGTAACAGGACTAAACAGGCGGCATTGCTTTGTTCAGTGGAGTAGCAAACCCAAGAGCAGCAGACACTGTTTCAAGGGCCCAACGACACTAGTAGGCCAAATGCAGTTTAATATCTGATAGTATAGGCCGAAAGCCAGAAGGTAGAAGCTCAGCTTTATTCAGTTGAGGACAACACCAGGCAGGGGCAGACACCGTTAGTAGGCCGGAACCACCAATTTTTTAAAAAACAGCAGTTAATCAGAGCCAGAAGGTAGAAGCTCAGCTTTATTCAGTTGAGGACAACACCAGGCAGGGGCAGACACTGTTAGTAGGCCCATAACCACCTATTTTTACAAACACAGCACTTAAAGAGAGCCAGAAAGTGGAAGCTCAGCTTTGTTCAGTTGAGGACAACACCAGGGAGGGGCAGACACCGTTAGTAGGCCGGAACCACCAATTTTTTAAAAAACAGCAGTTAATCAGAGCCAGAAGGTAGAAGCTCAGCTTTATTCAGTTGAGGACAACACCAGGCAGGGGCAGACACCGTTAGTAGGCCGGAACCACCAATTTTTTAAAAAAACAGCAGTTAATCAGAGCCAGAAGGTAGAAGCTCAGCTTTATTCAGTTGAGGACAACACCAGGCAGGGGCAGACACCGTTAGTAGGTCCATAACCACCTATTTTTACAAACACAGCACTTAAAGAGAGCCAGAAGGTGGAAGCTCAGCTTTGTTCAGTTGAGGACAACACCAGGGAGGGGCAGACACCGTTAGTAGGCCGGAACCACCAATTTTTTTAAAAACAGCAGTTAATCAGAGCCAGAAGGTAGAAGCTCAGCTTTATTCAGTTGAGGACAACACCAGGCAGGGGCAGACACCGTTAGTAGGCCGGAACCACCAATTTTTTAAAAAACAGCACTTAATGAGAGCCAGAAGGTAGAAGCTCAGCTTCATTCAGTTGAGGACAAACACCAGGGAGCAGCAAACAGAGGTATTAGGCCCCATCCAGCAATTAAAAAAAAAAAAAAAAAAAGCTTAATCAGAGCCAGAAGGTAGAAGCTCAGCTTTATTCAGTTGAGGACAACACCAGTCAGGGGCAGACACCGTTAGTAGGCCGGAACCACCAATTTTTTAAAAAACAGCAGTTAATCAGAGCAAGAAGGTAGAAGCTCAGCTTTATTCAGTTGAGGACAACACCAGGCAGGGGCAGACACCGTTAGTAGGCCGGAACCACCAATTTTTTAAAAAACAGCAGTTAATCAGAGCCAGAAGGTAGAAGCTCAGCTTTATTCAGTTGAGGACAACACCAGGCAGGGGCAGACACCGTTAGTAGGCCCATAAGCACCTATTTTTACAAACACAGCACTTAAAGAGAGCCAGAAGGTGGAAGCTCAGCTTTGTTCAGTTGAGGACAACACCAGGGAGGGGCAGACACCGTTAGTAGGCCGGAACCACCAATTTTTTAAAAAACAGCAGTTAATCAGAGCCAGAAGGTAGAAGCTCAGCTTTATTCAGTTGAGGACAACACCAGGCAGGGGCAGACACCGTTAGTAGGCCGGTACCACCAATTTTATAAAAAAACAGCAGTTAATCAGAGCCAGAAGGTAGAAGCTCAGCTTTATTCAGTTGAGGACAACACCAGGCAGGGGCAGACACCGTTAGTAGGCCGGAACCACCAATTGTTTAAAAAACAGCAGTTAATCAGAGCCAGAAGGTAGAAGCTCAGCTTTATTCAGTTGAGGACAACACCAGGCAGGGGCAGACACCGTTAGTAGGCCCATAACCACCTATTTTTACAAACACAGCACTTAAAGAGAGCCAGAAGGTGGAAGCTCAGCTTTGTTCAGTTGAGGACAACACCAGGGAGGGGCAGACACCGTTAGTAGGACGGAACCACCAATTTTTTAAAAAACAGCAGTTAATCAGAGCCAGAAGGTAGAAGCTCAGCTTTATTCAGTTGAGGACAACACCAGGCAGGGGCAGACACCGTTAGTAGGCCGGAACCACCAATTTTTTAAAAAACAGCAGTTAATCAGAGCCAGAAGGTAGAAGCTCAGCTTTATTCAGTTGAGGACAACACCAGGCAGGGGCAGACACCGTTAGTAGGCCGGTACCACCAATTTTATAAAAAAACAGCAGTTAATCAGAGCCAGAAGGTAGAAGCTCAGCTTTATTCAGTTGAGGACAACACCAGGCAGGGGCAGACACCGTTAGTAGGCCGGAACCACCAATTGTTTAAAAAACAGCAGTTAATCAGAGCCAGAAGGTAGAAGCTCAGCTTTATTCAGTTGAGGACAACACCAGGCAGGGGCAGACACCGTTAGTAGGCCCATAACCACCTATTTTTACAAACACAGCACTTAAAGAGAGCCAGAAGGTGGAAGCTCAGCTTTGTTCAGTTGAGGACAACACCAGGGAGGGGCAGACACCGTTAGTAGGCCGGAACCACCAATTTTTTAAAAAACAGCAGTTAATCAGAGCCAGAAGGTAGAAGCTCAGCTTTATTCAGTTGAGGACAACACCAGGCAGGGGCAGACACCGTTAGTAGGCCGGAACCACCAATTTTTTAAAAAACAGCAGTTAATCAGAGCCAGAAGGTAGAAGCTCAGCTTTATTCAGTTGAGGACAACACCAGGCAGGGGCAGACACCGTTAGTAGGTCCATAACCACCTATTTTTACAAACACAGCACTTAAAGAGAGCCAGAAGGTGGAAGCTCAGCTTTGTTCAGTTGAGGACAACACCAGGGAGGGGCAGACACCGTTAGTAGGCCGGAACCACCAATTTTTTAAAAAACAGCAGTTAATCAGAGCCAGAAGGTAGAAGCTCAGCTTTATTCAGTTGAGGACAACACCAGGCAGGAGAAGACACCGTTAGTAGGCCGGAACCAACAATTTTTTAAAAAACAGCACTTAATGAGAGCCAGAAGGTAGAAGCTCAGCTTTATTCAGTTGAGGACAAACACCAGGGAGCAGCAAACAGAGGTATTAGGCCCCATCCAGCAATTACAAAAAAAAAAAAAAAAAAAAAAAAAAAAAAAAGCTTAATCAGAGCCAGAAGGTAGAAGCTCAGCTTTATTCAGTTGAGGACAACACCAGTCAGGGGCAGACACCGTTAGTAGGCCGGAACCACCAATTTTTTAAAAAACAGCAGTTAATCAGAGCCAGAAGGTAGAAGCTCAGCTTTATTCAGTTTAGGACAACAGCAGGCAGGGGCAGACACCGTTAGTAGGCCGGAACCACCAATTTTTTAAAAAACAGCAGTTAATCAGAGCCAGAAGGTAGAAGCTCAGCTTTATTCAGTTGAGGACATCACCAGGCAGGGGCAGACACCGTTAGTAGGCCCATAACTGTTGTGAATTTGGATTCTGGGCTCCCCCGGTGGCCGCTTGTGGAATTGGACTTGTCATCCTCTTTCCTGTTTCACCTGATTCCATCAGTAGTGGGTGTCGCTATTTAAGCTCATTTCTCTGGTGGTTTCTTGCCGGTCAACAATGTTATCTGATGCCTCTCAGTGCTTGTTCCTGCTTCTAGACAACTACTGATAAGTTGGACTTTTGTCCATGTTTTGTTTTGCCTATTTTTTCCAGTTCGCAGCTGAAGTTTTGTTACTGTGTCTGGAAAGCTCTCGTCGATCAGGGATTGCTACTCTGGCGTTATGAGTTAATGCCAGAGTTTAAGGTAATCTCTGGATGGTGTTTTGTTAGTATTTTTCTGCTGACCATGAAAGTATACTATCTGTCTTCTGCTATCTAGTAAGCGGACCTCAAATTTGCTAAGACTATTTTCCTGCTGCGTTTGTTGTTTCATCTGAACTCACCGTCATTATATGTGGGGGGCTACTGTCTTCTTTGGAATATTTCTCTAGAGGTGAGCCAGGTCTTATATTTCCCTCTGCTAGCTATTTAGGTCTTAGGCCAGAGCTGGGCATCTAGCGATAAATAGGAAATGCTACCTGGCTATTTCTAGTTGCGCGGCAGGCTTAGTTCATGGTCAGTATAGTTCCATCTTCCGAGAGCTTGTCCCTCTATAGGCTTGCTATGATCTCTGCCTGCAGAGATCATGACAGTTTGACCGGCCACTAAAGTGTTAAAGACCCAGGTTGAGAAAGGAGAGTTATAAGAAGTCTGCTGGAATTTTTTTTTTTTTTTTTTTTCCTCCAGTCTGCCTTGCTGCAGTCTTTTTTCTCTCTCTCCTCCTAAGCTCTGTGTGCACCTGACAATAATGGATCTCCAGAATGTAACTGCGGGTTTGAATAATCTCATCACGAAAGTACAAAATTTACAAGATTTTGTAGTACATGCTCCGGTATCTGAGCCGAGAATTCCTTTGCCGGAGTTCTTCACAGGGAATAGAGCTAGCTTCCAGAATTTCCGAAATAATTGTAAGCTTTATTTGTCCCTGAAGTCTCGTTCAGCTGGAGACCCTGCTCAGCAGGTTAGGATTGTGATTTCCTTGCTCAGGGGTGACCCTCAAGATTGGGCCTTCTCATTGCCAGCAGGGGATCCTGCGTTACGCGATGTGGATGCGTTTTTTCTGGCCTTGGGCTTGCTTTATGAGGAACCTCATTTGGAACTTCAGGCAGAAAAAACTTTGATGGCACTATCTCAGGGGCAAGACGAAGCTGAAGTTTTCTGCCAAAAATTCCGTAAATGGTCTGTGCTTACTCAGTGGAATGAGTGCGCCTTGGCGGCAACTTTCAGAGAAGGTCTCTCTGATTCTGTTAAGGATGTTATGGTGGGGTTCCCTTTGCCTGCAGGTCTGAATGAGTCCATGACAATGGCTATTCAGATTGATAGGCGTCTGCGGGAGCGCAAACCGATGCACCATCTGGCGGTGTCTATGGAAAAGACGCCAGAAAGTATGCAGTGTGATAGAATTCTGTCCAGGAGCGAGCGACAGAATTTTAGACGGAAGAATGGATTGTGTTTCTATTGTGGGGATTCTACTCATGTTATATCGGCATGCTCTAGGCGTACAAAGAAGCTTGATAAGTCTGTTTCCATTGGCACCATTCAGTCTAAGTTTATTTTGTCTGTAACCCTGATTTGCTCTTTGTCATCCATTGCCACGGACGCCTATGTTGACTCTGGCGCCGCTCTGAGTCTTATGGATTGGTCCTTTGCCAATCGTTGTGGTTTTGATTTAGAGCCTTTGGAGACTCTTATTCCTCTGAAGGGAATTGACTCCACCCCATTGGCTAATAATAAACCACAATACTGGACACAAGTAACCATGCGTATCAATCCGGATCACCAGGAGATTATTCGTTTCCTGGTGCTGTATAATTTACATGACGATTTGGTACTGGGATTGCCATGGTTGCAGTCTCACAACCCAGTCTTGGACTGGAGAGCTATGTCTGTGTTGAGCTGGGGATGTAAGGGTATTCATGGGGACGTACCTTTGGTTTCTATTTCGTCGTCCATTCCCTCTGAAGTCCCTGAGTTCCTCTCTGATTATCAAGACGTCTTTGACGAACCCAAGCTTGGGTCGTTACCTCCGCACCGTGAGTGCGATTGTGCCATAGATTTGATACCGGGTTGTAAATATCCAAAGGGTCGTTTGTTTAATTTGTCTGTGCCGGAACATGCTGCTATGCGGGAATATATAAAGGAGTCTTTGGAAAAGGGACATATTCGTCCATCTTCTTCTCCCTTGGGAGCTGGGTTTTTCTTTGTCTCAAAAAAAGACGGCTCTTTGAGACCATGTATTGATTATCGGCTTCTGAATAAGATCACTGTTAAGTATCAATACCCATTGCCATTGCTTACTGATTTGTTTGCTCGTATAGAGGGTGCTAAGTGGTTCTCTAAAATTGATCTTCGTGGGGCGTATAATTTGGTGCGGATCAGGCAGGGGGATGAGTGGAAGACCGCATTTAATACGCCCGAGGGCCACTTTGAGTATTTGGTCATGCCTTTTGGTCTTTCTAATGCCCCTTCAGTTTTCCAGTCTTTTATGCATGATATTTTCCGCGATTTTCTGGATAAATTTATGATAATATATCTGGATGATATTCTGATTTTTTCTGATGACTGGGACTCTCATGTCCAGCAGGTCAGGAGAGTTTTTCAGGTTCTGCGGTCTAATTCTTTATGTGTGAAGGGGTCTAAGTGCGTTTTTGGGGTCCAGAAAATTTCCTTTTTGGGGTATATTTTTTCTCCCTCTTCCATTGAGATGGATCCCGTCAAGGTGCAAGCTATTTGTGACTGGACTCAGCCCTCCTCTCTTAAGGGTCTTCAGAGATTTTTGGGCTTTGCCAACTTTTACCGCCGATTTATTGCTGGTTTTTCGGATGTCGTTAAACCACTGACTGATTTGACCAGACAAGGCGCTGATGTTGCTAATTGGTCCCCTCATGCTGTAGAGGCCTTTCAGGAGCTTAAGCGCCGTTTTGCCTCTGCCCCTGTGTTGCGTCAGCCTGATGTGAATCTGCCTTTTCAGGTTGAGGTTGACGCTTCGGAGATCGGAGCTGGGGCAGTGTTGTCGCAGAAAGGTTCCGACTGCTCCGTCATTAGGCCTTGTGCCTTCTTTTCTCGCAAATTTTCGCCCGCAGAGCGGAATTATGATGTTGGGAATCGGGAGCTTTTGGCCATGAAGTGGGCGTTTGAGGAGTGGCGCCATTGGCTCGAGGGGGCTAGGCATCAGGTGGTGGTATTGACTGACCACAAAAATTTGATTTATCTTGAGACTGCCAGACGCCTGAATCCTAGACAGGCGCGCTGGTCTTTATTTTTTTCTCGCTTTAATTTTGTGGTGTCATACCTTCCGGGTTCTAAGAATGTTAAGGCAGATGCCCTTTCTAGGAGTTTTGACCCGGACTCTCCTGGTAATTCTGAACCCACAGGTATCCTTAGGGAGGGAGTAATTTTGTCGGCCGTTTCTCCTGATCTGCGGCGGTCCTTGCAAGAGTTTCAGGCGGATAGACCGGATCGTTGTCCGCCTGATAGACTGTTTGTTCCGGATGATTGGACCAGCAGAGTCATCTCTGAGGTACATTCTTCTGCATTGGCAGGTCATCCCGGAATTTTTGGTACCAGGGATTTGGTGGCAAGATCCTTCTGGTGGCCTTCTCTGTCACGAGATGTGCGAGTCTTTGTGCAGTCATGTGACGTTTGTGCTCGGGCCAAGTCTTGTAGTTCTCGGGCTAGCGGACTGCTGTTGCCCTTGCCTATTCCTAAGAGGCCTTGGACGCACATCTCGATGGATTTTATTTCAGATCTGCCTGTTTCCCAGAAGATGTCTGTCATCTGGGTGGTCTGTGACCGTTTCTCTAAAATGGTCCATTTGGTTCCTCTGCCCAAGTTGCCTTCTTCTTCTGAGTTGGTTCCTCTGTTTTTTCAGAATGTTGTCCGATTGCACGGTATTCCTGAGAATATTGTTTCTGACAGAGGTACCCAATTTGTGTCTAGATTTTGGCGGGCATTCTGTGCTAGGATGGGCATAGATTTGTCTTTTTCATCTGCTTTTCACCCTCAGACTAATGGCCAGACCGAGCGGACTAATCAGACCCTTGAGACATATCTGAGGTGTTTTGTCTCTGCTGACCAGGATGATTGGGTTGCTTTTTTGCCATTGGCAGAGTTCGCCCTCAATAATCGGGCCAGTTCTTCCACCTTGGTGTCCCCGTTTTTCTGTAATTCGGGGTTTCACCCTCGATTTTCCTCCGGTCAGGTGGAATCCTCGGATTGTCCTGGAGTGGATGCGGTGGTGGAGAGATTGCATCACATCTGGGGGCAGGTTA